>NC_047108.1:43110990-43436899 GCF_902500255.1 Thalassophryne amazonica
ATCCCTCCGCTTTTCTTTCCATGAAAAAAACTCCTGTAACAGTGGAATGTGCCGAAAAAGTGCTGATGTCCACGCCTTCTGCCTTTTTGTGAAAGTCAGACAACGTCCCGGATCAACAAAGCCTTCATGTTGGAAATGATCTGGTTGTTTCAGCGGGGTTTGAGCCTGTGGATCGGCGCTCGGAGCGCGGCGTGCTCTCAGCAGTTGTGGGCGGTCGTTAAACCGTCTGGATCACTCCTTAATCTGTGTAATCCCCATAAAATCGTCCTTGAAAGCCATATTAATTTTCTGAACGGTGTCCACCTGGAGGTCTCTCACAGTTTCTGGAAACAAATTGATGCAGCAAAGCTCCAAATCGTTCAGACATTTATTCGCAATAAAAAACGACGAGAGGGGTGGACCAGTGCTCACACAAAGCCTGCTCACAGGCGAATGACACAACCGACAGGCGTGAAAAAACTCACGCATGCACACGAAGGTTCAAGCTTGGCTGATGCAATCACACGTAATTCAAATCCATATGGTTTTTGAAAAAAATAAAAAGGTCGGATACTTTTCTAACAGACCTCGTATATATATATATATATATATATATATATATATATATATATATATATATATATATATATATATATATATATATACGAGGGCTGTCCGTAAAGTATAGGTCCTTTTTATTTTTTTCAAAAACTATATGGATTTCATTCATATGTTTTTACGTCAGACATGCTTGAACCCTCGTGCGCATGCGTGAGTTTTTCCACGCCTGTCGGTGACGTCATTCGCCTGTGAGCACTCCTTGTGGGAGGAGTCATCCAGCCCCTCGTCGGAATTCCTTTGTCTGAGAAGTTGCTGAGAGACTGGCGCTTTGTTTGATCAAAATTTTTTCTAAACCTGTGAGACACATCGAAGTGGACATGGTTCGAAAAATTAAGCTGGTTTTCAGTGAAAATTTTAACAGCTGATGAGAGATTTTGAGGTGATTCTGTCGCTTTCAGGACTTTTCACGGTGCGAGACGTCGCGCAGCGCTCTCAGGCAGCGTCATCAGCCTGTTTCAAGCTTAAAACCTCCACATTTCAGGCTCTATTGATCCAGGACGTCGTGAGAGAACAGAGAAGTTTCAGAAGAAGTCGGTTTCAGCATTTTATCCGGATATTCCACTGTTAAAGGAGATTTTTTTAATGAAAGACGTGCGGACGGGTCCACGCATCGGGACGCAGCCGACGCGGTGCGGCGGCACAGGAAAAACACCTCCGTGTTGATAACCATTTGTAAAATCCAGGCGGCTTTTGATGGCTTTCAGTGGAGTGAGTATATGAGAAATTGTTTAACAGGCAGGACATGTTCCAACTTGTCCTTAAGGCTTTCAACAGAGGTGTTTTTCCTGTGGCGGAGTGTCGCGGCGGCTGCGTCCCGACGCGCGGACCCATCCGCACGTCTTTCATTAAAAAAATCTCCTTTAACAGTGGAATATCCGGATAAAATGCTGAAACCGACTTCTTCTAAAACTTCTCTGTTCTCTCACGACGTCCTGGATCAATAGAACCTGAAATGTGGAGGTTTTCAGCTTGAACAGGCTGACGACGGCGGCTGAGAGCGCTGAGCGACGTCTCGCACCGTGGGAAGTCCTTAAAGCGACAGAATCACCTCAAAATCTCTCATCAGCCGTTAAAATTTTCACTGAAAACCAGCTTAATTTTTCGAACCGTGTCCACTTCGATGTGTCTCACAGGTTTAGAAAAACTTTTGATCAAACAAAGCGCCAGTCTCTCAGCAACTTCTCAGACAAAGGAATTCCGACGAGGGGCTGGACGACTCCTCCCACAAGGAGTGCTCACAGGCGAATGACGTCACCGACAGGCGTGGAAAAACTCACGCATGCGCACGAGGGTTCAAGCATGTCTGATGTAAAAACATATGAATGAAATCCATATAGTTTTTGAAAAAAATAAAAAGGACCGTTACTTTATTGACAGCCCTTGTATACTGACTCCTACCTCAGAAACTCAGACCACTTGTCTCTCAAGAGTTTATTACCAGGGCCCACACTCAGTTAAAATAAAGTTTTATTTTAACTTGCAACACCTTGCTTGTCAAACAGTCAATTTGAACTTCCACACTAATAATGACAGCCTCTCTCACCAATGTTGTTTGTACAACACCCACGGTTCATGGAATGCTGCACTGACGATTGGGAACCCAGAGCCAGTCGGTACTTGGTCCGTTAATAGCGGGTCGAAGCAGATCTCTACCTACTAGATCTGTTTCGCCATCTGTCCAGTCCCAGTCCGATGGTCCAGAGAGCATCCCACTTCTGGCACCAGCTTGTTGAGGCAAAACCTTAAACTTTGACGTTGACTGTTTGTCAAAATTAACAGGTTTATTATACAAAGCGCTTTGGACACACCAAATGATCGGCATACAACAAGTGTCTAAGTGTGTGTGTGTATCAGCACTTAGAGTGCACCCTTATGTACAGTGATCCCTCATTTATCGTGAGAGTTATGTTCTAAAAATAACCTGCAATAGGCGAAATCTGCGAAGTAGTCAGTGTTATTTTTTTACAATTATTATAGATGTTTAAAGACTGTAAAACCCCTCACTACACACTTTATACACTTTTATCAAACAGGCATTAACATTTTCTCACTTTTCTCTCCTGTGTAAACACTCTCTTTTTTCTTCTGGGCAAGAAGATTATAAACAGACACACGCAGAACACAATGCGCGTGCTCTCCCTTCGCTCACTGCCTCTGGGGGTATGGATGCGGGACCCGCAAAGAATCCAACTAATGGCCACGGAGCTCTGCGGCTGCGGTTACCAAGACTATGCAGCGGGCGCTGCGAATTTTTCCGCAAGAAGTCTATCCTTGCGGGCTGCCGGAGCGCTCAGCATCAAAACAGTGAGCGTAGTCTCTGGACCTGTTGCCAGACTTGTCCGCAGCTCCGCACAGCAGAGAGGGGGTGGTGTGAGTGGTCACTGCGGCGCTTATCGAGCTCACAGACTCAGTAAGCGCATCGGAGGCAGTGAGAGCAACCGCGGTGATGCTGTGACCGGCCCGCCTGATAAGGATGCAGAACACAATGTGCTGTTAAATTTAAAAAAGAAGAAGCATGCAAAATTGCACTAAAAAATCCGTGAAATTGCGAGGCCGCGAAAGGTGAACCGCGTTATAGCGAGGGACCACTGTACACATGTCAGGGCGGTGTTCGTGTGCAAGTTCACATGAGCTCATCTACCCAAATTGATACTGGTAGCTATTTGAAAATGGCTTTATCTGGAAACAGGCTGTGGAGAGACGAATTCCAACAGAAAATGTTTTGTCTCAAGGCTGCAGTTGGGCGTGATCAGAACAGACTCTGTGTCACTCTGGGTCAGACAGAAACATGTGGCTATCAGTTGTTTTGCACAAACTGCATGAACAGTCTCTGGATTAAGCAAGGACATTTCACAGTGCATTCCCACAGTGATGAACACAATAATACACAATATCAAATAAACATGGCGTCACATGAAGACAATTATTTTGTTTTCACACAGGTATGATGTGTTAATGTTTGTCCAGCACATGACGTCATAAATAAACATGTAACTCATCTCCGGTACCTCATGCTCCACAGCGCAGCGCAGACATCTGGTCAAGTCCCTTTCACCCGGCTGTGCTGTGTGCTGGCAACATCGATCAGCTGACATATGCATAATCCACCTCTGGTATGAATAAATCCCATGTGAACTTCTGTCCCACAATGATAATCCAACTAGTTACAGTGTTTATGAACACATATACACGCAGCTGAGTGAATATTTCGGGCACACACTCACACACTGCTTTGATCACCTGTTCTACACACGCAGGCACACGCGGCTCGTTAAACACACATGAACAGCTGAGTGGACACACACTCATAATTCGGATTACCTGTTTACACATGTACGAGGTCTGTTAGAAAAGTAACGGACCTTTTTATTTTTTGCAATAACCTTATGGATTTGTATCACGTGTGATTGCATCAGCCAAGCTTGAACCTTCGTGCACATGCGTGAGTTTTTTCACGCCTGTCGGTTGCGTCATTCGCCTGTGAACACGCCTTGTGGGAGGAGTGGTCCAGCCCCCTCGTTGGATTTTCATTGTCAGGAAATTGGCTGATCGACTGCCGCTTTGCTTCATCAAAATTTTTTCAGAAAGTGTGAGAGACAGCCAAGTGGAAACCATTTGGAAAATTCAGATGGCTTTCGGTTAAGATCTTATGGGGATCACACAGATTAAGGACAATTACAACTGGATTAAAGACGGCCCACAGCGGCGGATGGCGCGCCGCGCACCGAGCGGCGATCGACAGGCTCAAATGACCAGATCATTTCCAAAGTGAATGCTTTGTTGATCCGGGACGTCGTCTGACTACCAGAGAAATGGCAAGACAGCTGGACATAGCACTTTTTCGGCACATTCCACTGTTACAGGAGTTTTTGTAATGGAAAAAGGAGCGGAGAAATTCACACATCGGGACGGAGGCACAGGGCACAGATCAAAAAGCAACGCCATGATGAAGCCTCACAGGACATGTTGTGGCATGTCCAGCTCATCCACAATTTCTCGGATAGTCACACGACTGAAAAGCCACCGAAAGCCGCCTGAATCTTCCAAATGCTGCAAGAGCTGGGCATGTTAGGGCTTGTCCTGTGAGACCAACACGGAGGTGCTTTCATCCCGCGCCATGAGCGGCTCCGTGGCGAATTTCTCCGCTCCTCTTTCCATTACAAAAACTCCTGTAACAGTGGAATGTGCTGAAAAAGTGCTATGTCCAGCTGTCTTGCCATTTCTCTGGTAGTCAGACGACGTCCCGGATCAACAAAGCATTTACTTTGGAAATGATCTAGTCGTTTGAGCCTGTCGATCGCCGCTCGGTGCGCAGCGCGCCATCCGCCGCTGTAGGCCATCTTTAATCCAGTTGAAATTGTCCTTAATCTGTGTGATCCCCATAAGATCTTCACCGAAAGCCATCTGAATTTTCCAAATGCTTTCCACTTGGCTGTCTCTCACACTTTCTGAAAAAGGTTTGATGAAGCAAAGTGGCAGTCGATCAGCCAATTTCCTGACAATGAAAATCCGACGAGTGGGCTGGACCACTCCTCCCACAAAGCGTGCTCACAGGCGAATGACGCAACCGACAGGCGTGAAAAAACTCACGCATGTGCACGAAGGTTCAAGCTTGGCTGATGCAATCACACATGATTCAAATCCATATAGTTTTTGCAAAAAATAAAAAGGTCCGTTACTTTTCTAACAGACCTCGTACATGCACATACTCCATCATGTGAGACACACATTGATGAGAGGTCAGTTTAACTCTGGGAATGTGAAGACGAGCGGAGATTTGATTGTGTGGGTGAGTGACAGCTCCAATGTCGGTGCCGTCTGACAGCAGTCTGTGTCATCTGACTGTTGTCTGAAATATGTTCGGGCCGCATCCTGCAGGTGTGCATGAGGCAGTCTGGATGCGTTCTGACCACGGCTGACCACGCCTCCTTTCCTCCCAACTGCGTTGGATTATGGGAATCACCTCCTTTCCTCCCAACTGCGTCGGATTATGGGAATATTTGCCGTGTCAAAATGGTTCCTCCACATTCTTGCTATGTGTGACAGGGCTTTAGCATTTGAACCCTACACATGACACCAAACCATTTCATCTGGCCTGGTTCCTGCACTGCTTTACTTTTCTTGCATTGCCTTCTTCCTTATCAGGGTTTTTTCTGTTCTTTGATTGAAATCCCTTAATCACTAGAACTTTCAGCTGATTGTCAGAATTCAGTTAACAGGCAAAAAAGAAAACACCAGGTTTGTCAATCAATCAATTCAATCAATCAATTTTATTTATATAGCACCAAATCACAACAAACAGTTGCCCCAAGGCGCTTTATATTGTAAGGCAAGGCCATATAATAATTACGTAAAAACCCCAACGGTCAAAACGACCCCCTGTGAGCAAGCACTTGGCGACAGTGGGAAGGAAAAACTCCCTTTTAACAGGAAGAAACCTCCAGCAGAACCAGGCTCAGGGAGGGGCAGTCTTCTGCTGGGACTGGTTGGGGCTGAGGGAGAGAACCAGGAAAAAGACATGCTGTGGAGGGGAGCAGAGATCAATCACTAATGATTAAATGCAGAGTGGTGCATACAGAGCAAAAAGAGAAAGAAACAGTGCATCATGGGAACCCCCCAGCAGTCTAAGTCTATAGCAGCATAACTAAGGGATGGTTCAGGGTCACCTGATCCAGCCCTAACTATAAGCTTTAGCAAAAATGAAAGTTTTAAGCCTAATCTTAAAAGTAGAGAGGGTGTCTGTCTCCCTGATCTGAATTGGGAGCTGGTTCCACAGGAGAGGAGCCTGAAAGCTGAAGGCTCTGCCTCCCATTCTACTCTTACAAACCCTAGGAACTACACGTAAGCCTGCAGTCTGAGAGCGAAGCGCTCTATTGGGGTGATATGGTACTATGAGGTCCCTAAGATAAGATGGGACCTGATTATTCAAAACCTTATAAGTAAGAAGAAGAATTTTAAATTCTATTCTAGAATTAACAGGAAGCCAATGAAGAGAGGCCAATATGGGTGAGATATGCTCTCTCCTTCTAGTCCCCGTTAGTACACTAGCTGCAGCATTTTGAATTAACTGAAGGCTTTTCAGGGAACTTTTAGGACAACCTGATAATAATGAATTACAATACTCCAGCCTAGAGGAAATAAATGCATGAATTAGTTTTTCAGCATCACTCTGAGACAAGACCTTTCTAATTTTAGAGATATTGCGTAAATGCAAAAAAGCAGTCCTACATATTTGTTTAATATGCGCATTGAATGACATATCCTGATCAAAAATGACTCCAAGATTTCTCACAGTATTACTAGAGGTCAGGGTAATGCCATCCAGAGTAAGGATCTGGTTAGACACCATGTTTCTAAGATTTGTGGGGCCAAGTACAATAACTTCAGTTTTATCTGAGTTTAAAAGCAGAAAATTAGAGGTCATCCATGTCTTTATGTCTGTAAGACAATCCTGCAGTTTAGCTAATTGGTGTGTGTCCTCTGGCTTCATGGATAGATAAAGCTGGGTATCATCTGCGTAACAATGAAAATTTAAGCAATGCCGTCTAATAATACTGCCTAAGGGAAGCATGTATAAAGTGAATAAAATTGGTCCTAGCACAGAACCTTGTGGAACTCCATAATTAACCTTAGTCTGTGAAGAAGATTCCCCATTTACATGAACAAATTGTAATCTATTAGATAAATATGATTCAAACCACCGCAGCGCAGTGCCTTTAATACCTATGGCATGCTCTAATCTCTGTAATAAAATTTTATGGTCAACAGTATCAAAAGCAGCACTGAGGTCTAACAGAACAAGCACAGAGATGAGTCCACTGTCCGAGGCCATAAGAAGATCATTTGTAACCTTCACTAATGCTGTTTCTGTACTATGATGAATTCTAAAACCTGACTGAAACTCTTCAAATAGACCATTCCTCTGCAGATGATCAGTTAGCTGTTTTACAACTACCCTTTCAAGAATTTTTGAGAGAAAAGGAAGGTTGGAGATTGGCCTATAATTAGCTAAGATAGCTGGGTCAAGTGATGGCTTTTTAAGTAATGGTTTAATTACTGCCACCTTAAAAGCCTGTGGTACATAGCCAACTAATAAAGATAGATTGATCATATTTAAGCTCGAAGCATTAAATAATGGTAGGGCTTCCTTGAACAGCCTGGTAGGAATGGGGTCTAATAGACATGTTGATGGTTTGGATGAAGTAACTAATGAAAATAACTCAGACAGAACAATCTGAGAGAAGGAGTCTAACCAAATACCGGCATCACTGAAAGCAACCAAAGATAACGATACGTCTTTGGGATGGTTATGAGTAATTTTTTCTCTAATAGTTAAAATTTTGTTAGCAAAGAAAGTCATGAAGTCATTACTAGTTAAAGTTAAAGGAATACTCGGCTCAATAGAGCTCTGACTCTTTGTCAGCCTGGCTACAGTGCTGAAAAGAAACCTGGGGTTGTTCTTATTTTCTTCAATTAGTGATGAGTATTAAGATGTCCTAGCTTTACGGAGGGCTTTTATTATAGAGCAACAGACTCTTTTTTCCAGGCTAAGTGAAGATCTTCTAAATTAGTGAGGCGCCATTTCCTCTCCAACTTACGGGTTATCTGCTTTAAGCTGCGAGTTTGTGAGTTATACCACGGAGTCAGGCACTTCTGATTTAAAGCTCTCTTTTTCAGAGGAGCTACAGCATCCAAAGTTGTCTTCAATGAGGATGTAAAACTATTGACGAGCCAACCTTGAACCTTCGTGCGCATGCGTGAATTTTTTCACACCTGTCGATTGCGTCATTTGCTGGTAAGCAGCATTTGTGTGAGGATGTGTGTAGTGCTCTCGTCGGATTTTCATTACAAGGAAAAAAGACGGAATGAGTGGAGCAGCGCTACTGCATCAAATTTTGCCAGAAACTGGGCGACAGCCAGGTGGAAACCATTCGGAAGATTCATACGGCTTTCGGTGACTTTTCAGTCGTGTGACTATCCGAGAAATTGTGGAAGAGGCGGGGCATGTCACAGCATGTCCTGTGAGACTTCAACACGAAGGTGGTTTTGCTCCACCATCAGCAGCTTCGGCAGGAATTTCGCCGCCACTCTTTTCATGGCCAAATCTTCTGTCACAGTGGAATGTGCTGAAAAGGTGCTGATGTTCACCTCTTCCGCAATTTCTCGGATAGTCACACGACTGTCCCGCATCACCACAGCGTTCACTTTGGAAATGATCCGGTCATTTCAGCATGTTGATGGCCGATCGGAGCGTGGCTCGCTCTCCACCATTGTGCGGACATCTTTAAACCAGCGTACCACTCCTTAATCTGTGTGACGCCCATAGGATCGTCACCGAAAGCCGTCTGAATCTTCCGAATGGTTTCCACCTGGCTGTCACCGAGTTTCTGACAAAATTTGATGCAGTTGCGCTGCTCCAGTCGTTTCGTCTTTTTCCTTGCAATGAAAAACCACCAAGAGCACAACACACGACCTCACACAAATGCTGCTTGCCAGCAAATGGCACAATCAACAGGCGTGAAAAAATTCACGCATGCGCACAAAGGTTCAAGGTTGGCTCATGCAAGCACGCTTGATTCAAATCCATCAGGTTTTTGCAACAACAACAAAAAAAGGTCAGATACTTTTCTAACAGACCTCGTATGTGTGTATATGTGAATGTGTTTGTCTGTCTATATATGTGGCCCTGCGACAGACTGGCATCTTGCGCAGGGTGTACGCTGCCTCGCATCCCATATCTGCTGGGATGGGTTCTAGCCCCCTTTGACTGGAATAAACGGTTATATAAAATTAATGAAGAATCATTATAATTTATTTATTTTATTTCAATGCCTGTCATAGGTGGAGGAGGTGGGGGGCAAACTCCCTCCCCCCCCTTGGCTCTGCAAAATGCTCAGATTCGGGCAGATGGGCTGGGAAATTCCGGCATGGGCCATGTAGACTCTGAATACAGAATAGAATGACATAAAATGTCAGACTTATTTTCACAATTAATGTAAACAATCAAACTGCTATTTGGCCACCAATATAAATATAAATATGGGTATATAAATATATGGTAATTTAAAGAGTCATGGGGGTTTCTGAAATTCGGGCAAATTTGGTGTTGCCCCCCTCCAAATAGACCACACCTCCTACACCTATGATGCCTGGTCTCTATGCAAATCTGCCTCAAAATATAACTGCATGAATCATGGATCAGGTGATATTTTTCTCATTTCTGTTATATTTAATGAAACACTGACATGTGTTTGTAGATTGGGGGAGGTGATGGTCTCATGGTTATCTATAGTCTAAGTCTATAGACATAGACTTAGACTGCACTGAGTGTTTCTCTTTTTGCTCTGTATGCACCACTCTGCATTTAATCATTAGTGATTGATCTCTGCTCTCTTCCACTGCATGCCTTTTTCCTGGTTCTCTCCCTTCAGCCCCAACCAGTCCCAGCAGAAGACTGCCCCTCCCTGAGCCTGGTTCTGCTGGAGGTTTCTTCCTGGTAAAAGGGAGTTTTTCCTTCCCACTGTCACCAAGTGCTTGCTCACAGGGGGTTGTTTTGACCGTTGGGGTTTTTCTGTAATTATTGTATGGCTTTTGCCTTACAATATAGAGCACCTTGGGGCAACTGTTTGTTGTGATTTGGCGCTATATAAATAAAATTGATTTGATTTGATTTTGATTTGGTTCAGCGGTCAGCTTGAGACCACAGGATCCTCAGTTCAAACCCCCGCCAGAGTGGAAATTCACAAGGCCTTTGGGCAAGTTCCTGAATCCCCCAGTTGCCCCCGGTGTGCTTTGCACAGTAGCACCCTGACATCGGGGTGTGAAGGTGAATGCAAGGCATCATTGTAAAGCACTTTGACTTTCTGATCCAGATGGAAAACCCCTCTATAAATGCAGTCCATTTACAGATTCTGCAGCCTGAATAATTTCACAAAATGACAGCCTGAAATTACTTTAATTAAAACCTGTGTCCTCTTAAATTTACAGTCTTCAGATCAACAGTTGCTTTAAGGTGAAAAACAAAGAACGGATGTTCTTGTGGAGTCAGTTTGAGCGGGTCACACATTCGAGGTAGATGTTTACTGTTTGCTTGTGTGTGTTGTTATGGTAATCAGCGGTAAATCCAAAAGCACATCTGAGTGCATGTGAAGGAGTGGGTGTCTCTGTGGGACACTTTGAAGGATGAGCAGGTTGTGTGTGAGTGATGTTGTCTCTCTTCTAGATGCTTCAAACAGCGAGAGGTTGAGTCCACAGATTGTTTCGTAGCTGCACCTGTAGTAACGTACAAATCTAGTGCCTCTCTCTCTCATGCACACACCCACACATGCACAATCCTAATTATTTCAGAAACTCATTTTTCTTTCTTTTCACACCGTGCTCTGCTGTGCCCTGTGTGACTGTGAAAACACTGGCACACAATATGTGTTTGCTTTTGATGTGCACACACAAGATTATGAAAACATGTCATTTGAAATGTTCTTACAATGTACAATTATGAATTTCCTCCTACGTGTATCTGTATTTGTTCATGTTTGTTTGTGCACATCTGTGTGTGCTCTGTACTCGCAGTGTGTACATTCATGTTACTACATGTTAATACATGTGTGAACATTCATGTGCAAAATTGTTTACTTGTCGCTGTGTGCTTCTTGGATGCAGGGGTGAGTTTGTGATTTCTGTGGTCACATTGGGGCCCCATGAAATGTTTCAGCCGTCAAATAAGCAACTACAGTGCTGCGCTTGATGAGCGCAAACCTCCGCCGCCACTAGTTTGCAATTCCACAATGTTTTTTTCAAGATCAAAGTCCTGTTAGAAGTTCATAACTTAAAATATCATGCAAAATTGAGATCAAAAGAGCTTTTCAATGTTAAAAAGAATCAAATACCTGATAAATCCACAATACTGATCAGATGCAGATCAGATTTAGTCTATTCATTCAGAGTGCCAGTTTGCAACTCATTATCACAAATACATAAGAGTGACTGGGGCACTTTTGATCGAGATATAATGCAAAATGTACACCAAATGGGCTTTAATATTAAATTCAAATGCCCACAAAATCTGTGTGCCAGTCTGCACCTACCTCACTTTCAAATATGAGAGTGATTGGGGCAATTTGATTAAGATATAATGTAAAATGTACATTAAATGGGGTTTCAATGTTAAATTTACCAAAATCTGTAATCTGGATCAGATCTGGATCAAACTTTGTCGGTCGATAAAAAGGATACCATCCTACATAACTCTCTCTAATATGAAAGAAATCTGATCTTTGCATTTTTTTTTAATTTGTTCAGTGTAAAAGGACAGGGATTTTTCCAATTTTCCAAGATTTTGCCTGATTTTACCCTTTGACCTTTAAAATCAGGATATGAATCTTCAGTAAAAAATTTCAAAATGATAAACAAACAGGGGTGATAACATAACTTCCTCCAGCTTTGTTGGCGGAGGCAATTAGAATGAAAGAAAAAGAGTTTTTGATTTCTCTTGCTTTCAGTTTCAATTTATTTTAATTTATATAGCGCCAAATCACAACAAAGCTGTCTTAAGGTGCTTCACACAAGTAAGGTCTAACCTTACCAACCCCCAGAGCAAGCACACAGGTGACAGTGGTAAGGAAAAACTCCCTCTGACAATTTGATGAACAAAACTCAAGCAGACCAGACTCAAAGGGGTGACCCTCTGCTTGGGCCATGCTAACAACACAATTTACAAAACAATTCACAAAACGAAAATGCAGGAAATGTCAGTGCACAGGACAGGAGGGTACAGAAACAGAAAACAGACACCACACACATCTCTGGATGGAGCCACACCTTAAACAGAGAGAGAAAGGGAAAATAAAAGCAGAATCAGGCATCAGAAAGACATCAAAGATAGTATAATTTGTCAACAAGAAAAACAAAAGGAATACTAAGGTGATCGCTGGCCACTAGCCCTGAGCTTCACTAATAGACCCAGACTTTAGATAAAGTTGAGGCCACGGCCCGCTCTGTTTCCTAATAAAATTAATTAAAAGAGTAAAAAGCTTGGTAACATACTATGCCAGTATGCTAGCCATACAAAATGGAAAATAAGTGCATCACCGCAGTCTGTACTTGAAAGTCTCTACAGAATCTGACTGTTTTATTGATGCAGGGAGATCATTCCACAAAGCAGGCGCACGATAAGAGAAGTCTCTGTAACCTGCAGACTTTTTATTCACCCTAGGGACACAAAGTAGTCCTGCACCCTGAGAACGCAGAGCCCGGGCCAGTACATAGGGTTTAATTAGGTCAGCTAAGTAGGGAGGTGCCAGTCCATGAACAATTTTATAGGCTAGTAGCAGAACCTTAAAATGTGATCTCACACTGACAGGAAGCCAGTGAAGAGATGCCAAAATGGGTGTAATGTGGTCAAACTTTCTGCTTTGTGTCAAAGGTCTGGCAGCAGCATTTTGAACCAATTGGAGACCCTTAATGCTGGACTGCGGTAAACCAGAAAATAGAACACTGCAGTAGTCCAATTTAGAAGAAACAAATGCATGATTCAGGGTCTCAGCATCAGCGAAAGACAGGATGGGACAATCTTCACTATATTTCACAGGTGGAACAAAGCAGTCTTCATAATATTTCTAATGTGGAGGTCAAAGGACAACGTAGGATCAAAAATTACTCCAAGGTTCCTCACTTTGTCAGTGTGATGTATGACACACAAGCCTTGGTTAAGCGTAAACTGGTCAAATTGATGCCGATGTCTCAATGGAGCAAGAACCATCATTTCAGTAGGAAATTGCAAGACATTCAGCTTCCTGAATGAATACTGTGCATAAATACTTTTCAATTTTCAAGTTTATTTTCATAATCATTAGCATCACTGCAAAACCTTTTAGACCACTGAACTATTTGTGTACAGTATATAGGGCTTACATGCTCCTTGTCATTTGTTGTCAGGATTAAAGCTGCAATGATTAACAAACTACTGATGAATCATTTTGAGTGTTGTTTTTTTTTTTTTTTTTGATAAATTAAAAAAAAATATCTTTTCAAATATGAATATTGGAGGACCTCATCTTGGACCTGGATAAACACTGATCAACATTTTTCACCATTTTATAATATTTTATGGATCAAATTGTTAATTTGAGAAATACAAGTGTTCAGAATAATAGTAGTGCTATGTGATTAAAAAGATTAATCCAGGTTTTGAGTATATTTCTTATTGTTACATGGGAAACAAGGTACCAGTAGATTCAGTAGATTCTCACTGTCATGATTCAGCCGGGTTGGGCCTGGCTGTTATTGTTTTGAAGCCTTTTTTCCATGTTTGTGCTCTCCTTCATTCCATGTATCATTGTCATGCTTCTGCTGGTCTTGTTTCTTGTCTGGTTATTTTCCTTTAGTTATTTGTTGCACTCTGTTTGCCATTTATTTTGTGTTACTTTATTGTGCTTTAGTCACAGGGTTTTGATACTATTTATTTTCAGTGCTTCTTTTCTGTATGTTCAATTTGTTATTTATTGTACCTTCTGTTTATCAGTTATCTTGCTCCTGGTTATGTTCCTTTAGGTATTTGGTGCACTCTGTTTGCCATTTAGTTTGTGTTACTTTATTATACTTTAGTCACAGGTTTTTTTGTTATTTACCTGCAGTGCTGCTTATTTGATTATGTTCCCTTCGTTAGTTATGGCATTTTCTGTTTATCTGTTATCTTGTTTATTATTTGCATTATTCTTTGTTTTTCAGTAATTTATTTTGGCTGCTCTCAATTGTGATGTCTGTTACGCTTTTATGTCTGGTTTTGTTCTCATGTTCATGCTCTATTTTTGTCCTCTGTTTGATTTCTGTTCTGTTTGCCCTCACGCCCATCCGTCTTGGTTCATTTCACTTCACTGTACCTGCCTCACGCCTTTCACTCACACTCTTGCCACGAGCTCATGTGTCTTTGTCTTTTACATCACTCCACTCAGTTTCCCTTCCTTCACTATCTTGCACAGTGTTTACTCTTTAGCCAGAAGCCACACCCCTTCTAGATTGTTCCTCACGTGCACCTTGTTTACACCACCTGTCCCTCACGTCACACTAATTAGCCCACAAGTATTTAAGCCTCCACAGTCTCACGGCTCTCTGCCAGATTGTAGTCTTTGAACTCTTTCCCGTGCCATTCACAGTCTTGTTTTTGTCTTGCCTTGTTCTGAACATTGCTCTGTACCTCCAGCACGCCTTTTGCTTCATCCCGGATGTCTGAGTTTGCTTGTGCCTCTGAACCCTGCTCGTTTGTGACTACGCCTCAGCCTAATCCTGTTTGTACCTCTGCCACGCTGACTGATAACCTGTGTATCGAAACCAAGCCTGGAAAAAGACCATGATTTCTCCCACACTAAAGCCTTGTCCGGGGGTTTGCATTGTGGGTCCAGCCGTCCCTGGTGACGGGCTCCCGCCCACCCTGACAGTACAATCTGGCCAGAATATGGACTCCGCAGACCCCACTCCAGCCAAGGATACTGCTGCATTACCCCCAGATATTGAGGTGACAAAGAGGATTTTTGCTGACCTCTCATTTTTTTTTGTCTGTTTTCATGACTGTCACACCCCTGTAGAGAAATTTGATTTTCTTGACCAGGCTTGGGATTTGGTGAACGCAAATCTGTGGCTGTTTGATTATTTCCCAGAGCTTCTGAGCATGGATGACGTTTTTTGTCTTCAGAAACGTCCAGATTGGATGAAGCGACCTGAGGCCTACTTGCCGTCTGAGGATGATTGCGAGTCTGACTGGACAGATGTGGATGAGGACGAGGACTCTGAATCAGAGCAATTAGCTTTGCAGAACTTGGCTACGTCTTTGTTCAAGATTCAGGACTTGTTTTTTGACTATCAGGACTGCTATAGTAAGCAGGGAAAACAGCGCATTTTTTTGGCTCTCGACCAGATCTTTTTAGCTGAACCAGGGCTGCTAACCACGTTTCCGGAGCTAAGAGACATAAAAATGATGTTTGAGCAGGGTGAGGCCCCTTCCTGCATTGAGGACCCCATGGACCTTTTATTCGAGTCCGAACTCACCGCCACCTGTGGTGAAGAGCCGCGCGTCATTACGCTTTCTGATGCCGCTCTCGCCCCACCCTGGTACGACATAACACCGAATCCGACCACTTACCGCACGTCTCCTGTTCCAGAGATGTCACCTCCTAAGCCTGTTCCACGGCGAAACCCGGCGATGTCCAGAACTTCATACCCAGAACCCACGAAGCCACTCATCCCGGTTGCTACCTCCACAGCGCGTCCGGCCCTCATCGCTCCGGTACCGGCGCCACGAAGATTGCGTACACTACAGCATGAGCCTCAGGTCCCAGCTGCAGAGACCCCCGCTCCGATGATCACCTCTGGTTTTGTGTTGCCCAACTCCTCTATTGTGAGCACTCCTCCAAAATCAGCTGATCACATATCTCTGAGATCGCGGATTGAGCCATCGGGAGAAGTCCTGTCGTCATGGAGCTCAGAGGAACCCGTGTCTCATGAGCAACTTAAGCCGCCCATGTCTTCTGTGTTTCCAGTCTCGGTCACGGTGCGCGGCCCGCCGCCAGAAGAGGAAACAGTCATGGTGTGTGGCCTGCCGCTCGAAGTGGAAACTTGTCCCTCTATCGGAACGCCCACAGCCGGCCCAGCTTCTCTGCTACCTGCAGCCCTCTCTGATTCTGCTTCCACATACATCGCGGTCTCCTCATTGGTGACGTCACGCCCATCTGCTTCCTCTCTCTCGCCTGCCATCATCATAGCTTCACTATACTCCACCACAGATTTCCCCCCAGTGACTACTGAGGGGGACTTCTCGCCTTCTGGGTTTCGGCCAGCGGCGGCTCTAGAGGGGGGTAGCCGCCCACATACTGACAGCAGTCCTGAGCTTCTGCAAGCTGTTCCAGTGTCAATCCCGAGGACAGCCTCAGAGAATTGTGACTGTGGGACGGTCAGTGTCACTTCTTTTCCCATCTGGTTTATGACGTTGTGTATACTTGCCTGTGACTCTGTCAGAAATCTGTTAAATCTACCGCATCTGAATCGGAAGCAGTTTTCATGGAAAACTGTGAGAGGTCCGTTTAACATGCTACGTCAGAGTCTGAGATGTATTTCTTGTAAGCCACTTATTCAATTACTGATTTTTATGTGCTTTTGGATGAGTTCCAATATTCCATTCTGGGGGCTCTCTCAGGGGAAAGGTCATCATTCTGTAGGAATGAACTACACATGTGAGGTTGCGCAGTTTGGTCTGGGGTTCCTGGCTGCTGCTGCTTCTGATTTGCTCAGTAGAGTTTTGTATTTCCCACATTTTGTGGAAAAGATGGGTTGTCTGACTCGCTCCATTGCTGGGGAAATTTCTCTCCCTTTGCAGCGTTCCCTGTCTTGCAATGGGATAATGAATCTTTTGTATCTTTTGTTTAAGGGGTATACTGTCTCATGGAAGCTGTTGCTAGGTGCTCTCTATAGCATGTTAATCAACTGGTTAAGCTCTCTTCGAAGCAAATTGTATTGCTGGTTCTCGAACTCAGTAGAGGAGAGTATAGTTGAGATTTGGAATTGGGAGCTACGTCACACATTTCCGGCGCATTGGGCATTTAGGGTGGATTGGGTCTTATATTTGTTGCATGGTTGGGTTGAGCATCTGAGCGCGGTTTTTCACCTCTCTTCAGTTGTCCTCTATAATGCTCTGGTAACGCTAATTGAGCTTCCACTGAGTACATTAAGTCTCCGGGGCCCATACGTAGTTGGGTCAATTGATGCCTGGGTTAGTATTCTGGACATTAATGATGGTTTTCCTGCTAATTGGGTTGATGTTATTTCTGGGGTTCTATTACTGAACCTGTATCAATGGCTTCTCTGTTTCGTGGGCACCACCTGTATTCGTTCAGTTTTCACCTTATGGGGTTCCAGGTGTTTCGGCCTTAAGTCTTCTCCTGCATGCCTCTTTGCCTCTGCCTTGGGGATCAGTAACCCCACTGGTCGGCTCCCTAATTCAGTCAGTTTTGTTGATAAGCCTCATGGTCGTCCCCCGGACCCTGTCTTAGGTCGGTCCCCTGACACTGTCATGCCCCGGGTCCCATCGTTTGGCCGACCACCTGCTGCAGTATTTTGCCCTGTTTTCCGCCCTCTGGTTCCCTGGCCTGTTTTTGGTCATGTTCTCGGTCCTCCTCGGGGTCTCCAGCCTTTTGGGCCTGGTGGACTGCCCCCTGTCTCTGGGTTCCCCCCGTCCTGGGTCCCCCGGCCTCCCGCCCGTTGTCGGGTTGGGTCTGTGTTTCCCTGGGGCCCGCCGGTGGCGGTCCGTTGGGGGGGAGGTGCAGTCATGATTCAGCCGGGTTGGGCCTGGCTGTTATTGTTTTGAAGCCTTTTTTCCATGTTTGTGCTCTCCTTCATTCCATGTATCATTGTCATGCTTCTGCTGGTCTTATTTCTTGTCTGGTTATTTTCCTTTAGTTATTTGTTGCACTCTGTTTGCCATTTATTTTTTGTTACTTTATTGTGCTTTAGTCACAGGGTTTTGTTACTATTTATTTTCAGTGCTTCTTTTCTGTATGTTCAATTTGTTATTTATTGCACCTTCTGTTTATCAGTTATCTTGCTCCTGGTTATGTTCCTTTAGTTATTTGGTGCACTCTGTTTGCCATTTAGTTTGTGTTACTTTATTATACTTTAGTCACAGGGTTGTTTGTTATTTACCTGCAGTGCTGCTTATTTGATTATGTTCCCTTCGTTAGTTATGGCATTTTCTGTTTATCTGTTATCTTGTTTATTATTTGCATTATTCTCTGTTTTTCAGTAGTTTATTTTGGCTGCTCTCAATTGTGATGTCTGTTACGCTTTTATGTCTGGTTTTGTTCTCATGTTCATGCTCTATTTTTGTCCTCTGTTTGATTTCTGTTCTGTTTGCCCTCACGCCCATCCGTCTTGGTTCACTTCACTGTACCTGCCTCACGTCTTTCACTCACACTCTTGCCACGAGCTCATGTGTCTTTGTCTTTTACATCACTCCACTCAGTTTCCCTTCCTTCACTATCTTGCACAGTGTTTACTCTTTAGCCAGAAGCCACACCCCTTCTAGATTGTTCCTCACGTGCACCTTGTTTACACCACCTGTCCCTCATTTCGCACTAATTAGCCCACAAGTATTTAAGCCTCCACAGTCTCACGGCTCTCTGCCAGATTGTAGTCTTTGAACTCTTTCCAGCGTCATTCACAGTCTTGTTTTTGTCTTGCCTTGTTCTGAACATTGCTCTGTACCTCGACCACGCCTTTTGCTTCATCCCGGATGTCTGAGTTTGCTTGTGCCTCTGAACCCTGCTCGTTTGTGACTACGCCTCAGCCTAATCCTGTTTGTACCTCTGCCACGCTGACTGATAACCTGTGTATCGAAACCAAGCCTGGAATAAAGACCATGATTTCTCCCACACTAAAGCCTTGTCCGGGGGTTTGCATTGTGGGTCCAGCCGTCCCTGGTGACGGGCTCCCGCCCACTCTGACACTCACAAATCCAACAAGACCAAGCATTCATGATATGCACACTCTTAAGGCTATGAAATTGCGCTATTAGGAAAAAAGTAGAAAAGGGGGTGTTCACAATAATAGTAGTGTGGCATTCAGTCAGTGAGTTTGTCAGTTTTGTGGAACAAACAGGTGTGAATCAGGTGTCCCCTATTTAAGGATGAAGCCAGCACCTGTTAAACATGCTTTTCTCTTTGAAAGCCTGAGGAAAATGGGACGTTCAAGACAAGCGTAGTCTAATTAAAAAGTTGATTGGAGAGGGGAAAACTTATACGCAGGTGCAAAAAATTATAGGCTGTTCATCTACAATGATCTCCAATGCTTTAAAATGGACAAAAAAAAACAAAAAAAAACAACCCAGAAACGCGTGGAAGAAAACGGAAAACAACCATCAAAATGGATAGAAGAATAACCAGAATGGCAAAGGCTCACCCATTGATCAGCTCCAGGATGATCAAAGACAGTCTGGAGTTACCTGTAAGTGCTGTGACAGTTAGAAGACGCCTGTGTGAAGCTAATTTATTTGCAAGAATCCCCCGCAAAGTCCCTCTGTTAAATAAAAGATATGTGCAGAAGAGGTTACAATTTGCCAAAGAACACATCAGCTGGTCTAAAGAGACATGGAGGAATATTTTGTGGACTGATGAGAGTAAAATTGTTCTTTTTGGGTCCAAGTGCCGCAGACAGTTTGTGAGATGACCCCCAAACTCTGAATTCAAGACACATTTCACAGTGAAGACAGTGAAGCATGGTGGTGCAAGCATCATGATATGGGCATGTTTCTCCTACTATGGTGTTGGGCCTATATATCGCATACCAGGTATCATGGATCAGTTTGGATATGTCAAAATACTTGAATAGGTCACGTTGCCTTATGCTGAAGAGGACATGCCCTTGAAATGGGTGTTTCAACAAGACAGTGACCCCAAGCACACTAGTAAACGAGCAAAATCTTGGTTCCAAACCAACAAAATTAATGCCTCGCAGATGCGAAGAAATCATGAAAAACTGTGGTTACACAACTAAATACTAGTTTAGTGATTCAATGTTTTGAACTGGAGGTCATAGACAGACAAAAACGCAAGAGATAGGATATCAGGGAGACAACAAATTGAGCAAATGAACAACAACAAAAACTGTGGGGTAACAAGGGACACATAACCCAACAACAGCATCATGAGGAAAACAACAAGGACAAAGACAGGTGAACCATACCGCTTCCCAAAAGACACAAAAGGCATGGAAAATAACAAAGAATCATCAGCACAAGATACAACACAAAAGGAATAACTGTCCAAGATGCAGTGATACAGGAGGCACTCTTTGGAGGCAGCAGAGGCCCTATAGACTCTGGAGACATTAGCTCTGCTGAAGATGTGAGTGACGCTGAAGATGTGGACACTGCTGAAGACTGTGGAGGCACCGCTGAAGACTCCGGAGGCATTGCTGAAGTCTGTGGAGGCACTGCTGAAGACTGAGGAGGTGCCTCTTAAGACGTGGGCACTGCGAAATGCACCACTGAAGACTCTGAAGACGTGGGTGCCTCTGAAGACTCTGGAGGAGAAGGCTCTAAAGACAAGGGTACATCTGAGGGTGCCAATGAAAAATCTGAAGACGTGGATGCCGCTGAAGACATGGGCACCGCTGAAGACTCTGGAGGTGTGGGCATTGCTGAAGGCACTGCTAAAGGCTCTGGAAGAGGCCGAGGTACTGAAGACTCTGAAGAAGGTGCTGAAGACTCTTGAGATGAGGGCACCTCTGAGGGTGCTACCAAAGACGTGGGCACAGCTGAAGATGTGGGCGCTGTTGAAGATGTTGGAGGTGTGGGCTTTGCTGAAGGCACTGCTGAAGACTCTGGAAGAGGCAGAGGCGCTGAAGACTCTGGAGAAGGCGCTGAAGACTCTTGAGATGAGGGCCCCCTCTGAGGGGCTGCTCAAGACGTGGGCGCTTTTGAAGACTCTGAGGAATCAGAATCAGAATAGCCTTTATTTACCTCCTTTAGCAGTAATGGTACTTGTAATAAGTGTAGCTTATTCATAGCTTTGGAGGCCAGGCTGGGCGAATTGGAGACTCGGCTCCGCACCGTGGAAAATTCTACAGCTAGCCAGGCCCCTGTAGTCGGTGCGGACCAAAGTAGCTTAGCCGCCATTAGTTCCCTTCCAGCAGATCCCGAGCAGCCGGGAAAGCAGGCCGACTGGGTGACTGTGAGCAGGAAGCGTAGCCCTAAACAGAAGTCCCATGTACACCGCCAACCCGTTCACATTTCTAACCATTTTTCCCCACTCGGCGACACACCCGCCGAGGATCAAACTCTGGTTATTGGCGACTCTGTTTTGAGAAATGTGAAGTTAGCGACACCAGCAACCATAGTCAAATGTCTTCCGGGGACCAGAGCAGGCGACATTGAAGGAAATTTGAAACTGCTGGCTAAGGCTAAGCGTAAATTTGGTAAGATTGTAATTCACGTCGGCAGTAATGACACCCGGTTACGCCAATCGGAGGTCACTAAAATTAACATTGAATCGGTGTGTAACTTTGCAAAAACAATGTCGGACTCTGTAGTTTTCTCTGGGCCCCTCCCCAATCGGACCGGGAGTGACATGTTTAACCGCATGTTCTCCCTGAATTGCTGGCTGTCTGAGTGGTGTCCAAAAAATGAGGTGGGCTTCATAGATAATTGGCAAAGCTTCTGGGGAAAACCTGGTCTTGTTAGGAGAGACGGCATCCATCCCACTTTGGATGGAGCAGCTCTCATTTCTAGAAATCTGGCCAATTTTCTTAAATCCTCCAAACCGTGACTATCCAGGGTTGGGACCAGGAAGCAGAGTTGTAGTCTTACACACCTCTTTGCAGCTTCTCTCCCCCTGCCATCCCCTCATTACCCCATCCCCGTAGAGACGGTGCCTGCTCCCAGACCACCAATAACCAGCAAAAATCTATTTAAGCATAAAAATTCAAAAAGAAAAAATAATATAGCACCTTCAACTGCACCACAGACTAAAACAATTAAATGTGGTCTATTAAACATTAGGTCTCTCTCTTCTAAGTCCTTGTTAGTAAATGATATAATAATTGATCAACATATTGATTTATTCTGCCTTACAGAAACCTGGTTACAGCAGGATGAATATGTTAGTTTAAATGAGTCAACACCCCCGAGTCACACTAACTGCCAGAATGCTCGTAGCACGGGCCGAGGCGGAGGATTAGCAGCAATCTTCCATTCCAGCTTATTAATTAATCCAAAACCCAGACAGAGCTTTAATTCATTTGAAAGCTTGACTCTTAGTCTTGTCCATCCAAATTGGAAGTCCCAAAAAACAGTTTTATTTGTTATTATCTATCGTCCACCTGGTCGTTACTGTGAGTTTCTCTGTGAATTTTCAGACCTTTTGTCTGACTTAGTGCTTAGCTCAGATAAGATAATTATAGTGGGCGATTTTAACATCCACACAGATGTTGAGAATGACAGCCTCAGCACTGCATTTAATCTATTATTAGACTCAATTAGCTTTGCTCAAAATGTAAATGAGTCCACCCACCACTTTAATCATATCTTAGATCTTGTTCTGACTTATGGTATAGAAATTGAAGACTTAACAGTATTCCCTGAAAACTCCCTTCTGTCTGATCATTTCTTAATAACATTTACATTTACTCTGATGGACTACCCAGCAGTGGGGAATAAGTTTCATTACACTAGAAGTCTTTCAGAAAGCACTGTAACTAGGTTTAAGGATATGATTCCTTCTTTATGTTCTCTAATGCCATATACCAACACAGTGCAGAGTAGCTACATAACGTCTGTGAGTGAGATAGAGTATCTCGTCAGTAGTTTTACATCCTCATTGAAGACAACTTTGGATGCTGTAGCTCCTCTGAAAAAGAGAGCCTTAAATCAGAAGTGCCTGACTCCGTGGTATAACTCACAAACTCGCAGCTTAAAGCAGATAACCCGTAAGTTGGAGAGGAAATGGCGTCTCACTAATTTAGAAGATCTTCACTTAGCCTGGAAAAAGAGTCTGTCGCTCTATAAAATGCCCTCCGTAATGCTAGGACATCTTACTACTCATCACTAATTGAAGAAAATAAGAACAACCCCAGGTTTCTTTTCAGCACTGTAGCCAGGCTGAGAAAGAGTCAGAGCTCTATTGAGCCGAGTATTCCTTTAACTAGTAATGACTTCATGACTTTGTTTGCTAATAAAATTTTAACTATTAGAGAAAAAATTACTCATAACCATCCCAAAGACATATCGTTATCTTTGGCTGCTTTCAGTGATGCCGGTATTTGGTTAGACTCTTTCTCTCCGATTGTTCTGAGTTATTTTCATTAGTTACTTCCTCCAAACCATCAACATGTCTATTAGACCCCATTCCTACCCGGCTGCTCAAGGAAGCCCTACCATTAATTAATGCTTCGATCTTAAATATGATCAATCTATCTTTATTAGTTGGCTATGTACCACAGGCTTTTAAGGTGGCAATAATTAAACCATTACTTAAAAAGCCATCACTTGACCCAGCTATCTTAGCTAATTATAGGCCAGTCTCCAACCTTCCTTTTCTCTCAAAGATTCTTGAAAGGGTAGTTGTAAAACAGCTAACTGATCATCTGCAGAGGAATGGTCTATTTGAAGAGTTTCAGTCAGGATTTAGAATTCATCATAGTACAGAAACAGCATTAGTGAAGGTTACAAATGATCTTCTTATGGCCTCAGACAGTGGACTCATTTCTGTGCTTGTTCTGTTAGACCTCAGTGCTGCTTTTGATACTGTTGACCATAAAATGTTATTACAGAAATTAGAGCATGCCATAGGTATTAAAGGCACTGCGCTGCGGTGGTTTGAATCATATTTATCTAATAGATTACAATTTGTTCATGTAAATGGGGAATCTTCTTCACAGACTAAGGTTAATTATGGAGTTCCACAAGGTTCTGTGCTAGGACCAATTTTAATCACTTTATACATGTTTCCCTTAGGCAGTATTATTAGACAGCATTGCTTAAATTTTCATTGTTACGCAGATGATACCCAGCTTTATCTATCCATGAAGCCAGAGGACACACACCAATTAGCTAAACTGCAGGATTGTCTTACAGACATAAAGACATGGATGACCTCTAATTTCCTGCTTTTAAACTCAGATAAAACTGAAGTTATTGTACTTGGCCCCACAAATCTTAGAAACATGGTGTCTAACCAGATCCTTATTCTGGATGGCATTACCCTGACCTCTAGTAATACTGTGAGAAATCTTGGAGTCATTTTTGATCAGGATATGTCATTCAATGCGCATATTAAACAAATATGTAGGACTGCTTTTTTGCATTTGCGCAGTATGTCTAAAATTAGAAAGGACTTGTCTCAGAGTGATGCTGAAAAACTAATTCATGCATTTATTTCCTCTAGGCTGGACTATTGTAATTCATTATTATCAGGTTGTCCTAAAAGTTCCCTGAAAGCCTTCAGTTAATTCAAAATGCTGCAGCTAGAGTACTGACGGGGACTAGAAGGAGAGAGCATATCTCACCCATATTGGCCTCTCTTCATTGGCTTCCTGTTAATTCTAGAATAGTATTTAAAATTATTCTTCTTACTTATAAGGTTTTGAATAATCAGGTCCCATCTTATCTTAGGGACCTCATAGTACCATATCACCCCAATAGAGCGCTTCGCTCTTAGACTGCAGGCTTACTTGTAGTTCCTAGGGTTTGTAAGAGTAGAATGGGAGGCAGAGCCTTCAGCTTTCAGGCTCCTCTCCTGTGGAACCAGCTCCCAATTCAGGTCAGGGAGACAGACACCCTCTCTACTTTTAAGATTAGGCTTAAAACTTTCCTTTTTGCTAAAGCTTATAGTTAGGGCTGGATCAGGTGACCCTGAACCATCCCTTAGTTATGCAGCTATAGACTTAGACTGCTGGGGGGTTCCCATGATGCACTGAGTGTTTCTTTCTCTTTTTGCTCTGTATGCACCACTCTGCATTTAATCATTAGTTATTGATCTCTGCTCCCCTCCACAGCATGTCTTTTTCCTGGTTCTCTCCCTCAGCCCCAACCAGTCCCAGCAGAAGACTGCCCCTCCCTGAGCCTGGTTCTGCTGGAGGTTTCTTCCTGTTAAAAGGGAGTTTTTTCTTCCCACTGTCGCCAAGTGCTTGCTCACAGGGGGTCGTTTTGACCGTTGGGTTTTTTTCCATAATTATTGTATGGCCTTTCCTTACAATATAAAGCGCCTTGGGGCAACTGTTTGTTGTGATTTGGCGCTATATAAATAAAACTGATTTGATTTGATTTACCAATTATCTTCAAAAGAATACAAAGACTCAAGTTTTGAACTGTACTCTCTCTGTACAAACATATAAATAAACATTAAATACTAAATAATTCACAAATGAAAATACAGAGTTTAAATAAGTAAAACTAAACTTTTGTACAAAAAAATGTGCAAAAGAGAAACAGACAAACATAATTAACTTGTACATGATATATACAAATTTGTGATTTTTCTGGCAGGTTAAGTTGTGCATCGGTGTGATTGCCTGTGAAAACAAACTGTTCCTATGTCTGGTTGTTTTGACGTGCAGAGCTCTGTTATGTCGACCAGAGGGGAGGAGTTTAAATAGTATGTGTCCAGGATGTGAGGGGTCTGCAGAGATGTTACCAGCTCACTTCCTGGTCCTGGACCGGTATAAGTCCTGGATGGAGGGCAGGCTGACTGATTTTTTTTTTTCTGCAGACCTGACAGTTCATTGAAATCTGTGCCTGTCATGTTTGTAGGTGGCAGAAACCAAACAGAGATGGAGATGCACAGAACCGACTGGATGATGGATGTGCAAAAGATGATGAGCAGTTCCTGGGGCAGGTTGAACTTCCTGAGCTGTCTGTGGAAGTACACCCCGTGTTTCCTGATGGAGTCTATGTGGGAGGTCCACTTCAGATCCCGGGAGATGGTGGATCCCAGGAAACGGAAAGTCTCCACAGTAGACACGGTGTTGTTGAGGATGTAGAGAGGATGGGGGGGGGGGGGGGGGGGGGGATGGGTGGTTTCTCCTGAAGTCCACTATCATCTCCACAAACTTGAGTAGGTTCAACTCCAGGTTGTTCTGACCACACCGATCAACCATTCCACCTCCTGCCTGCATGTGGCTTCATCACCATCCTGGATGAAACCAATGATGGTGGTATCGTCCGCAAACTTCAGGACTTTAACAGAGGGGTCCCCTGAGGTGCAGTCATTCATGTAGAGGGAGAAGAGCAGTGGGAAGAGCACACACCCCTGAGGGGTGCCAGTGCTGATTGTCCATGTGCTGGATAAGATGCTCCTCAGCCTCACCTGCTGTACCTTGTTCATCAGGAAGTTGGAGATCCATTGACAGGTACAACCCCTGGCAAAGATTATGGAATCACTGGTCTCGGAGGATGTTCATTCAGTTGTTTAATTTTGTAGAAAAAAAGCAGATCACAGACATGACACAAAACTAAAGTCATTTCAAATGGCAACTTTCTGGCTTTAAGAAACACTATAAGAAATCAGGAAAAAAAATTCTGGCAGTCAGTAATGGTTACTTTTTTAGACCAAGCAGAGGGAAAAAAAAATATGGAATCACTCAATTCTGAGGAAAAAATTATGGAATCATGAAAAACAAAAGAACGCTCCAACACATCACTAGTATTTTGTTGCACCACCTCTGGCTTTTATAACAGCTTGCAGTCTCTGAGGCATGGACTTAATGAGTGCCAAACAGTACTCTTCATCAATCTGGCTCCAACTTTCTCTGATTGCTGTTGCCAGATCAGCTTTGCAGGTTGGAGCCTTGTCATGGACCATTTTCTTCAACTTCCACCAAAGATTTTCAATTGGATTAAGATCTGGACTATTTGCAGGCCATGACATTGACCCTATGTGTCTTTTTGCAAGGAATGCTTTCACAGTTTTTGCTCTATGGCAAGATGCATTATCATCTTGAAAAATGATTTCATCATCCCCAAACATCCTTTCAATTGATGGGATAAGAAAAGTGTCCAAAATATCAACGTAAACTTGTGCATTTATTGATGATGTAATGACAGCCAACTCCCCAGTGCCTTTACCTGACATGCAGCCCCATATCATCAATGACTGTGGAAATTTACATGTTCTCTTCAGGCAGTCATCTTTATAAATCTCATTGGAAAGGCACCAAACAAAAGTTCCAGCATCATCACCTTGCCCAATGCAGATTCGAGATTCATCACTGAATATGACTTTCATCCAGTCATCCACAGTCCACGATTGCTTTTCCTTAGTCCATTGTAACCTTGTTTTTTTCTGTTTAGGTGTTAATGATGGCTTTCGTTTAGCTTTTCTGTATGTAAATCCCATTTCCTTTAGGCGGTTTCTTACAGTTCGGTCACAGACATTGACTCCAGTTTCCTCCCATTCGTTCCTCATTTGTTTTGTTGTGCATTTTCGATTTTTGAGACATATTGCTTTAAGTTTTCTGTCTTGACGCTTTGATGTCTTCCTTGGTCTACCAGTATGTTTGCCTTTAACAACCTTCCCATGTTGTCTGTATTTGGTCCAGAGTTTAGACACAGCTGACTGTGAACAACCAACATCTTTTGCAACATTGCGTGATGATTTACCCTCTTTTAAGAGTTTGATAATCCTCTCCTTTGTTTCACTTGACATCTCTCGTGTTGGAGCCATGATTCATGTCAGTCCACTTGGTGCAACAGCTCTCCAAGGTGTGATCACTCCTTTTTAGATGCAGACTAACGAGCATATCTGATTTGATGCAGGTGTTAGTTTTGGGGATGAAAATTTACAGGGTGATTCCACAATTTATTCCTCAGAATTGAGTGAGTCCATATTTTTTTTCCCTCTGCTTGGTGTAAAAAAGTAACCGTTACTGACTGCCACAATTTTTTTTTCCTGATTTCTTATAGTTTTTCTTAAAGCCAGAAAGTTGCCATTTGAAATGACTTTAGTTTTGTGTCATGTCTGTGATCTGCTTTTTTTCTACAAAATTAAACAACTGAATGAACATCCTCTGAGGCCGGTGATTCCATAATTATTGCCAGGGGTTGTAGGAGCTGATGCAGAGAGGCTGGAGAGTTTTTGATGGAGAATTTGGGGATGATAGTGTCGAACGGCAAGCTGAAGTCCACGAACAGGTTCCCCACGTATGCCCCTGCAGAGTATTGGTGCTGCAGGATGTAATGCCCAGTAGGCAAAATACAGGGGGTTCAGCAGGGGTCCTGTGATGTCCTTCAGGTGGCTCAACACCAGCCGTTCAAAAGACTTCATGACTACAGATGTCAGGGCGACAGACTGGTAGTCATTTACTCCTGTTATGAGGGTTTCTTTGTGAATGGGATTATAGTGGAGCGTTTGAAGCAGGAGGGGACCTTACACAGCTCCAGAGATTTGTTGAATATCCGGTTGACGATGTGCACCAGCTGATAAGTACATGCTCTCAGACATGAGGGCGAGACACCATCAGGTCCTGGAGCCTTCTTGATCTTTTGTCTCAGAAACTCTTGGCACACACCCTCTTCACAGATCCTTAATATGGATTGGGTTGCAGGATGGGAGGGGAAAAGAGGTGTCCAGGGGAACGGGTAGTCCATTGTTGTTGGGGTGGGTGAGGGGTGTGAGAGAGCTCATACCCCTCTAGTGGATGGCATGCTGAAGACCTGTCCACACTTTTGCAGCATTGTTGGCTGAGAATTGTTTTTTTTACCCTATCAGAGTAGGTCCTCTATGCTACTCTGAATTCCTTTGTCAGCATGTTTCTGGCCTTCTTGTACAGGAACCTTTCACCACTTCTGTAGGCCTCCTCCTTGGCCTGGCAGAGCTTCCTCGGTTTCCCAGTAAACCAAAGTTTATTGTTGCTGTATGTGTATAAAGTTTTGGTCTGCACACACAGGTCCTCACCAAAACTGATATAAGATGTCACAGTGTCACAAAGTCCATGAATGCCTGTGGATGCAAATTCAAAGACGCTCCAGTCTGTGCAGTCAAAACAGGCTTGTAGCTCCTGCTTTGACTGATCTGTCCACTTCTTTACTGTCGTCACTACAGGCTTTGTAGATTTTTATTTCTGCCTGTAGGTAGGACTGAGGTGGATCAGACAGTTGGATCAGAGTCCCAAAACTGTACTGGGAACAGAGTGATAGGTGTCCTTTATTGCGGTGTAGCAGTGCTCAAGAATGTTCGTGTCCCTGGTGGGACACGTAATGTGTTGTCTGTACTTGCGGACTTTGTGGGTGAGATTTGCTCTGTTAAGATCCCCCAGAATGATGAGCATGGAGTCTGCAGTCTCCATCTCTGTTACGCACGCCTGAGGTGGGATGTAAACACTGACCAGCATAAACGAGGAGAACTCCTTCGGTGAATTAAATGCGTGACAGTTTATGAAAACATTTCCAGCTGAGCGCTGTGCATCCTCTTCAACACTGTGACCTCTCTACAACAACCTTTGTTTATATAAAAGGATGTTCTGCCTCCCCTCATCTTCCCAGAGAGCTCCGTTAAGTCGTCCGTGTGCAGAAGCTGGAAGCCAGGCAGATGTAGAGCTCTGTCTGGGATATGCTCAGGTCTCAATGAAGCACAATGTGGCAGATCTGCCAAAGTCTGATTTTTTTCTGTTGAGGAGGAGAAATTCATCCATCTTGTTCAACAGAGAGTGGATGTTGGCCAGGTGAATAGACGGAAGCAAGGTGCGTAATCCCCTTTGCCTTAGCCTCAGGTCTACAAGCGCTCCTGCTCACTTCCCCTGCAGCTGTCTTCTGTAAACTCTATACAGAGTTGCTGCTCCTCCAACCAAAACATCTGTAAATCTCCCTGGTTCAGTGAAAACCGGCAAAAAAGTTCCAAGAGATGACAGTCCCATGTTTATGAGCTCTTCCCTGGTGTAAGAGACCAAGGAAGAAGAGCAGAGTTAAAAAGACACACACACACAAAAAAAACGCACAAATTATGAGAGACTGCAGTCCCAAGGTGGCCATCCATGACACCATCTAGATCCAAAAAAAAGCATGGGCGCTGCTGAAGGTGCTGCTGAAGGCTGACAAGGCGTGGTTGGCGTTGGCGCTGAAGGCCAAGTTAGTCTGACAATAAAAGTCTCATGGCGTGTACTCAGTAATTAATTAATTAAATTTAATTTAAAATCCCTGTAAATTTTTACCATATTTTAAAGTTGAGCATTGCATTCTTTTTAGCGTTAGTTACCCTTGCAAAAACCTCTGTCTCAAACTCAAATCACTGGAGGATCACTGCTCCAGCTCTGTCCAAGCCAACTGAACAATCACAGAAAAATACCCTGTGGTATCCTGAGCTAATCAAAAATATCCACATCAAAACTGAAATTTCATTATGTGTGGTACTGTTATGTTTCTAAATAACGTACTTCCATTATTTTTTCAACATAATACACTTTCGTTTTAATGTTCAACCATGACTGTCTTGCTGTGTAAGAAATTTGAATCTTAAATCAGTAATAGTGTATTAAAAGCCTGGTTAGTGTCATCATGACAATCAAAAATGTCACCATGCACATGGTTTTTCAGTTTGGGAAACAGGTGGAAGTCAAATGCAGCCAAGTCAGGTGAGTCAGGGTCATGAAGCTCCAGATGGCTACTTCATCCCGTGTCTCCTGTGGGGCAAGGACAGGGACATTGATATGGAGCAACAGCATGTCCACTCTCAGCTTTCCTCTCCATTTCTCTTTGGTTGTTTGCTTCAAAAAATATTACTTAACTCAGTCAAGTCATGTTCTTGCTTTGACTCAGTTAACGTATGTCAATGTAAAGTGTCAACTTTTTAACAATGTAACTTGACACTTTATGCGGACATACAGTGCTGCTTAAAAGTTCATGAACCTCTTGAGCTTTGAAACATTTTTTTAAAAACTCAGACATCAATAAACAAAACAAAAATTCAGGATTTTAATATTAAAATGTCTAAAAATTATACCCTGAATTAATAACATTTAAAAGCATAACATAACATATAAGTGATCACTTTTGCATCCAGTCTTCTTCAGAAAATTCAGGGGGCAACAAAGGACACATGAACATTTCCAAGACACTGATTATGTCTTGAACTTTATTTCTCTGTTCTCAGCTTTAGGGACACATTCTGGTACTGTGCATTGCACATTGCTGTGTGTCTTGACTGATTGGTTGTGGGACCCATTTGGCTTGGGCTAGTAAAAACTGATCCACATTTTGATGTATTTTATTGTAGAACCAGTGCCTTTTTGTATTTAAGGGCAGGGGACAATTAAAATAATTGAATGAAGGCTTCCAGAGTCAGGTTTCTCCTTAGGAACCGCCAAACGATTCAAGTAAAAAAAAAAAAAAAAAAAATCTGCTGTACAAACATGTGAGAATGTTGGGACAACACATTGTTCAGGAAGGAGGACCAAATTAACACCAAGGGATGAACAAACTTCAATTAGAAACATCTAACAGAAATGCAGGATGGCAGCATGAGGCAGAAATATGTCTTCATCCACCATTAACAGAAGACTCTACTCATCGCTCCATCAGGCTGTGGACCAATGAGGAAACCCTTATTCTAAAATCAACATTAAAATCATTAATGGGAGGTTGCAGTTGATCATGAGGTTGAGGTTTGGAAGGAATGTTCTCTGTTCAGGTGAGACAAAACTGTTCACCCACACCTACACAGCCATTGAGTCCATCATCTACTCTTCCATCACTGTTTGGTACGCTGCTGCCACTGCTAAGGACAGGAGCAGACTGCAGCATATCATCCACGCAGCAGAGAAGGTGATCAACTGCAATCTGCCATCCCTACAGGACCTGTACACCTCCAGGGCCCTGAGGCGAGCAAGGAAGATAGTGGCTGATCCCTCTCACCCAGGACACAAACTTTTTGTCACCCTCCCCTCTGGCTGAGGTCCATCAGGACAAAATCCTCAAGACACAAAAACAGCTTCTTTCCGTTCGCAGCTAGACTTATAAATAATGCCAGAGACACCCATTTACCCTGCCATCCCCCCCCTCCCCCACTCTCACAAAGTACAGACTGAATGGTACTGTACATCTGCATGCCTGCATGCCCCATTCCACTATATTTATTTAACAGCAAACATAGTTTTGCCCATTTGTCTATTTGACTCCTTTACAGAAGTAATTTTTTTCTTTTTTTATTATTGTTTATGCACCAGTTATTTGTTACAGAAGTATTTTTTTTCTTTTTCCTTTTATTGTTGTTTATGCACCGGTGAAACCAGATCAAATTCAGTTCTGATTCTGATCAGTGCTATGCATGGAAGAAAACATGTTTTGATTTGTTCACCATTAATGTGTGCAGTTGTGAGAAGATTCAAGTCAGGTGCTTGAATATGCTATAAATTTGGTTTTTCAAGACACATTAACCTGTGTTGAATTGGCATCCTGTCCATGGGGTTCTGTAGACTCTCATCAGCTTCATGCTACGGAACCCAGGAATAAATGCTAGCACCAATAGTCCTCAGGATCTCTACAGGACTTATTCTTTCCTGGAGAAACATGAATTTGTAATAGAAGAGTATCTACAATAGTGAAAGGGAAAGTTTACAAGATGGTATAGTGAGACCTGCTACATTGTATGGCTTGGATATGGTAATGCTGTGAAAAAGACAGGAGGTGCTGTGATCTTCCTTGAGCGTGATAAGGATGGCTAGGATGCAGAATGAACATATTAGTGGAAAAGTACAAGAATGTGGGTTTGGAGAAAAAGTAAGAGTGCCAAATGCAGGGCATATAGGGAGAAGGATGCTGAGGATGGAGCCAGCAGGCAGGAGGAGAAGAGGAGGCTTTTGGATGTGGTTAGGGAGGACATGCAGGTGGTTCAGAGGAAGATGTGGAGGACACATTCAAAAAAACTGATGCATTGGACGAACTCAATTCAATTATGTGCATAATTTCCATCTAAAGATATATGTACCCCAACTCAAAAAAAAGCACATCCATGCAAGATAATTTAATTTAATTTAGTTGGGACTACATATATTTATTTTATGGAAATCCTGCCTATAATTGAATTGAGTTCATCCAATGCATCATTTGTTTGTGTGAGACACTCAAAAAACTGACTCATTGGATTGAATTCCATCTAATAAATATATGTAGCTCCCAAGTCAAATAAAACACATCCATGCAAGACAATACAATCTAACTGAGTTGGGACTACATATATTTATTAGATGGAAATCCTGCACATAATTGAATTAAGTTCGTCCAGTGCATGTAATGAAACAGCAATGTTTGTATTAACAGTGACGGGGTGGCCAGTATATTTGTCTCATCCTCAAACTTTCAATGTCTTCAGTTGCGTTCCCCATATGCATACTTGACAGACAAGAGACGAGCTGCATATGAAGCAGCTTCGCATGTTTACATTAACATACAAACTTTGCCCACGAATATGCAGTCACGAGTGTGACGATTGGCATTTACAAGCAACCTCGCTCACGTTCACATTCATTCTAATTCCATTGCGGAACTGCTTGCCACTCACAAACACATATTAACATTCAAGCAAACACACATATCCTCTTTCATATAATCATTTGAAAGCACAAACGTGCATGTGTTCACACATAAACAGATGCAAATTTGCTTTCAATCTCACAAAGGCATTCAAATATGACAAACAACCATTCAAATATGAGCCAAGAACACACACACACACACACACACACACACACACACACACACACACACACACACACACACACACACACACACACACACACACACACACAAAGATACAAAGAAAAGTGCATACTGTATGCTCTCAGCAGTGTGCACGTGTAGTGACGCTGGTATGTTCAAACACCCACATAACGTAAAACACATTGTGCTAAATGGTTTGTTTCCTCCTCATCTATGTTTCTTATGAATAATTTAAGAATCTCGGGGGAATTTTATGCATCATATAAATAAGAATTTAGATAGAAAATTGCATTATTAATCTGTGGCTTCTGGCTTGACTTGTCCTGTAAAGAATTTGTGCAGTTGTCCAAGTTTGCAGTTTTGCAGGAATCATGAGCCAAGAAGTTGTGAGGTATTAAGATTTAGGGTTCTATCTTGACGGTGTAGGGGTCATGATACAAGTGCATTTGGGGTGTGTCCATCTCTACTTTACTGCAAAGTACATCGCAGGGTGCAAAGTGGTTGCCTGAGTTACACCAATTGAATTATCATGTTATTCCTTGTAGGAGATATATGCACATGATTCTGGCACACTAGTATTTAGACTGCATACTCAATAGGTACTCATTAGATAAAGAGCTGGCTTGCCATACACCTAGGTTTGAATCCCGCTCAAACTACAATTCATCTACATTGTGTCAATTCACCCAGCGGTGAATGAGTACTGGCCTTGACTGGGGAAGTAACCAGTGTCATAAACTGTCCATTGAAATGGGCAGCAACCTACATCACAGCCGAAATCAGACTTATTTCTTCTTAACAGGCAATAGTAATGAGAGACTTTCTGATTGCTGGGATCGGAATGGGGCCCATCAAGGTATTTTTTTTATTGATTGGTATTGGATTGATTAAACGTAAATCTTAGATCAGCCTGCATTTTGTTTCACTCTGCTTCATAAGGTAAGAGCCACCGCTCCATCAGTGCTTTCTGCTTGCTCATCAATGGCACTATGGTACACTTTTAAAAGCACTTTTTCACTCTGCTTTGCATCAAATATACACCAAGGCACATGTGACAGGCTTCTTACTGGCCAGTAAGGTAATGCTTTTCACATGAATATACAAGATTTTATCATCATTATTCTGTCTGTATTTTCTTCTTTTTGCTAACAGGTGCTATACAGGTGTGCAGCTAGAAAGGCAGGAGGTTGTGCCCCTCTCCCCATGTACATATTTTACATGTTTGTTGTTTCTGAATAAATATGAGTATTGCAAATGCTGTAAATACATAGTTATACTTTACTGAAATGGTGGGACAGAGTACCCACTACCAAAGATGGCTTCTCATTGCCACATTTATGGCCTCAAATGCCTTCCTGAAAACAACAACAACAACAAAACAAACAAACAGGGAATTCAAGCCAGATGTATTACAATAGCACTGTAAAGTTGTGTGTGATTTTATTATACACCAGGTTTCTGTCAGCTATAAGTGATACTGGATGCAGGCCAATGACGCTGGAGGTTGTGCGCATGCTCACAACAGTACTGTGTGCAGGCTATGCACTATCTTTGGTTATAACAAGATGTTACTACAAAGCTAATATGTATCTGCTATTGCTGAAAAAACTGTCTTCTGCTGAAGTGTGTGACATGATTTTTATGGAATTATGGATGAAAATTGTGTTTCCAGAGGAGATGTCAGCAACTGGTCCAGTCTGTGAAATTTCTCTGCTCCAAAACAGAAAACAATCTGAACTGAATTTTAATTTCAGTCTTTAATTATAGCCCAGCATCAAAATAACTGAGCAGCCAAATGCACGTTCAAGCAGAAATGATTAATTTCATGAAACACAAACAAAATAAAAACCAGTGCATTTGTAAAATCATAGTAACAGACACATATTACCCCCATCTGCAAAAATTACATTTGAATAGTAATGTTTTGTGGATCACAATGTGTTCCAATGATACAATTTTTTGACCATGGCAAAAAACCTTCCTGATGGATCACAACACTACAATGCTAGTTTTATGACAGATTGCACCCATTTTCATGCCCCAGTTGGCTATCAGATTTGTTCTGTCTGTCAAAAATGTATGCAACAGGTGTAAAAACAGCAGTAGAAAACTGGTTTACCTGTATCTCTAGGTGTTACATATTCTGCTTGTACAAAAAAGCAACATGCACACAGCCTGTGCTGATTCCAGTTTTTAAATGTGATATTCACAAATGGTGTGAGCCTACATTGTAAAAAGTTTGACCAATGGTTACTTAAAAAGTTGTGGCAACAGACACATAATATAATTGAATTGAAGAACCTTCCACACTCAAATCAAGCGCACGAACCACTTGGCCACCACCCCAACGTATTCTAGCACACTGCTGCTTAATTGAACATATTTACACTGTTGTTCTTATTTATCTGTACCTAAAATAATTGTTTAATTTTACAATGTAATTTGTATCACAGGACTTCAAATCTGTTCAATAATATTGAATGTCACTTTGTTGCCATACCCAACATAGTGACCAAACTTCAGTTTACTTAATTTGGTAAGGATATTGGGTAGTGTAAATGACCCTTAATTTAAATTAACACATTTTTTGTTTAAGTTTAGTTAATGTATTCAATACTTTTTAATCAAAATTGCTGAACTTAAAATCTATTCAGTTATATTATGTGTCACTTTGTTGCCACAATTTTTTTTTTAAGTATAATCATTGGTCAAATTTTTTACAGCATAGTTTACAGTGCCACTGATCCATGTACGCTCATCACGCACTGCGTGAAGAGCAGCAAGTCCCTGGGGGGCACCCAAAAAAATCAGTGGATAAAAGTATCAAAAACACACGCCTATCTCCATCCTCTCCTGTGAATGAAACAGAGAAGCTGGGTTTTTTGTTGTTGTTGTTGTTGGAATCTGGACTCAATCTGCCAGTGTGACACGTTTTCCAGTGCGCCTGTTTAACTTTTATTCTTGACAAAGTGATGATCTTTGCATCTCTTTTACCTCAGACTTCTTTCCCTCTCTCTCTCTCTCTCTTTGAACAAACCAAAGAGACTTTTGTGTTTTTCCCCGTGTTAAGGGAAACTGCTTAAATGTTCGACGTTTTAAAAAAATACATAAGAAGACCGACTGCACCCCCCCCCCCCCCCCAAAAAAAAAAAAACATTTTGGAGGTGATGTCATCGTGCTGTGTTTTGGCTGGTTTTATGTCGGGAGGGCGCATGGAGAACTGCAGCAGCCAAACGGTAACCGGAAAATCAGGTGCAAAGTGGAGCTGTCAGACACGGTTACCCTGTGTCACCCACAGGAGCTAACGTGAGTGTGGAGTCATGACACGCTGGCACGCTGCCTTGCATTGCACTGTGCAGAGCCCCCGTCTTCAGCTCGCAGTTTCCTCCATCAGCCAGTGCAGCGAGCTCACATCCAACAGCGCTGCCCTGACCCTGCCCTGCAGGGACTAAATCTGACTCCTGCGAAGACAGACTTGCAACCCTGATCTTTTCCTCAGAAGAATTCATTTTGGAGACTTTACACACTGGACTATGCATCTGTCCACGTGACCAGGTATCCCACTGGGGGTCAACAAGGTCGCCTGGAGTTGCTCATCTCTTAAGCGTGGGTGCGCTTTCACCTGTTCCTTTCTCTGTCATGGACGCGCAGCACTTAAAAGCACTGACTTCTCTCCTTTGCTCCCCTGCCAACACCACGCCCGCTGGACTCTCCACCACATTCTGGATAGATGTCCGAGGTTGAGACTGAGCGATTAATAAGTGCAAATTTCTTCAGTAATGACAGAATTTTTTTACTAAAGAAATTTGCACATCATCACTTACATGTATGTTTACAAGACTAAATACTTGAATACTTTGTTCTGTGTTTACAAAGTTCAGTGCAATGTTCAGTTTACTGTAGTTGCACAAATCAGTTTTTTTAATAATGGTGGTGGTATTTATGTTAATGTAAAATTATTTGCAGCTGTTTTAAAAACTAATAACTCAATATTGATTTAATATTGAGTATTGAGAAGTTATTTTGGAAATAAAGAAAACACAAGACAAATTCTGAATTATTGCTCACAAATCATTTGTGCTTAGGGCACCTAAATGGCTAGCACCAGCCCTGGCAGGTCATTCACTTGTGTTTTAATTTGTTTCAACACCACAGAATGCAAATCAGCTGGATCATTTTAAAGCATATTTTGAATCAGCTGGTGGCGCATTGAGGCCCCATTTAGCACAGCTTCTGATGCTTCCTTTTGATACAGACTCAAAACAGGTTCTTGAAACATTTCAGAACAGTGTTTCAAGTTAGCTCTCTCTTCACTAAGTTAGGCAAATCTCTCGATTTACCGATCGATCTACGTTCCAACCCTCACCTATGGTCATGAGATTTGGCTCATGACCGAAAGAACAAGATCGCATGTACAGTACAGAGTTTCCCCTGCAGGGTGGCTGGGCGCTCCCTTAGAGATAGCGTGAGGAGCTTGGTCACTCGGGAGGAGCTCGGAGTCGAGCCGCTGCTCCTCCACGTCGAAAGGAGCCAGCTGAGGTGGCTCGGGCATCTTTTTTTGGATGCCCCCTGGACGCCTCACTGGAGAGGTGTTTTGGGCACGTCCCATCGGGAGGAGGCCCGGGGAAGACCCAGGACATGCTGGAGGGACTACGTCTCGCAGCTGGCTTGGGAATGCCTCTGGGTTCCCCCGGAGGAGCTGGGGGAGATGTGTGTAGAACGGGAGGTGTGGGCGGCTTTGCTTGAGCTGCTGGCCCCGCGACCCCACCTTGGATGAAGCGGAAGGAAATGGATGGATGGATGGATGTTTCAAGTTAGCCATCTTTAATTTCTTTAATTCATTCATTCATTTTCTGTCACTTATCTTGGACTAGGTCACTGTGGCAGCAGACCAAGCAGCTCAATTCCACACTTCCCTTTCCTCAGCCAAGTCCTGCAACTCTTCCCAGGTGATCCCAAGGCATTCCAAAGCCAGTTGGGAAATATTATCCCTCCATTGTGTCCTGGGCCTTCCCTGGGGCCTCCTTCCAGTTGGCTATTTCTGGAAGGGAGAGGACCAGGGGGCATCCTCACCAGATGCCCAAACCACCTCAACTGGCTCCTTTCAAAATGAAGAAGCTGCAACTCTTCTCTGAGTTCCTCCCAGATAGTTGACCTTCTCACCCTGTCCAGGAGTGTAAGTCCACATGCCCAATGTGTCAAGGGCTGCAGGTGCAATGTGGCTGAACACAAATGCAGGGCTCCAGAACACAGACGTTGGAATAAGAAAAGGCTTTATCTGCCTTTTCTTAGCAGCAGGGATTTGTAGTAGGGATTCAGTACATAGTATGGCAGGCAGAGAGGCGGAGGTACAAACAATCGAGAGGCAGAGGTGTGGTCGAGGCAAGCAGAGGTCAAAAACACAGCGTGACAAAGTACAAAGGCTAAGACAAAGGCGCAATCCAAAAATACAGAGTAAGGTCAAAAATAGCGTGAAGCAACAGGACAAGAACTGAAGAAGGCTGGAATGAGGATAACAAGATCTCAACAAACTGGCACCAAAGTGAGAGAGTTTATGGGCTTAAATAACACAGGTGATGTAGTCAATAGAGACGGTTCTGGAAGGAGGTGTGGTTTCGTGAATCAATGAAGAGAGAAGAAAAGCGATAGAGTGAAAAACAACGTAGACCAGAGCAAGAGAAGTAAGTGACAGAAAAAGCCAATAGTGGAAAAGATAACGTGCCCAAAGACCATCAATAACAAAATGTGAACAAAATAAAAGGGAAAAACTAGGAAATAGAGTGACAGACCTAAAAAGAGAACAACCAGAAAAATAAAAGACTATAACCAAAACTAGAACAGAACTGAACATGGCTGAAGCATACATTTACAACAATCATAGATAATAAAATAGCAAAGCAAACTATGGGCTGACCAGAAATGAAATGAAATGATGAACTGAAAACAAAACCAAAGCCGACAGAAAACAATTAATGCAATAAACGACAAACAAAAGATGAACAATAACAGAGAACAAGACCAATGACATCAGGAAAATAACCAGATAAAAAAACATGAAAGATAAATCAAATCAATCAAATCAATTTTATTTATATAGCGCCAAATCACAACAACAGTTGCCCCAAGGCGCTTTATATTGCAAGGCAAAAGCCATACAATAATTACAGAAAAACCTCAACAGTCAAAACGACCCCCTGTGAGCAAGCACTTGGCAACAGTGGGAAGGAAAAACTCCCTTTTAACAGGAAGAAACCTCCAGCAGAACCAGGCTCAGGGAGGGGCAGTCTTCTGCTGGGACTGGTTGGGGCTCAGGGGAGAGAATCAGGAAAAAGACATGCTGTGGAAGACAGCAGAGATCAATCACTAATGATTAAATGCAGAGTGGTGCATACAGAGCAAAAAGAGAAAGAAACACTCAGTGCATCATGGGAACCCCCCAGCAGTCTAAGTCTATAGCAGCATAACTAAGGGATGGTTCAGGGTCACCTGATCCAGCCCTAACTATAAGCTTTAGCAAAAATGAAAGTTTTAAGCCTAATCTTAAAAGTAGAGAGGGTGTCTGTCTCCCTGATCCGAATTGGGAGCTGGTTCCACAGGAGAGGAGCCTGAAAGCTGAAGGCTCTGCCTCCCATTCTACTCTTAAAAACCCTAGGAACTACAAGTAAGCCTGCAGTCTGAGAGCGAAGCGCTCTATTGGGGTGATATGGTACTATGAGGTCCCTAAGATAAGATGGGACCTGATTTTTCAAAACCTTATAAGTAAGAAGAATTTTAAATTCTATTCTAGAATTAACAGGAAGCCAATGAAGAGAGGCCAATATGGGTGAAATATGCTGTCTCCTTCTAGTCCCCGTCAGTACTCTAGCTGCAGCATTTTGAATTAACTGAAGGCTTTTCAGGGAACTTTTAGGACAACCTGATAATAATGAATTACAATAGTCCAGCCTAGAGGAAATAAATGCATGAATTAGTTTTTCAGCATCACTCTGAGACAAGACCTTTCGAATTTTAGAGATATTGTACAAATGTAAAAAAGCAGTCCTACATATTTGCTTAATATGCGCATTGAAGGACATATCCTGATCAAAAATAACTCCAAGATTTCTCACAGTATTACTAGAGGTCAGGGTAATGCCATCCAGAGTAAGGATCTGGTTAGACACCATGTTTCTAAGATTTGTGGGGCCAAGTACAATAACTTCAGTTCTGAATTTAAAAGAAGGAAATTAGAGGTCATCCATGTCTTTATGTCTGTAAGACATTCCTGCAGTTTAACTAATTGGTGTGTGTCCTCTGGCTTCATGGAAAGATAAAGCTGAGTATCATCTGCGTGACAATGAAAATTTAAGCAATGCTTTCTAATAATACTGCCTAAGGGAAGCATGTATAAAGTGAATAAAATTGGTCCTAGCACCAAACCTTGTGGAACTCCATAATTAACCTTAGTCTGTGAAGAAGACTCCCCTTTACATGAACAAATTGTAGTCTATTAGATAAATATGATTCAAACCACCGCAGCGCAGTGCCTTTAATACCTATGGCATGCTCTAATCTCTGTAATAAAATTTTATGGTCAACAGTATCAAAAGCAGCACTGAGGTCTAACAGGACAAGCACAGAGATGAGTCCACTGTCTGAGGCCATAAGAAGATCATTTGTAACCTTCACTAATGCTGTTTCTGTACTATGATGAATTCTGAAACCTGACTGAAACTCTTCAAATAGACCATTCCTCTGCAGATGATCAGTTAGCTGTTTTACAACTACCCTTTCAAGAATTTTTGAGGGAAAAGGAAGGTTGGAGATTGGCCTATAATTAGCTAAGATAGCTGGGTCAAGTGATGGCTTTTTAAGTAATGGTTTAATTACTGCCACCTTAAAAGCCTGTGGTACATAGCCAACTAATAAAGATAGATTGATCATATTTAAGATCGAAGCATTAATTCATGGTAGGGCTTCCTTGAGCAGCCTGGTAGGAATGGGGTCTAATAGACATGTTGATGGTTTGGAGGAAGTGACTAATGAAAATAACTCAGACAGAACAGTCAGAGAGAAAGAGTTTAACCAAATACTAGCATTACTGAAAGCAGCCAAAGATAACGATATGTCTTTGGGATGGTTATGAGTAATTTTTTCTCGAATAGTTAAAATTTTATTAGCAAAGAAAGTCATGAAGTCATTACTAGTTAAAGTTACAGGAATACTCGGCTCAATAGAGCTCTGGCTCTTTGTCAGCCTGGCTACAGTGCTGAAAAGAAACCTGGGGTTGTTCTTATTTTCTTCAATTAGTGATGAGTAGTAAGATGTCCTAGCTTTACGGAGGGCTTTTTTATAGAGCAACAGACTCTTTTTCCAGGTTAAGTGAAGTGAAGATCTCCTCTCCAACCTACGGGTTATCTGCTTTAAGCTGCGAGTTTGTGAGTTATACCACGGAGTCAGGCACTTCTGATTTAAGGCTCTCTTTTTCAGAGGAGCTACAGCATCCAAAGTTGTGCTCAATGAGGATGTAAAACTATTGACGAGATAATCTTTCTCACTCACATAGTTTAGGTAGCTACTCTGCACTGTGTTGGTATATGGCATTGGAGAACATAACAAAGAAGGAATCATATCCTTAAACCTAGTTACATGGCTTTCCGAAAGACTTCTACTGTAATGAAACTTATTCCCCACTGCTGGGTAGTCCATTAAAGTAAATGTAAATGTTATTAAGAAATGATCAGACAGAACGGGGTTTTCAGGGAATACTGTTAAGTCTTCAATTTCCATACCATAAGTCAAAACAAGATCTAAAGTATGATTAAAGTGGTGGGTGGACTCATTTACATTTTGAGCAAAGCCAATTGAGTCTAGTAATAGATTAAATGCAGTGTTGAGGCTGTCATTCTCAGCATCTATGTCAGGGGTGGGCAATCATGTGCCATAAAGGGCCGAGACACTGCAGGTTTTCCGTGCAACCAGTCACCTCAGCAAGTGATTTCATTAATGATCAGGTGTCTCAGCAGGTGATTTCATTGACAACCAGGTGTTTATGTTCAGAGGAGAAACTCATCAGCAACCCACCTGCTGAGGTGAATGGTTGCATGGAAAACCTGCAGTGTCTCGGCCCTCGATGCCCACCCCTGATCTATGTGGATGTTAAAATCACCCACTATAATTATCTTATCTGAGCTAAGCACTAAGTCAGACAAAAGGTCTGAAAATTCACAGAGAAACTCACAGTAACGACCAGGTGGACGATAGATAACAACAAATAAAACTGGTTTTTGGGACTTCCAGTTTGGATGGACAAGACTAAGAGTCAAGCTTTCAAATGAATTAAAGCTCTGTCTGGGTTTTTGATTAATTAATAAGCTGGAGTGGCAGACTGCTGCTAATCCTCCCCCTCGGCCCGTGCTACGAGCATTCTGACAGTTAGTGTGACTCGGGGGTGTTGACTCATTTAAACTAACATATTCATCCTGCTGTAACCAGGTTTCTGTAAGGCAGAATAAATCAATATGTTGATCAATTATTATATCATTTACTAACAGGGACTTAGAATAGAGAGACCTAATGTTTAATAAACCACATTTAACTGTTTTAGTCTGTGGTGCAGTTGAAGGTGCTATATTATTTTTTCTTTTTGAATTTTTATGCTTAAATAGATTTTTACTGGTTGTTGGTGGTCTTGGAGCAGGTACCGTCTCTACGGGGATGGGGTATTGGGGGGATGGAAGGGGGAGAGAAGCTGCAGAGAGGTGTGTAAGACTACAACTCTGCTTCCTGGTCCCAACCCTGGATAGTCACGGTTTGGAGGGTTTAATAAAATTGGCCAGATTTCTAGAGATGAGAGCTGCTCCATCCAAAGTGGGATGGATGCCGTCTCTCCTAACAAGACCAGGTTTTCCCCAGAAGCTTTCCTAATTATCTATGAAGCCCACCTCAATTATAAATGAGAAACAAAACCAGAGAACACCAAAACATAAAGAAAAGAAATAACCAGAACCAAACTAAGATTTAAATGACAAAACTATAATTGTATGAAAAAAATAAAACATAAGAAACATAAGATTCAGTCATTACCCAAAGTCCATTACCACAATGGTCTGGTATAGCATCCGTAAAACATCAGACGCAGCCCTAATCCTTTTTTTTTTCTCTCATTAATTTCATCATTTATTAATAATTAGCAGTCCCAACAAAACATTTTGGTATATCCCTAGTCACACATTCTTTGTACTGTTTCATTCTGGGTTTACTTTTCTATTTTGTTTTATATTTCTGCAGCATTTTGTGCAGCATCATGTTCGTGTTTTGTTCAAGAGGCAGACAGACTACATGTAATTTCAACCACCAGCTGTTCTTCCATCCATCCATTTCCTATTCGTGTTATTAAGGGTCACGGGGTGGGGGAAGCTATCCAAGCAGTTGTGGGGCATGACGCAGGGTACACCCTGGACAGGAGGCCAGTCTATCCCAGGGCCACATGCAGACAAACAAACACATTCAGGCACACCTGCAGTCAGTTTTAGAGTTTCCAATTCACCTAACCTGCAGGTGGAAGCCAGAGCACCCAAACATGGGGAGAACATGCAGACTCCACACAGAAAGGCCACAGGTGGGAAGCGATCCCACAACCTTCTTGCTGTGAGGCAACAGTGCTAACCACTAAGCCACCCTGCTTCCACCAGCTGTTCTTACGTTTTGATTATCCAGAATACTTTAACCATCCAGCAGGTGGCATACACATCAGTGGGGTATTACATAGGCCAAACGAAGTCGCTCTTTCGATCGATGTGGTGCAGCAATGTTCAGCAAAGCTGTTTGTCTTGATTATATATTCTTTTAATATGGTGAATTACAAGATGATAGCTTTTATTGTTATTATTTGACTTGCTGTCTACGAGCAATAGACTCGGACACCATTATGGTTTTGGTGCGGTTAGATCTCAGTGCTGCATTGTATACCATGAAAAATCATATTTTACTTGATAGGTTGGAGAGTAATTTTGGGATTACTGGAAGTGCTCTTGAATGGTTGACATCATACCTGTCCAGTCGTTTCCATTGTGTTTCGTATAATAACACTACCTCTAATCTTAGTGACATGAAGTTTGGGGTTCCATAGAGATCAGGTTTAAGCCCCCTGCTTTTCTCCCTTTATGTAGCACCCCTTGGGAATATACTGCAGCATTTTGGGATTGCCTTTCATTGCTATGCTAATGATACTCAGTTGTACATGCCATTGCCTTGTATCAGTGAGAAGTTTGAAGTCTAGTAACTTCCTAATTTTAAACTCTGATAACACTGAAATGATGAGTCTCGGTCCAGCAAGGCATCGGCATCAGTTTGACCAGCTGGCGTTGAGCTTAGGTTTGTGTGTTATACATCATACGGACAAAGTGAGGAACCTTGGGGCAATTTTTGATCCTACGCTGTCCTTTGGCCTCCACATTAGGGATATTATGAGGAGTGCCTTCTTCCATCTGCGAAATATAGCGAGGCTTCATCCTATCCTGTCTATGGCTAATGCTGAGACCCTGATCCATGCTTTTGTTTCTTCCAGATTGGATTATTGCAATGTCCTATTTTTATGGTTGCCACAGTCTAGCATTAGGGGTCTTCAATTGGTTCAGAATGCTGCTGCCAATCTTTTGACACAAAGCAGAAAGTTTGACCACATTACAGTTATTCTTTTCATTGGCTACCTGTCTCTGTGAGATCAGATTTTAAGGTTCTGCTATTAGCCTATAAAATTGTTCATGGACTGTCACCGACCTATCTAGCTGATTTGGTTGAACAAACGTACCAGCCCGGGCTCTGTGCTCACAGGATGCACGACTACTTTGTGTTCCAAGGGTGAAGAAAAAATCTGCAGGCCAAAGAGCCTTCTTTTACCGTGTCCCTGTTTTGTGGAATGATCTCCCGGCATCAATAAGACAACTGGATTCCGTGGAGACATTCAAGACTAGACTTAAGACGCATTTATTTACTTTGTCTTAGGGTTAGAATATTGTGTTAGCATCCTTTTTAAATTTTTTACTCTTTTATTGTGTTTGTTTTATTTTTTTATTATTGTGCTTGTTTTATTTTTGTATCCTATTTTATTTTTTAATTGTGGTTTCAATCTTCTAATTCATTTTAAATTGTTTTTGAATTGAGGCAACGCTGTTGTGAGTTGGCTCTTTATAAATTGAATAAATTGAAATTGAAATTGTCTACACGAGCTGGCTGGGATGAACTAACTCACTTACTCACTCACTCACTCATCCATATTTTTGTTGTATAGGCCTGTGTCTTTGAAACCACCAGGAATAAGAAGCAGCAGCTGATGTGTGTAGTTTATTTTAAGTTTTCATCCTGTGTTTCTCTTTAATCATGCAGAGACGTCTGCTGTGTAATTGTGTTTTCTTTTTTCATAAGGGTTTTATGATTACTTATAGATTTTGCATTCTATTCATCTTAAAAATTAAAGGCCGCCTTTCAACACAACGCGGCTTTTTCCCCATTTGACTTTCTTTCCTTCTTTTTATGTCCCTCTATAAAGAAATTCTCACATACAGATTAATTCATATGAAGAAATTCTCTCCTGCTGCTGCTGTTTTCTGGGTGCAGCTCATCACTTTGTGGTCTTGACCCCAGGGGGCTTACGTAAAAACATATCTATTTATTTATCTCATGTAGCTTCTGCCACATGTTTATAACTTACAGTACCATTAGGTCATAAAATGATCCTGCCTTCATACGGGTTGAAATGCACATGCCCTGATATGCAGAGGAACTTGCATGCAGAGAGAAGCTGGAAACATACCATCCAAACACGTGACCTCTTCTAAGTGCATGTGACAAACACAATCACACCATGAACAAGGTAAAGACAGAAAGGAAAAACTTAATTTTTCTTTTGTTTGTTTACGTTACAGATTAGAGGTGAGAGTACATCTACTGCTCATCAATTATTTAATTGTGAGTCCTCTTCTTTGATCCTTATTCCTGACTTTTATTCTTTATCAGTGAATCTAGATCTGCTGTGCTAAATTTTGATATAGACATTTCTTTCTTATTGTTCATATTTTGATCCTGATTTCTGAGCTTTGATCCCTAGCACCCATAGGTGGGTAATCCTGGCTACAGTGAGGACAGGTCCTACCACATATTTGTGCTATTCATCCACTAAACTAGCTAATTCTAATTACTTCAACTCTTCAGGCAAGTGGATGAGCTAATCAGTGAAGTCACTTGTTTTTGGTGCACAGGTAGAAACAACACATGGTAGGACTTTTATTCACTGATGCATGCTTTCTTGAATTTCCTTCTCATGTTTGATCTCCAGTTGCTGACCCCCACTGTCAATACCATGCTTCACTGTAGGGATGATATTGGCTAGGTGATGTGCAGTGCCTGGTTTCTTCCAAACATGATGCTTAGCATTCACACCAAAGAGTTCAACCTTTGTCTCATCAGACAAGATAATTTTGTTCGTCATGGTCTGAAAGTCCTTCAATTGCCTTTTGGCAAACTCCTGGTGGGTTGCCATGTGACTCTACCATACAGGCCTGATTGGCGGATTGCTGCAAAGATAGTTGTCCTTCTGGAAGGTTCTCCCTGACTAAAGCCCTTCTATCCCAATTGCACAGTTTAGATGGACAGTTAGCTCTCGGAAGAGTTCAGGTGGATCTGAAGTTTTCCATTTATGGATGATGGAAACCACTGTTCTCATTGGGACCTTTAAAGCAGCAGAAATGTTTCTGTACCCTTCCCCAAATTTGTGCCTTGAGACAATTCTGTCTCAGAGGTCTACAGACAATTCCGTTGACTTCATGCTTGGTTTCTGCTGTGACATGCAGTGTCAACTGTGGGACCTTATATGTAGACAGGTGTGTGTCTTTCCAAATCATGTCCCATCAACTGAATTTACCCCAGGTGGAGTCCAGTTAAGCTGTAGAAACATCTCAAGGATGATCAATGGAAACAGGATGCACCTGTGCGCAAATTTTGTGATTTCTTCGTTTTTAATTTTTGATAAATTTGCAAAAATCTAAAAAAAAAAAAAAAAAAAAAAAAAATTTCACATTGTCATTATGTGTATTGTGTGTAGAAGTTTGAGGAAAAAAATTATTTAATCCATTTTGGAATATGGCTGTAACATAACAGAATGTGGAAATGGTGCAGCGCTGTGAATACTTTCTGGATGCGCTGTACATTCGTGTATAAATAATTTAATTCACGCCATTAAAATGCCCTTCAAATGAATCACATAAACAAACAAGAGAATTAATAACAGAGCGTCATATTTTGATATCCATTTTTTAAATAAATTTGCAAAAATCTAAAAAAACAAAAAACAAACTTTTTTCACATTGCTATTATGGGGGTGTGTAGAATTTTTGATGAAAAAAATTAACTTAATCTATTTTTGAATAAGTCTGTATCATAAGAAAATGAGCAAAAAGTGAAGTGTTGTTAATACTTTCCAGATACGCCGCATGTAACTCAGAGATACCACTAAAGCTGGTCTTCCGCTACTGATTTTACCCCTGATTGCATATGTTTTTGGCAAAAACAAATCTGTTCCACAATTGGGGCATGAAAATGCATGCAATCTGTGGTAAAATCAGAATTGCAGAGTGTTGTCACCCTTCAGGAAAATTTTAAGGCTGTAACATGAAATGTGGGAAAAAGTGCAGTGCTGTGAATACTTTCTGGATGCACCGTACGTTTGTGTATAATTTCATTCATTCATTTGTTCATCATAATTTGATATCTATTTTGGAGGCCGCCTTGAATATCTGGATTTTATTTCTTGTAGCGATTGTGATTGTGTTTTGGGTTTATCTAAGAACACAGAAAGTTGGTTTGGTCTAATTTTGGATGGGTGTACTCCATAGGTGTCACACTGACTCCAGAAGGGGCAAAGAGGTGCAGGTTTTCTTTGTAACCACCAACTCCACCAGGTGATTTCTTTGTCCTTTCTGGAGTCAGATTGATTCCTATGACATAGAGAGCGTGGTCCCAGCTCCCCTCCCATTACTTTTAGCAGACAGATCATTTACTGAACATTGTCAAAAAGGGAAGAGGTGCAGCTGACAAAATCTGAAAGTCCATAATACTGACTTCTTGTTTCTCTCCTTTATGCACTCTGTCTGAATCATTACTGACAGACTCACAGGCTGTCTGCAGTTTTGGACAAAAGCCTGCACACCTCTCTCTGGAGCCCAGGCTGGATTATTGACATTTCTGAAAATATTAAAGAAATTAAAATTCCATATCAAAGTGTGCATTATGTAATAGGACCTTGTCTGTTTGCCACTTGACAAAGTTATTTCCACTGAATTTTCTATCTAAATTTCTTCATTTCGAGGAAGGTGGGGTGTTTGGGATCTGTAAGACGTGTGGGAAGGAGAGTAATCTTTCACACCTTAAATCAGTGTGCTTCTCCACGGTTTCCAGAATCAATAATTCATACACACACACAGATGGTCCAGTCAAATCACTCCTAACGTCAACATGTGTAAATATCCCATTTCATTTGGTCATGCATTGATTCATAGAAGCTCGAGAATCAGTTACAGTTTCACTGTGACTTTAATCACTTTCTCCTTTGCTAAGCTGAGAAAAAGAGCACGGAAACATTCACATTTTTGAAGTTTTCCTATATCAAGAATATCCTACGTTAAAACATTGAATATGTTTTTGTGTTTACGTATATGCTGTCCGTCCCACTCTGTGTGGGCTCAGAAGGGGGCGGGGCTGTGATCACACAGACGTGTTCCTTATTAAGACACACAAAGCCCGCGGCAGGTGCTTCTTACCCGCCTTTGTCTCTCCTCCTCTCTGCTGTTTATTTGTTCAACTCATACAGAAGTCCCCTCTCTTTAAGCCCTGCGGGAAACAAAGAGCAGAGACACAAAGGCCGGACTGCTTCTGCATCCTGGTGACTCAAAGCCGGCTATATGTCAGGAATGGCATGGCATGGAATGGCAGGTGTTCCATGCGGGAGAAAACTGGAAAACATCTTTTTTGTTTTCTTACAGGTCTAAGTTGATGTGGAGGTTTAACTACTAACAGCTACACACTCATACAGGATAGAAACGTGCAAGCCTGCACTGTGCAGGTGCACAACACTTTGCATGAGCACAGCAGGGCATAACCAGGGATCTTGCTGGAGTCATTCGAACTTCCAATAACGAACCTCATCCGTGTAAAGCCTTAACTGCTGTTCTATTATTGCATGCTGTCCAATTAAAATCTAACCTCTTCAGTATTTCTCAATAACCATGTTTGAGACCCTCAAACAACCTTTAGCCCTTATGCACTCAGAGCCACGGGCTGTTCTTTCTTAGAGAGTGCAACAGCTCATGCAGTGAAGCGGAGGGAAGCATCTTGACATGGAGCTACTGCATTGAACTCAGTGATATAAACTGAGTTCAATGCAGAGACGGCTCATACCTCTGCCAAGGTCCAACAGTTCACTTCACTCTTCTGTTGTCATGAGCTTTTTCACTGTTTCTTGGTGAGAAGGTTATTCACTTGATCACTCATACATGATTTCTGATATTTGATTCTGTACTTTCATCCTGATTGGTGACCTTTGACCGTGAATGAGTTTGAACACTGATTACTGACCAGTGATTCTGAATGCTGAACTTAGACATTGGTCGTTCATTTTTTTTTATCATGACCTCACACCCTGATTACTGACTGTGGAACCTGATCTTTGATTCTGATTTCTGAACATATCTATATTATAATAGCCATGTGGCCTCTGTGTGTGCGTGTGTATGGCCTTGATCAGGGAGAAACTTGGGGAGAGCTGACATTTGTTGTTTGGTATATTTACACTCAAGAAAAATATAAACGCAACACTTTTGGTTTTGCTCCCATTTTGTATGAGATGAACTCAAAGATCTAAAACTTTTTCCACATACACAATATCACCATTTCCCTCAAATATTGTTCACAAACCAGTCTAAATCTGTGATAGTGAGCACTTCTCCTTTGCTGAGATAATCCATCCCACCTCACAGGTGTGCCATATCAAGATGCTGATTAGACACCATGATTAGTGCACAGGTGTGCCTTAGACTGCCCACAACAAAAGGCCACTCTGACAGGTGCAGTTTTATCACACAGCACAATGCCACAGATGTCGCAAGGTTTGAGGGAGCGTGCAGTTGGCATGCTGACAGCAGGACTGTCAACCAGAGCTGTTGCTCGTGTATTGAATGTTCATTTCTGTACCATAAGCCATCTCCAAAGGCGTTTCAGAGAATTTGGCAGTACATCCAACCAGCCTCACAACCGCAGACCACGTGTAACCACACCAGCCCAGGACCTCCACATCCAGCATGTTCACCTCCAAGATCATCTGAGACCAGCCTCTCTGACAGCTGCTGAAACACTCGGTTTGCATAACCAAAGAATTTCTGCACAAACTGTCAGAAACCGTCTCAGGGAAGCTCATCTGCATGCTCGTCGTCCTCATCGGGGTCTCGACCTGACTCCAGTTCATCGTCGTAACCGACTTGGGTGGGCAAATGCTCACATTCGCTGGCGTTTGGCACGTTGGAGAGGTGTTCTCTTCACGGATGAATCACGGTTCACACTGTCCAGGGCAGATGTCAGACAGTGTGTGTGGCGTCGTGTGTGTGAGCGGTTTTCTGATGTCAATGTTGTGGATCGAGTGGCCCATGGTGGCGGTGGGGTTATGGTATGGGCAGGCGTCTGTTATGGACGAAGAACACAGGTGCATTTTATTGATGGCATTTTGAATGCACAGAGATACCGTGACGAGATCCTGAGGCCCATTGTTGTGCCATACATCCAAGAACATCACCTCATGTTGCAGAAGGATAATGCACGGCCCCATGTTGCAAGGATCTGTACACAATTTTTGGAAGCTGAAAATGTCCCAGTTCTTGCATGGCCGGCATACTCACCGGACATGTCACCCATTGAGCATGTTTGGGATGCTCTGGACCGGCGTATACGACAGTGTGTACCAGTTCCTGCCAATATCCAGCAACTTCGCACAGCCATTGAAGAGGAGTGGACCAACATTCCACAGACCACAATTGACAACCTGATCAACTCTATGCGAAGGAGATGTGTTGCACTGCATGAGGCAAATGGTGGTCACACCAGATACTGACTGGTATCCCCCCCAATAAAACAAAACTGCACCTTTCAGAGTGGCCTTTTATTGTGGACAGTCTAAGGCACACCTGTGCACTAATCATGGTGTCTAATCAGCATCTCAGCAAAGGAGAAGTGCTCACTATCACAGATTTAGACTGGTTTGTAAACAATATTTGAGGGAAATGGTGATATTGTGTATGTGGAAAAAGTTTTAGATCTTTGAGTTCATCTCATACAAAATGGGAGCAAAACCAAAAGTGTTGCGTTTATATTTTTGTTGAGTATATTTTTGGTATACGGATTTTGGGTCAAGGATGAATGCTGTGAAAACGGAAAGTTGATAGGACAAATTTTTTTTTTTGAAATTAGTGATATTAGCTAACAACACCAAACAATGGACGTTGTGCTGCAATGCACCATGGGAGTTTGGGGTTTGGGGGTTTTAAATGTTATTGTGGTTCATGTTAGTTTAACAGTGTTGTTAGTGTTATTGGTTTACTGTGTTTTTGTAGTTCAGTTGGTTTAGTCAGTTTAGTTAAGTCTCATGTTGCCATTACCATGAGAGGGACGTGTAGTGCATTTGATGTCTCCACTGTCTGTTTGTGGGTGTGTAAAAATAAAAGTATCTGCTTGGGGCAGAATGCAGAAAAGACAAAAAGCTCTGGCTCATTTTAAATTTTAATATATTAAAAGCAAAATGCCCTCTGTGTACATGTATTTGTGCGTACTTGCGTGTATGTGTATAACTTCGATCATGGACTGGAGAGAGCTGACATTTGTCGTTTGGTATGCTTATGTATTTTGGGTCAAGGATGAACGCCGCCAAAATGGAATGTTGATAGGACTAATATTTTTGGAGAAACTACAGACATTCACTAAAAACAATGAACAGTGGGTGCTGATAATTAAATTCTAGATTCATAAGCCATTCCAGCAGGGGGCAGTAAATCATCTATATATTAAAAGTGAAGTGGCATCTGTGTATGTGTATGCATGCGTGTGTGATTTAATTTAGTAAGTTCAATGTAAGTACATAATATAACTGTAAATATATGGATGACACAAGAAAGTGAAAACACTTTGGTCCATTTAAAACTAAAATGACAAAATAGAATTGATAATAATAGTGTGTGTATATGATCACAAGAATCTAAACAATTTATAAATAGATTAAGACAGTAAATTAACATTATAAAATTATGTAATTAACTTCGCAACTGTGTTTCTGGTGTAGTAGTATGCAGCACGGGGGCCCCGCAGCGTACAGCGCTTTCTCCTTTCTTCTTCACGCTGCACACATCAGACGCCAGCTACAGTATAACACAGATAGTTGTCATCTCCAGATGTTTTCCAGCAACACAGCCATTGTTGGTCCATTGTCTGAGGGGAATGATCTGGAGTACAGGGAGGTCATCACCAGCTTTGTGGCCTGGTGTGAACGGAACCACCTGTGCATCAATGCCAGCAAAACAAAGGAGGTCAGATTGTGCCTGTGAACATTCAGGGCTTGGAAATAGAGATTGTGGAGAAGTACAAATATCCAGGTGTTCACCTTAACAACAATCTGGACTGGACACACAACACAGATGTCCTGTACAAGAAGGGCCAAGTCATGTTCACCTGCTGAGGAGACTGAGGTTCTATGCCATGTACAGGACACTGCTGAAAACTTTTTATGAATCTGTGGTGGCATCTGCCATACTTTAAGCTGTGGTCTGCTGGGGCTGTGGAAGTTTTGAGAGGGACAAGAAGAGACTCAACAGATTATTCAGAAGGGCTGGCTCCGTCCTGGAATGTACTCTGGACCCCATAGAGGTGGTGGGTGAGAGGAGGATGTTAGGATGCAATAATTTTACTATATCTATATAATTTTACTATATCTATATATACTTATGCTTATACTCATTTCAATTTTCAATTTTACATAATCTGTTCACATCAGTATTTATGCTCCCACCAGCAAATATTGCAATATACTTTAGTCACCTTTCTTTAATGCACATATTTTTTTTTTTACTATTGTACGACTTTTGCTGCTGCAACAAGTGATTTTCGCCATTGTGGGATCAATAAAGCTTATCTTATCTTATCTTCACTTCTCTTATTTTATCTTATCTTTCTCTAAAAAGTGTTGAGGTCTAAGGTTCTAAAAACATTCTGGACTCACACACCATTCCAACTCATTATATAAACTTTGCACAATTTATTACCACCCTGTGCGCTACCTATTTTATAAACACTAGAATAGAATAGAGTGGATGCTGATTATTGATCTTTGAGCTATGTGCCTTTGAACTTGAAGGTTATGATTTTATTGCTATTTGTATGGCTTGTATCACTTGCATTGTATGGCCTGGAGAGTGAAATGCACAGACCCACACCAGGGGGCGTAAATGAACGGCCAATAGAGATTCCAATAAATACAATTTATTGCTGCAAATGTGCACAACAGTTCAAAAATGCTTTTAGTCTGTCAATCAAGAAAACCAGATGATGAGTGGGCAGGCCCGAGGGTAGGAGACACCTAACCAGAGAAGAGCCGGGACCCACGATGTTCCACCGCCAACGGAGACCTGCAATACGCTGGAGCCGCCACGTCCTGAGTCCCCAGGTGGCCACCGCTTCCAGCTGTCAGATCCGGTACTGCTGGCAGGAACAGACACAGGTTAAGGTGGGTGTGTGTACACCCAGCAAACAGTCAGCAACAATACAGTTCCTTCCTGGGGGGGAAAACCTCCACTTCCAGAAACCAGGAACACAGAGTTCGTGCAGTGCCTTATGTAATACTTAGGAAAATCAGAAGTGAGGAGTGGAAACGCCAACTCCTCCAACTTCCGCAAACTCGGCTACAAGCTGCAAGTATACAAAAGGTTAACGACTGCAAAAAGCTCAGAAGCAAAAATGTGTGCGTATGGCACAAAACGGCTGAGTTGTTTACCTGTAGGGTAAGCTGATAACTCGGCAGAGTTATGGTGTCTCTCCCAGGCTTTTATGGAGTGGTGTGATGATGTGTTGAGTGACAGCTGACAGCTCCGGTGCACCTGGTTATCCCTCTCAGGCAACTGCGCCCTCTAGTGCCTGAAACCTGACACACAACAGAATCAGGAATCATGGGACAAGGTTCAGATCATGACTTTTGATCCTGATTGCTGAACTAATCAGCAGTATTGGTTACAATCTCTATGTAATGCATATCAAAGATCAAAGGTAGAATCAGGATCAAAGGAATCAGGATCAAATATCAAAACTCAAAGATCAAGGATGAAAGGCACCATCTGTTCCTTGGTTTATATCCGCATCAAAATTTAATCAGCTCCATACTGAATGGCAATGAAATTTTCTCACATCCTTTTTGAGATAGCCTGCAGGCTAGATGGATGGATGCAGCAATAAAAACATTTTAGAAGACATTTTGTTATCAGGCATAACATTGTTTCTTGTACTCGTAAGTCTTTATGTTGACCGATTGCACATGGGCTTATCTTTATCGTTTTTTCCCTCTGATTTTGCAGGACAAAGAGAATAAAATTACAATTCAATTAAAAAATAGAGGGTGTTTGCCTCTCAAAAAGAAGGTGCCTGGTTCAAGACCACCTGCTTACTGTTCTCTATGTACATACTGGAGTTGTGTCAGGAGAAGTAGGCTGTTTAAATCTGATGCCAAAATCGACATCCAGATCTGCTGCGGTGACCCAAACCAAAATGGGAACAGCCAAAAAAAAAAAAAAAAAAAAAAAGACTAAGACTTGAACAAAGGACAGTGGTAAATTAACAACCGACAAAGCCAGTAAATGTAATGAGAAAATTCAATGTCGGAGATCTCACAGCGTTTTCCTCTGGGTCATACTACCTGCATTCTGTTTAGACTCTTGTCTAATTCATATATACGTATCTTTAATTTGTAGAATGACGTAAAAATATCATTGACAGCAATGTGTTTCTACTATCTCTTCATGTGATTTCTGGGTAATCAAACAACAACAACTCCATTAGGGGAGGTGATGGTCTAGTGGTTAAGGTGTTGGGCTTGAGTTCAGAAGATCATGGGTTCAAATCCCCCCCTGACTGGAAAATCACTAAGGACCCTTGGGCAAGGCCTTTAATCCCCTATTGCTCCCGGTGTGTAGTGAGCACCTTGTATGGCAGCACCCTGACATCGGGGTGAATGTGAGGCATAATTGTAAAACGCTTTGAGCGTCTGATGCAGATGGAAAAGCGCTATATAAATGCAGTCCATTTACCATTTTTCCTCCCAAAGCAATGAAAGGGATAAGTGTTTGTTACATGATTTAGTGAATGCCAGGTCATACTTGCATACACTAATATATAACATTGCGTCTGTAAAGGTAAACTTGTTGCCTGAGGTTTCCACTTCCTGTTACACTTAGAGTGCCTTAATTGAGAGAGTGGCATCAACTCAGAACATGGCACCATTTTGGTTCCAACTGCGTTGAACTACTGAAAGAAACTTTAAAGGGGAACAGAAATGTTTTTTGAGAATTTGCTTGTACATTCCTTGGTAAAAATTGTTATTCACACACTTGCAGAATGTTTGAGCACAGTGTCGATAATATTATTTAAATCAAATTTGCCACTAAATTGACATGTAAATCGCCATTGGCTAAAGTCAGTGGAGGGCACTTCCGGTTGACGTCACTGGTTGGGGTCTCCTCTGTTGGGGACGAGTGCAGTTTACTGAGCTTGTTCATTGAAGTCTCGTCAAGAAACAGGTGGAATATGTCGGAAAGCTGCGCATGTTGGCAAAGACACAAATGGAGGAACAAGGGAGACAATATTTCCTTCCTGTAAATGGTTTTGGTTATTCTTGTCACTTTGTCCATGACATTTGGTTGATAAACAGGTGTTTGTTTCCTGCCCATGAATGCGTCATCCAAGGACACGGACGACACTTACACACACCATTCACACACACCACTGACTTCATGAATTAAACTCGGTCAATAAAGGATAACTGTGTAAAAATATAATATATACATAAATGTTTCGTAATGGTTTTAGGAGCTGTGCTGTGCTGAAAACAGCAGCAGCTCGGTTCAGCCCAGCAGCGCAGTTTAACAGCGCAGATCCATTTAACTTTCTACACTAATATTTGGGAATGTGTGGGTGTGAGAGTAAGTTTAATACTTTCCTGACATGATTTAATGTTAATTAATTTTACTACCTCAATATCCAGGTCAGAATAACATTTTTACAAGTATTTTGTGAGTGTTTTTCTTAGTGTGTTCACCCCGGAATACCCATTGAAAATGCATTAACATCTGGGAGCTTCATCAATATTTTCCCGGTTAGGAGGCGTCACATTGCTGTCCATGAAGGGACGTTCCAGTTTAGTGGGCAGCATTGGGAGTGCGGACTCTAGAAGTCATATATAACCTCTTTGTTGGTGCCTCTGGCAGGGAAACTCAGAACGAGGCTCATCTTCCTTCAACCAGCGATGTCACCCACCTGACCTGCATAAATGGCGGTAGCCGGTCGATGTCAAAGCCTCTCAGACCACGACTAAAACAAGGTTTTCTGTAGATGTTTAATGGTCTTTAGTGTTTCTTGAACTATCAAAAGAATGCATTTTTTTGTGTGTTTATTCATACTATAAATAATCATAAATAATCCGTGAGCATTTCTGTTCCACTTTGATGTTTTCAAAAACATTTTTTTAATTATTTAACCATATATAGCAACACATCCAGGTACAAATATTATCAAAATAAATATAAAAATAGTTAGGCTATCAAATTTACATACATTTACAATTTATGATGATTTATTTAATTAATTTAAAGCCTGATTTACAGTGGAGCAAAAAAGTATTTAGTCAGTCCCTGATTGTGCAAGTTCTCCTACTTAGAAAGCTGAGAGAAGTCTGTAATTTTCAACATAAGTACACTTCAACTATGAGAGACAAAATTAGAAAAAATAATTCAGGAAATCACATTGTAGGATTTTTAAATAATTTATTTGTAAATTATGGTGGAAAATAAGTATTTGGTCAATAACAAAAGTTCAACTCAATACTTTGTAACATAATCTTTGTTGGCAATGACAGAGGTCAAACATTTCCTGTAAGTCTTCACCAGGTTTGCACACACTGTAGCTGGTATTTTGGCCCATTCCTCCATGCAGATCTCCTCTAGAGCAGCGATGTTTTGGGGCTGTCGCTGGGCAACACGGACTTTCAACTCCCTCCACAACTTTTTTTATGGGGTTGACGTCTGGAGACTGGCTAGGCCACTCCAGGACCTTGAAATGCTTTTTACGGAGCCACTCCTTCATTGCCCGAGCGGTGTTTTTGGGATCATTGTTATGCTGGAAGATCCAGCCACGTTGCATCTTTAATGCTCTCACTGCTGGAAGGAGGTTTTGGCTTAAAATCTCATGATACATGGCTCCCTTCATTCTTCCCTTAACATGGATCAGTCGTCCTGTCCCCTTTGCAGAAAACCAACCCCAAAGCATGATCTTTCCACCCCCATGCTTCACAGTAGGTATGGTGTTCTTGGAATGAAACTCAGCATTCTTCTTCCTCCAAACATGACTAGTTGAGTTTTTACCAAAATGTTCTATTTTGGTTTCATCTGACCACATGATATTCTCCCAATCCTCTTCTGGATCATCCATATGCTCTCTGGCAAACTTCAGACTGGCCTGGACATGTACTGGCTTAAGCAGGGGCACACGCTCTCTGTGTATTGTGCAGCCTTTGTAACTTTGTAACAGGTCATTCATCAGGTCCCTCCGTGTAGTTCTGGGATTTTGTTCACCGTTCTCATGATCATTTTGACCCCACGGGATGAGATCTTGCGTGGAGCCCCAGATCGAGGGAGATTATCAATGGTCTTGTATGTCTTCCATTTTCTTACAATTGCTCCCACAGTTGATTTATTCACACCAACCTGTTTGACTATTGTAGATTCACTCTTCCCAGCTTGGTGCACATCTACAATTTTCTTCCTGGTGTCCTTCGGCAGCTCTTTGGTCTTGGCCATGGTTGAGTTTGGAGTCTGACTGTTTGAGGCTGTGGACAGGTGTCTTTTATACAGATAATGAGTTCCAACAGATGCCATTAATACAGGTAACAGGTGGAGGACAGAAGAGCTTCATAAAGAAGAAGTTACAGGTCTGTGAGAGCCAGAAATCTTGCTTGTTGGTGGGTGACCAAATACTTATTTTCCACCATAATTTACAAATAAATTCTTTAAAAATCCTACAATGTGATTTCCTGGATTTTTTTCTCTTTCTTTTTTTCCTCATTTTGTCTCTCATAATTGAAGTGTACCTATGATGAAAATTACAGACCTCTCTCACCTTTCTAAGTAGGAGAACTTGCACAATCAGGGGCTGACTAAATACTTTTTTGCCCCACTTCATGCTTCTGCAGCTCTCTAACTGTGTGTGATGATGCTGATGTACATGACAGTTTAAAGTTCTCCATCTCTGGATTATCCTTTATTCTGGATTTATTTGACCCTCAACAAGCTTTTCTTTCTACAATCATCACCTCCAATTCAAAGGTAAACTGTACAATTTGCTCTTTTTCCGCCTTTGTGCTGTAAATTTGCAGTCTTTTCTGATCCATTTGTAATCTGTGTGCGCACTGCAAAAACTATTAAAATATAATGGGAGACAAAGCAGTGAAAGCAGAAAAGTGTCAAATCACAGCCTTTTGTGGTGTCTGATTTAACAGGTGCACGTCAGGTGCAGGTCCGAGTCTGAGGACGGTGTGAAAAAAATAAACAGTTGGGCTTTTAATCACAGAAATGACTCCATTCCCACATGCGAGGGGTTTTAATAAAAATACATTGCGATCAGACGGGACAATTTATCTGATGTGAGCGAAAAATCCATTGTACAAAATTCGATATATGCAGTGCTTATTACACGGAAAACAATACAAAAACTTTGGGTCTGTTTTTGTCTGGTGACTGTGAATATCTGGTTTATATGGTGATGGTTAGGTGAGTTTTACTGTAGATGGGACTGAACAATAAATTTACCTCACAAAGCTTTGGTGATGATGTCTGCTTCTATCCTGTACAAATGACTTTATTTTCCCAAATTTTTCTTTTGTTCCGATCTGAAGGGAATCTGTACATCTTGAAGCCCTTGTTGTGTCTATTTGTGCATCCAAACACACAACTCCTCATTTTCAGTGAATAAATACATAAAATAGATGGATTAACAGCCAACGCTATTTTGTACCCAAAATGGCACCATGAGTCAAGTGACCATTGTTTGTTTTTTTTTTTAACTCATCATGTCGCCACTTTATCAATTAAGGCACTCTAGTCACACCTTGTGATCTTGTTAACTGGTTGACTACCTCATCCACAGTAGCGGTGTACTGACTGCTCTGGCCTTAGTGGCTTTGAATTCTTTTACCACCAAAAAGACCAGTCAGCAGAGTTTGTCAGTCTTGCTGTACAGATTGACTCACCTAAATGCTGGGGGCATGTGGGCATTTTAATTATTTCTTCTTGGACATTTCTCTTCTTGCTTGTCAACCTTAATTTCCTACAGCAAAGAATATAATTTCTGAAATGGGGACAAAAACCAAGTGGTTTTAATGTTGGTATAAGAAACCCAGGAAGAGGTAGACATACACACAATTAGACATATTCCACATGTATTTCCTTTTCATTTCTTGTGGCATTGTTAGATTTCATAGTTAGATTGCAGGGAAGTGTTGGTCTAGTGCAGGGGTGGCCAAGTTCGGTCCTCGAGGGCCACCTTCCTGACACTGTTAGTTGTCTCCCTGCTCCATCACACCTGAATCCAATGAAAGGCTCATTAAAAGTCTGCTAATGAGTCTTTCATTGGATTCAGGTGTGGTCTAGTGGTTAAGCAGTGGGCTTGAGACCTGGTTCCTCAGTTCAAACCCCCATCTGGCAAGGTCCGTAAATCCCAAGTTGCTCCTGGTATTTAATGCGTGCCTTGCATGGCAGCAGCCTGACACACACCGATGTGTGTGAAGGTGTCTGTGTGAATGGGCGAATGTGAGGTATTGCTGTAAAGTGCTTTGAGCTTCTGATATCGATGGAGAAGCATTATATAAATGCAGTCAAACATTGCCATATGATATCATAAAGGCAAATACCCCCCCCCCCCCCCCCCCCCCACACACACACACACACACATGCGCAGACTTCATGGGTGGGGTTCAGTGGGACATACGATATGTTATGTGAATATAAACATTTCTATGTTGCGTTTTGGTGATTCCAGCAAAAATAAATTAATACATGAATAATTTAAAGTCCTCATCCAGTGCATCCAGAAAGTATTCACAGCTCTTCACGTTACAGCCTTATTGCTAAATGAATGAAATTAATTTTTCTATCAAAATTCTACACACAATACCCCATAATGACAATGTGAAAAGATTTTTTTTCAGATTTTTGATAATTTATTAAAAATGAAGAAATCGCATGTACATCCATGATGCTCAAAATTGAACTCAGGTGCATCCTGCTTCCACGGATCATCCTGGAGATGTTTCTACTGGTACGAATGGGAGCCAGAAACAAAGTCAAACAGAACCCCAGAAGCAGGTCAGCTGGGACTCAGGTGTAAAGATTCAAAAACCAAGATGCTTTAACCACATACAAGGTGACACAGAATACAACAGGCCGAGACGATGTGAAACATCGAGAGGACAAAATCAAATCAAATCAAATCAATTTTATTTATATAGCGCCAAATCACAACAACAGTTGCCCCAAGGCGCTTTATATTGCAAGGCAAAAGCCATACAATAATTACAGAAAAGCCCCAATGGTCAAAACGACCCCCTGTGAGCAAGCACTTGGCGACAGTGGGAAGGAAAAACTCCCTTTTAACAGGAAGAAACCTCCAGCAGAACCAGGCTCAGGGAGGGGCAGTCTTCTGCTGGGACTGGTTGGGGCTGAGGGGAGAGAATCAGGAAAAAGACATGCTGTGGAAGACAGCAGAGATCAATCACTAATGATTAAATGCAGAGTGGTGCATACAGAGCAAAAAGAGAAAGAAACACTCAGTGCATCATGGGAACCCCCCAGCAGTCTAAGTCTATAGCAGCATAACTAAGGGATGGTTCAGGGTCACCTGATCCAGCCCTACCTATAAGCTTTAGCAAAAAGGAAAGTTTTAAGCCTAATCTTAAAAGTAGAGAGGGTGTCTGTCTCCCTGATCCGAATTGGGAGCTGGTTCCACAGGACAGGAGCCTGAAAGCTGAAGGCTCTGCCTCCCATTCTACTCTTAAAAACCCCAGGAACTACAAGTAAGCCTGCAGTCTGAGAGCGAAGCGCTCTATTGGGGTGATATGGTACTAAGAGGTCCCTAAGATAAGATGGGACCTGAATGAAAGGACACCAGGAGTAACGGACAATCAAAAATACAGGAACACCACACAGGGAGGAGATACCAAAAATACTTACAACCAGAGCAACAAGGAGACAAGGAGAGGCTTCTAAAGACTGTACTAATGTACAACAGGTGTGCTGAAAACAAGACGCCATAACAACAGAAACAAAAAACAAAAAAACATGAATGAACAGAACATACTGAGATACATAGCTAAACAGACAATAACCAGAAGACCGAATAAAACAGCTGACAACAAAGGGTGATTAGGAAAATAGTAACAATGATCAATCAAAACCGTAGATGGATAAGAATACACACACGGAAATAAAAGACAGGCTCAGAGGTGAATGAACTCAAACACTAAGAAGGAAACATTAAAGATCTCAAAATTACATGACAATCAAAGAAAACCATGATCAAACCCAAAACCCAGAACATAACAGACCAAATATGAGGAACTAAACAAATGTACTCACAGAATGCCAGGGCATAGACCAGGGATAGACACATTCGCAACACAGATGATCCACAAACTAGACAACTGACATGCACAAGACATGAAAGTGGGGCACACAGTAACCACAGACATCACATCTGAGGCAGAAGAGGCACACATAACAAAACACACATGGATTACGTTTGTGATACAATCACACACCCACAAAGATAGAGCGCCACATGGGAGACAGATCTGACCAACACACGCAAACACGGCAAATACACCTGACTGGACATTCCCACAACGTCTACAGTTTATTTGGAGTCCACCTGGAGTAAATTCAGTTGATTGGACATGATTTTGAAAGGCACACATATGTCTACATATAAGGTCCCACAGTTGACAGTGCATGTCAGAGCACAAACCAAGCATAAAGTCAAAGGAATTGTCTGTAGATTGGCAGGATTGTCTGGAGGGACAAATCTGGGGGAGGGTACAGAAACATTTCTGCTGCTTTGAAGGTCCCAATGAGAACAGTGGTCTCCATCATCTGTCAATGAAAGATGTTTGGATCCACCAGGACTCTTCTTAATGCTGGCTAACCATCTAAACTGTGTGATCGGGGGAGAAGGGCTTTAGTCCGGACGGTGACCAAGAACCCAATGGTCAGTCTGTCAGAGCTTCAGTATTCCTCTGTGGAGAGAAAACTTTCCAGAAGGACAACCATTTCTTCTCTCTGGCTAATATTTTAACTTCCTTGTCCTCAAATGTGTGGTTAGTGTCTTTAAGGTGAAGATGAACTGCAGACTGAGGTCCACTGGCACCCTCTCTGCGGTGCTGGTATAGCCTTTTGTGTAAAGGTTGCTTTGTCTCACCTATGTAGTGTTCGTTACAGTTTTCCTGACATCTGATAGATTACACTACATTGCTCTGTTTGTAACTAGGGATCATGTCCTTAGGGTGAACTAATTTCTGTCTCAAGGTGTTAACCGGTTTAAAGTAAACTGGGATTTTGTGCTGTCTGAAGATCCTCTGTAGTTTTTCCCTACTCCTGCTAAATAAGGGAGAGACACTCCTCTTTTTGTCTCCGTCCCCTGTCTATCTGGTCTCTTTGTTCTCTGGGACTTCTGCACTTTGTCCAGGGACCATCGTGGGTACCAACATACTGTGAGGGCTTTCCAGACAAGTTGTTGTTCTTTAGCCCTTCTCTCTGCAGTTGTGGGCACCTGTAGGGCTCTGTGTTGAAGCGTCCTGATCACCCTGAGCTTGTGTTCAAGGGGGTGGTTGGAGCCAAAGAGCAGATATTGGTCAGTGTGAGTTGGTTTTCTGTAAACCCCTGTCTGGAGCTGCCTGTTCTCTCCAATCGTAACATCACAGTCCAAGAAGGCTAAATGGTTGTTTCTGGCATCCTCACATGTGAACTTGATATTGGAGTCCACCGAGTTGATGTGCTAAGTAAAGTCCTCAACCTCCTGTTGCTTGATTTTAACCCATATGTCATCAACATATCTGAACCAGTGACTGGGAGAGATGCCCGTGAAAGACGTCAAGGCTGTCTTCTCCACTCACTCCATGTACAGATTGGCCACAATGGGGGATACCGGAGACCCCATCGCACAACCATGAATCTGCCTGTAGTAATTCCCCCTAAACAGGAAATACGTGGTGTTGAGACAGATCTCCAAGAGTTGGCAGATGTGGTCTGGTGTGAGTCACACCAGACCACAAGAGTTGGCAGATGTGGTCTGGTGGTCCTACTTTGGAGGAAACCATGCACCATCCCTACAGTGAAGCATGGTGGTGGCAGCATCATGCTGTGGGGATGTTTTTCAGTGGCAGGAACTGGAAAACTAGTTTGGATTTGTGGGAAAGATGAATGCAGCAATGTACAGAGACATCCTGGATGAAAACCTGCTCCAGAGCGCTCTTGACTTCAGACAGGGGCGACGGTTCATCTTTCAGCAGGACAATGACCCTAAGAACACAGCCAAGATATCAAAGTAGTGGCTTCAGGACAACTCTGTGAATGTCCTTGAGTGACCCAGCCAGTGCCCAGACCTGAATCCGAGTAAACATCTTTGGAGAGATCTGAAAAGGGCTGTACACCGATGCTCCCTATCCAACCCGATGGAGCTTGAGAGGTGCTGCAAAGAGGAATGTGCAAAAATGCCCATAGATAGGTGCACCAAGCTTGTGGCATTATATTCTAGAAGACTGTAATTGCTGCCAAAGGCACCAACAAAGTATTGAGCCAAGGGTGTGAATACTTACGTAAATGTGATTTCTTTGTTTTTTATTTTTCATAAATTTGCAAATATTTAAAAAAATCTTCATGTTGTCGTTACGGGGTGTTGTGAGTTGAATTTTGTGGGAAAAAAAAATGAATTTACTCCATTTTGGAATAAGGCTGTAACATAGAATATGGAAAAAGTGAAGCACTGTGAATACTTTCCGGATGCACCGTAAGTGCAAACAGAATGGATGATAACAGAGTTCAGAATTATCAGTGCACTTCTTTGTTAGTTGGTGAGATAATAATTCTATACAGGGCCATCAGCCCCTCTGCGTCTTGGCACCTTTGCCCTCGGCCCTGAGCTTATCCCCAAATACCAAATATACCAAGATAATAGTGACATTATATTCTGTTAGAGCTCCACTTTCTTCATGAGCTTCTATGCTTTTATACTGATAAGAATGGATAACTCCCCTCCTTCCTAGCTCTCCAACTAACAAACATATCACATTATAATAGAACAGCTGCCAAGATGAAAAGTCGATCTTTAGGTATATAAAATAATCAAGCATTACTTCTTTCAGATTAATAAATGATTAATCAATCAATACCAGCATCCTTTCATAAAATAACAACTTGCTGATGCTGGTATTTTGGTGTGTTCACCAAAGTTTCAGCATGATTGAGTTTGGACTGCTGAATTTGTTTTATTTTAATATAACTCATATAATTAGAGAATTTAATCATTTTTATTTGAGTTGTGGACCAGAATGAGGCTCCTGGCATTAGTAGTTTGCCAATGTGGGCCAATACACCCAGGATCAATACCCTGTCAATATTTGTTTTTCAGGCTCTGCCTGTGTGCGTATGTTGTTGTTGTGTGTGGAAAGAGGGCTGCTTGCCAGCTGTGCAATCTGTTCACTAATCTCAGGTCTGGTTTGTACACATACTCCACAGTCTGCCAGAGCACTCTCCCATCCGCACATGCGTGGACACTTGCACACATATAATACTGTCAGGTCTATAAGTATTTGGACACTGACACAAATGTTTGTAATTTTGGATCTGTACACCACCACAGTGTATTGAAACATTTAAGATTTGGTTCTAATGTAGACTGTCGCTTTAAGTCAAGAGGTTTAACAACAACAACAAAAATCACATTGACTGTTTAGGAGTTACAGACAGTATCCCAGTTACGGGTCACGGGAAGGGGGTGGGGTGTGGCTGGAGTCTATCCCAGCACTCATTGGGTGATAGCAGAGCCGACACATTATAGACAGACAAACACATTCACACCTAAAGGTCAGTTGAGTCACCAATTCACCTGACTGTCATGTCTTTGGAAGTGGGAGTAGCTGGAGCACCTGGAGGGAGCCCACGGAAACATGGGGAGAACATGCAAACTCCACACAGCAAGGATCAGGTCAGAATTGAACCTGAGACAATCTCGCTGTGAGGCAAAAAGTTGCCAAAATACGATTTACTTCCAGAAACCACTTTCATGCAGACTGATTTCATAGTTGTGATATTCTCTGGTTTGTGAGACCATCATAGAAACAGAGCAGAAGTAATGTTGTTGGACATAGAAGTACATACATTGGTGTTGTTGGAGTGTAGTTACAAAATGGTCTCAGACACAAGCTCAGTCATTTGTGCTGTAAGATGGCTGGAATGCGATGTAACCTGGTATTTATTGTGGACTCTACCCTGGTTACTTAGTCACCAAATTTAAAAAGCAGTTACCAACAAGTAATGCAAATATGGGAGTGAATATTGTTGCTGTTTGTCTTTTGGTTTCCCTGTTTTTTTCAGGGTACAGTCCTACATTGGGATTTGGCACAAGTTTTACACCGGAGGACCTTCCTAAAACAACTCTTGTTTACATACCTGTAACCAAGTATATAATTATACCTGTAGTACCGATTACGGAATGGGAGCCTTAAAGGCCTGCATTGCTAATTGTAATTACATCATTATCACTATTGCACATTTTATCAATACATTTTATAGAACTCTTAGCAAAATGAAGCTCATTACTCATACAATTTGCAAGATATGGCAAAAATAATACCATGTGGTGTATATGGCACACGTCTGACAATACATATAGCCTTTCTCCAATCACAATAATTGGTTTCAATTTCATTTGAGTACAAAGGAAGAATTTGGCCATCATAAAATGAAGTACAATATTTGTGAAATAAGTCATTCCTGATGATGGAGTTAGCATTTTTGAAATCAGCAAAATAAACATATTACACTGATGATTGAAGTCTGTCTGTTGTGTGGGTCGCTGAAGAGGAGGTACTGCTGGCCCACCACCACCAGATGGCGCCCTGCTTGGAGTGCGGGCTTCAAGCACGAGAGGGCGTCGTAGCCACTGGGAGTGACAGCTGTCACTCATCATTGGCACCAGCTGTCACTCATTCAACTCATCACCATCACCATAAAGGCCGGACTGCAACTCCACCTCCTCGCTGAGAAATCAGCTACCTTGGAGGTAATATTCTCTGCTGTATTTAATGCTGACTAATAGTCTGAACTTCTTTGCAGCCGTTTTCCTGTGGTGTTGCCTTATCTGTGGGATTGGCGTTTGGTGTGATCAGCGACGGCTTCGCTTCACACCCCAACCAGATAAGTGGTTAGACAAGAGCTGCACGAGTGTGTGACTGGAGGTGGAGGTGCTCCCTCCCAAAAGAACACAGACTGTGGGATTACTTAGTGTGCGTACTCACACTCACCTGTGCTGTTTCTGTTCTCTGCCAGTAGTACCAGGTCTGACAGCTGGAGACGGTGACCACCTGGGGACCCAGGACTTGGTGGCTCCGGTGTTCTTCAGATCCGTTGGTGGTGAGGGCCGTGTGGGATCCGGCTCGGTTCTGGACGGGCGTCTCCTATCCTCAAGCCTGCCCACACGTCACCCAACATGTAATTGACTGTAGTTCCAAACTGGTTGTTGTCTGTATTCCGTTGTGCACAATTTACAACATTAAATTGTTACTGTTTGGCTTATCCATTGCCCGTTCTTTTACGCCGCCTGTTGTGGGTCCGTGTTCCTACACTGTCACAACAGGATTTCTCGGCCAGGGTCATGGATCCCGAGGGGCGTCAACCATCGCTTGAACAGCCAATGGAAGAGTTTCTTTTTTGTGGGCAAGAAGGACAGCGGACTCCGTCCATGCATGGATTACAGAGGGCTGAACGAGATCACGGTTCGCAACCATTACCCGTTACCTCTGTTGGATTCAGTGTTCACACCCTTGCATGGAGCCCAAATTTTCACAAAATTGGATCTTAGGAATGCTTATCACCTGGTTCGGATCCGGGAGGGAGACGAGTGGAAGACGGCATTTAACACCCCGTTAGGTCACTTTGAGTACCTGGTCATGCCGTTCAGCCTCACCAATGCGCCCGCGACGTTCCAAGCGTTGGTTAATGACGTCTTGCGGGACTTCCTGCATCGGTTTGTCTTCGTATATCTAGATGATATACTCATCTTTTCTCCGGATCCTGAGACCCATGTCAAGCATGTACGTCAGGTCCTACAGCGGTTGTTGGAGAACCGGCTGTTTGTGAAGGGCGAGAAGTGCGAGTTCCACTGCACTTCTTTGTCCTTCCTGGGGTTCATAATCTCCTCCAACTCCGTCGCCCCTGATCCGGCCAAGGTTGCGGCGGTGAGAGATTGGCCCCAACCAACAAACCGTAGGAAACTGCAACAGTTCCTCGGTTTTGCAAATTTCTACCGGAGGTTCATCAAGGGCTACAGTCAGGTAGTTAGCCCCCTGACAGCCCTGACCTCCACAAAAGTCCCCTTCACCTGGTCGGATCGGTGCGAAGCCGCGTTTAGGGAGTTGAAACGCCGGTTCTCGACTGCACCGGTTCTGGTGCAGCCCGATCCCAATCGCCAGTTTGTAGTTGAAGTGGACGCCTCTGACTCAGGGATAGGAGCCATGCTATCCCAGAGCGGGGAGTCCGACAAGGTTGTCCATCCATGTGCCTACTTTTCCCGCAGGTTGACCCCGGCTGAAAGGAACTATGATGTCGGCAATCGGGAACTTCTTGCGGTGAAGGAGGCTCTTGAGGAGTGGAGACACCTGTTGGAGGGAGCATCGGTACCATTTACGGTTTTCACGGACCATCGGAACCTGGAGTACATTCGGACCGCCAGGCGTCTGAACCCCAGGCAAGCCCGCTGGTCACTGTTCTTCGGGCGTTTTGACTTTCGGATCACCTACCACCCCGGGACGAAGAACCAACGATCTGACGCCCTGTCCTGGGTGCACGAAGAGGAGGTCAAGACCGGGCTGTCAGACCCGACGGAAACCATCATCCCCGAGTCCACTGTCGTGGCCACCCTCACCTGGGACGTGAAGAAGACCGTCCGGGAGGCCCTGACATGGAGCCCGGACCCGGGGACAGGTCCGAAGGACAAATTGTACGTCCCACCAGAGGCCAGGGCTGCGGTCCTAGACTTCTGTCACGGTTCCAAGCTCTCCTGTCATCCAGGGGTGCGAAGGACCGTGGCAGTGGTCCGGCAGCGCTTCTGGTGGGCGTCTATGGAAGCCGACGTCCGGGAGTATGTCCAGGCCTGCACCACCTGTGCCAGGGGCAAAGCCGACCACCACAAGGCCCAAGGCCTCCTCTGCTCAGCTGGAGACGGTGACCACCTGGGGACCCAGGACTTGGCGGCTCCGGTGTTCTTCAGATCCGTTGGCGGTGAGGGCCGTGTGGGATCCGGCTCGGTTCTGGACAGGCGTCTCCTATCCTCAAGCCTGCCCACACGTCACTCAACGTGTAATTGACTGTAGTTCCAAACTGGTTGTTGTCTGTATTCCGTTGTGCACAATTTACAACATTAAATTGTTACTGTTTGGCTTATCCATTGCCCGTTCTTTTACGCCCCCTGTTGTGGGTCCGTGTTCCTACACTTTCACAACACTGCCACACATTTGTCAGCAGTTAAATTAAAAATATCTTCATGATGTTCATGACCCAAGTAAGTAACTTTATTAATTTGTGGTACTCTAACATTGTTTACAAAAATAACAGAATCCAATGGTCTCTTTGCTGGTAGTTTGCTCTTTTTGCCATCAAACAAAATGTCAAATTCTTTTGCATAATTTTTACAAACAATAATCATAAATTCTAATGCACTAACACTAGGTGCCAGTAATTTGATATTATCTGCATAACTAAATGCACCAAAATAGGCACTACCCATATGAGAGCCATCACCCTGACTTTGCAACTTGTTCATCAAACCATCAAATCAAATCAAATCAAATCAATTTTATTTATATAGCGCCAAATCACAACAAACAGTTGCCCCAAGGCGCTATATATTGTAAGGCAAAGCCATACAATAATTACGGAAAAACCCCAACGGTCAAAACAACCCCCTGTGAGCAAGCACTTGGCAACAGTGGGAAGGAAAAACTCCCTTTTAACAGGAAGAAACCTCCAGCAGAACCAGGCTCAGGGAGGGGCAGTCTCCTGCTGGGACTGGTTGGGGCTGAGGGAGAGAACCAGGAAAAAGACATGCTGTGGAGGGGAGCAGAGATCAATCACTAATGATTAAATGCAGAGTGGTGCATACAGAGCAAAAAGAGAAAGAAACACTCAGAACCATCAATCTATACACAAAACAATATATGGGACATGACCCCACCTTGTTTGAGACCATTAGAAATGGAAAAATAAGGAGAATATATATTCTACCATCTAACTCTCAGCTTTGACTAAGGTACATATCTAAAAGAAACCTACAATATATGGGACACAAATCTCTATCGATTAACTTTTTAAATAAATGACAGTAATTAAGCCTGTCTAATGCTTTACTTGAATCTAACATAAAACTGTACACATGAGAACTATTTTTGGCATAATATGAAACTGTTTCAACAACCACTGCAGTACACATACCAATTGACAAACCATCCTTATACCCAAATTGCAGATTACTTGTACATTATTTACTGCTTTCTTTAAAAAGGATAATAACATCAAATAATTTACCAATAACACTGCCTAAAGTGATGGCACGAAAGTTATCTGACACTTAAGTTTAACCCCTTAACCTATCTCAGCCTCTTTCCAAACAACCATTTTATAAGCCCTATGATACTGTGCTCCGGTTTTTCTCCTGAGATCAGCTATAACACCTTGCTTAGGACATCCATTATCAACTCACATATTATGCCAGAACAGTGAGGTTTTGATATTGTTTTTGGCATACTCGTTCGTTTCGACCTGGTATTCCCTTGACATACCTCTTACGATTGTGAGTTTGTATGCATTTACTGGTAGCTTTTAGCAGAATATCAACAATGGTCTAGTACATTATACTGAGATCTTCACTATGTAAATTACCAAACATACTGAAACATAAAACAGCACCATTAGGTACATGCGAAACATCTAACAAATAATCTAACCCAGGGGTTTTCAAAGTGTGGGAGAGTGAGCCCCCTCAGAGAACAAATCCCCCCCCCCCCCCCGACACATACACAATTTCAATATCTTTGTGTGTTTCTTTTATTCTTTTACATCTTAAACACATTTTAAAAGTATTTGTGTGTTTTAAGGAACTGTGTATGCATTTACACATTTTACAGTCTTTGTAAACTTTTTAAACATGTTTGTAAAAAAAACCCTTTGATTCTTTCACACATTTTACACCCTTTTCAAACATTTTAAAGGTGTTTTTAAAGAATTTTCTATTCTTCTATTTTTATCTTTTGTCATGTTTTAAACATCATTTTTTAAACATCTCTGTGTATTTGTAAATGTCAGTGGCATATCTAAAATATTTTAACATAAATAATAAGGGATGGGTATTGATAAGATTTTATTGATATCAATGCCATTATTGATTCTGCTTATCAATCCGATTTCTTATCAGTTCCCTTATCAATACCTCTTGTGAATTTTCTGTGTACTAAAAGTAGGCTTTACAGGTTTTCTATGTCAATAACATTTTATTGAGTCTTAAAGTAAATAAATATGAAATTGGTCACTGGATCTTTGATCTCTGGACATAAATAAAAATAAACAAAATCTGTTATTTTGTCAAAAGCATTTCCTTTCAGACATTAATGGCATGAATGTCACTCCATACCTGTGAGCTGAGCTCAGCCGGGTGTACTGCAAGTCAACATCAATGAAATTCATAAAGAATGCAGGATGCCTCATTTTGGGAGGAAAAAAATGTTTTAGTCTGTTGTCTGTGTTACAACATTTGGAAAGAGGTGTCATTTGATTTAAACGGTGATTCACTTTGAAGTTATTAATTCTGACCAGACTCTAATGTGTCGTGGCAGAGAGCAAACAGAACGGAGAACGATTCTTTTTTCTTGCTCGCAACAAGACAAGAGTCCCAGTTAGTGACTTTAATCCACACAAAGTGACTCACGATTGACATTTTTAAATGGCTTTGAGAGGAGTTAAGAAGCGGACATGCCGCTTCTGAAAAGCAGCGAAGCAATGAACCAACGAAGCAGGAGCATTGCAACGGAGCATTGCTTCACTGTTTCATGCTTCAAAGTGGAGCCGTTACAGAAGTGGTTGATTACAGACCCGCTGCAGGATCTGCAATTTTCCGCATAAAACACCCTCAAAAACAACGGCGGCTCTGAAGGACCGATAAGAGACTCGTTAAGCAAAAAGGCTAAATGATGTCGGTGGATTGAATAATTTCTTAATGATTCTCGAAAAGAACTGGTTCATCCCTCGCACCCCCTGAAGAACTCTTGAGTGGGGCGCCTCACATTGTGAAAACCACTGATCTAACTCATTATGTAATCCTCTAAGTGCTTATCAGTTGCACAGTTGCTGAATTACTGACAAAGCTATCAAATTGTAATGTACACAAAAGTGCCAAATAATCAGAAATATAACGCAATGCTGGGCAGCACGGTGGATTAGTGGTTAGCACTGTTGCCTCACAGCGAGAAGGTCGTGGGTGCAATTCCCGTGGCCTTTCTGTGTGGAGTTTGCATGTTCTCCCCGTGTTTGCGTGGGTTTCCTCCGGGTGCTCCGGTTTCCTCCCACATCCAAAGACATGCGGGTTTAGGTGGACTGGAATCTTTAAAATTGTCTGTAGGTGTGTGTGTGGGTGTGTCTGTGTTTGTTTGTCTATTTGTGGCCCTGCGACAGACTGGTGTCCTGTCCTGGGTGCACCCGGCCTTGCGCTCTATGACTGCTGGGATAGGCTCCAACCTCCCGCGACCCTTAATTGGACTAAGCGGTAGAAGATGAATGAATGAATAACGCAATGCTAAAATACCCTCGGCCGTATGAGCCTTGTGTTTTTCATAATTTGCAGTTGTTTAATTAATTTATTAATATCCTGTACATGTTCAGTGAAGCCCCTCTATTAATCAGTCAATCAAAAACAATATTTACATTTTAACAGCATCTGCAGGAGACTTTGCATGTGCATGTACATGAGCTTTTGACAAAAGCGGAAGACATGCAAATCAAGGAATATTTGTAGATCACCCTCTGTGCATTTCCTGGTATTAATGAGACAAATTTAACTCCATAGGAAGTTAGCTTTGAGTTTGCATAAGTTAGCTTGTGCGCTAATGCTGCAAAATGTGTTAGCACATTACAAAAAGAGTGTTTTCAGTTTTAGAAGTGTTTATTTCTTGCTATCTTTTACATAATATATGTCAAAGAGGATGTAGTTATACACAAACGAAACAGGATTTTGTAGCTAGCTACCAGACTGTGATGTCGTCCGCGAAATAAGTTCATAGGTGTTATTAGGTTACAAAACAGTGTTTTCTACAGTGGTGAGCACAGTAGCCAATCCGCTGACCGCTAATTATCGAAGATAATGTTTTCATTATCAGATTAGCTTTTCAGATAACTTTAAAAACCATCATCGGACCAATTACCTTCAGATACGTTTTGGTCCAATAATTTTTAGACCGCTAACATTTTTGCAGATGTAGTTTTTTGTAGTAGATGCGCAGTTCTATCCTCTACAAACAGAGAAGAGATGGTTCCAGAATAAACTGCTCTATGCTCTGCAAGCAAAAGTGAACTGGTCATACAAAAGAAAAAAAAAACTCATTTCTTTCGACCCTATATTAATACACTAGCAATAGCACCCAAGTCATCCAGAGGCATAGAGTTTTAACTTATGGTTAGAATTTTAACCAAACTAATTTCGGACAAGTTGTTTGAATTAACGTCACGTCTGAAGTTTTATGAAAGTGAAAATATTAGACATATGTTTTAGTTTTAAAGTAATGCACTAATTTTGAAGGTTTTAGTGTGGACATGGTGTGTGCTCAATGCATTATGGGTAAAAGTTCATGACAGGAGAAATGCATTTGAGACACTCTGATCAGGCTTCACACGGACAACAGCATTAAACTCTTTGTATATTGTGCCTAAAACTCTCGTGAATATATTCTCTGGGTTTATAGACGTTGTTATTGTGTTTGTTTTATGTAAAAATAGCAGAAGAAGCCCAGATTGCTTTTCCAAAAGCTGAAATTGTGATTCAGGCCGTGTGATATAACCAGTCAAAATGCATAGAACACTGCCATCTGCTGGTGACCGGTTATATCACAATGTTTTCGACCGCAGGATTTTAAAATTACCTGTAGGTTTCCAAAACCTGAGACCCCACATGTCGAGATAAAAAGAAATCATAGATCTGACAGGTTTAGTTGTACAGTGTGTGGTGTCAGCCACATGGTAAAAACAACACACGTGAACAGATTTCACACACGAACATTCTTAGGTCAGACACCTCGCTTTCTGATTGGCTGCATGTCACATATAGCTCCTCACGTCCTTCTTAACACACCACACATGGCAGGAATGTCTGTTAAGATGATATTTAGCGTCATCACGATTGTCGGGGCGTCCTTAAGATTGTCGGAAGGGGAAGATGAGGTCCGATATCAGCCTAATTATTAATTGCCATGTGAACCAGGCTTGATGAAATTTCACATTGCACGATGGAGAATTTCTCATAACCACAGAAGCCTGCAACTCCTTTAGAGATGTTATGGGTGTATTGGTTGCTTCAGTTAATTTATTTAGTTTATATAGCGCCACATCACAACAAAGCTGCCTCAAGGTACTTCACACAAGTAAGGTCTGACCTTACCAACCCCTGGAGCAAGCACACAGGTGACAGCAGTAAGGAAAACCTCCCTCTGATGATGAGGAAGAAACCTCAAGCAGACCAGACTCAAAGGGGTGACCCACTGCTTATAGGCCATTCTACCAAAAAAGTTTACAATACAGAACACAATACAACAGCAACTGATGAGAGTCCATGCAGGCATCCAGCCTACCATTGAAGGGAGCACGGGGGGAGGGGGGGTAGGGCTGTGTCATCAATGTGTTCCTGCAGCAGAGTCTGTTCCGTGTCCATTACAGAAATCATCTAATCCAGCACGTGGATCCAGCCGCATATCGGACAGAGAGAAAAGAAAACAGAATCAGTCGGCCAGAAAAACTACACTTAAGGTATAATTCATCAGCATTAAGCAACAAGAAAGCAGAAGAAATACTAAGGTGATCGCAAGCCACTAGCCCTAAGCTTCACTAACAGACCCAAACTTTAGATATAGTTGAGGCTGAAACCAGCTCTCTTTACTAATAAAATGAATTTAAAAGGGTAGGAAACATAGTACCATACTATACATCTTGCAAGGTTGCTTAGCTTCTCAGAACTGCTTCATCCACAGATTTAACATCCATTGTAATGTTGTAACCCGCGACCCGATCCCAGATAAGTGGTTAAAGATGAGTGATGAATGATGTACAGATGCAAAATTACAAATATTGTGTCATTCACCAACTACTTATGAACCTGAGTGTGTTCCAGCAGGAGCATCTTTATATATTTATTTATTTATTTATTTTATATAGCGCCAAATCACAACAGAGTTGCCTCAAGGCGCTTCACACAGGTAAGGTCTAACCTTACCAACCCCCAGAGCAACAGTGGTAAGGAAAAACTCCCTCTGAGGAAGAAACCTCAAGCAGACCAGACTCAAAGGGGCGACCCTCTGCTTGGGCCATGCTACAAACATAAATTACAGAAATAATTCACAGAACAATTCACGGACAAATATACAAGAATTGCTGTTGGTGTACAGGACAGGAGGATTGCCAACACAAACACAACTCCCATCTCTGGATGGAGCTGCACCTTAGACAGAGAAAAAACAGAATCAGGCATCAGAAAGACAAAAAATACTGTATAATTTGCCAGCATTAATCAACAAGAAAAACAGAAGAAATACTAAGGTGCTCGCCGGCCGCTAGCCCTAAGCTTCACTAAAAGACCCAGAATTTAGGTGAAGTTGAGGCCGCGGCCCGCTCCAATTATTAATAACATGAATTAAAAGAGTAAAAAGCGTAAAACAAAACTGCACCAGTATGCTAGCCATATGAAAGGGAAAATTTGTTTTATTGACGCAGGGAGTCATTCCACAGAACAGGGGCACGATAAGAGAAAGCTCTGTGACCCGCAGACTTTGTATTCACCCTAGGGACACAAAGTAGTCCTACACCCTGAGAACGTAAAGCCTGGGACAGTACGTAAGGTTTAATTAGGTCAGCTAGGTAGGGAGGTGCCAGTCCATGAATAATTTTATAGGTTAGTAGCAGAACCTTAAAATCTGATCTCACTGGGACAGGAAACCAGTGAAGAGACGCCAAAATGGGTGTAATGTGGTTAAACTTTCTGCTTCGTGTCAAAAGTCTAGCTGCAGCATTCTGAACCATTGGAGAGCCCTAATGCTAGACTGCGTTAAACCAGAAAATAGAACATTGCAGTAGTCCAATCTAGAAGAGATGAACGCATGGATCAGGGTCTCAGCATCAGCCATAGACAGGATGGGACGAATCTTAGCTATATTTCGCAGGTATATGAACGTATATGAACAACATGCACATGTTGAAGGAATATCTGTATAAAATCATAATATTACACACTTTACCCAGTATTTTGAGATATTTTCTGTGTTGTCTAGGAAGTTTAGCTCGGTGTACTTTGACTTTGTGTATTGCTGTGAGTGTGAAGACCTGATAAAGAAATTGAGGTAGTAAGAAACACAAACACAATGTTAGAAAGAGGAAAAGTATTTGTACTGTCGATGTTATTTTGTCGAAGCCTCACATTGTCTGTCTGAAAATACATTTTCCTGTAGAAAATCAGAATCACTACTCGCCACTTGCTGGTACTTCCAAGCAACTAACTCACTCTCTTCCTGATGCACAATAACCCTTATCAGCCCAATTTCCCTTTTCTCTTCTCTTGCCCATTTTAACACGACACCCTGTTTGTTGTTTAAATGGAAGGGAGAGAAAATTGGCCACTTTTGCCGTTTCACAAACTCGCGCAGCTGTTGGTAATGGCTGTGCATGTGTGTGTGTGTGTGTGTGCTACCATGCACCGGGTAATGTGCAGTTACCGCAGCAGGGGTGCGTGGGGCGGGGGGCGTGGAGAGAGGGGTCATGGCGTGCAGCGGAGAAAGCACTATTAGGAGAAAATGATAGGCCTGTCCCTGAAACTCCATTACACAGCAAACACTTAAAAGACTGGACCGGCTTCATTACAGGGCAGCATGAATCATGCAGCACTCGTACAAGCAACTGTTCGCTCGCTTTCTCTATGTATCCCGCTCTCTCCCCAACAGAGCCTTCTGTTTAAACTGGAGGACAGCCAGGAAAGAGGGAGAGCCGCAGAGAGGCTGATCGAGCGAGGGAGCAAAGTAAAGAAGCGCAGAGGAGGCTACAGTGCTGCTGAGGGCCAAGCCTGCTCGCCTCAGGTCTGACAGACAGGAAGAGGAGGGGAGGAATGGAGAAGAAGAGGAGGCGAGCAGGAGTGACTGGCCGGGGCATGTTGCGGTTTTTGTGATTGGAAAAAAGGATGGAAGTGTGACTTCAAGTGTCCATCTTTCCTCCAGAGCTTTGTCGACAAATTGATTAGTCAGTATTTGGAATAATAATCAACTATTTTGATGTCTGAGTGATCATTTAATGTCTTTTGTCAAAAAAGTCCCATGTTGGCTTCTTCCATTTGGTCAAATATGAGGATTTTTTGCTTGTCCATACTGTGTGATATGCAAGAGTTTAAACTGTTCTAAAACCTTGTCCATTGATTTTATTCTGTCTTATAGTGCCTTATTTTGTACTCCTTTACCAAATAACTTAAACTGGTTTGAAAGTTATGCCGCGTTCACACCAGACGCCACGCAACGCCACAAATTCGCTTTCCTCGCCTGGTGATGGACGCACCACCATCGCCTGGTGTGTCACTCTGCTTTCGCTGTGAAAATTCGCCCCAATGCGTCATCAAATAAGAGGAACTTCCAATCCGCTCGCCATCAAGACAACATGCCAGACCTTGATCACATGGAGTGAGTTGCTGTCCTCTAGTTGTTGTGGAAAGCTGACAAACGTCGCCAGCGGCACCGTCCCTGGATTCACAACATCCTCATGAGACATTCCCAATTCGGGGAGTTTCATTATTTGCTGCAGGAGCTGCGTCTGGATGACGGCCGCTTTCAGCGCTACTTCCGCCTCTCCAGGACCCCGTTTGAGAACCTCCTGTCCCGTTCGCGCGCACATGTGAAAAAAAAAAAAAAAAAAAAAAACTGGCTGCTGCTGCTGTGCTGCTGCTCGCTCTCCTTTCAAACTCTGTCATAATTGTGTTATAAACCAGTCACCATTTGTTTTATTATACATCTGTGTAGTTAATAAAATTATCTTTACGGAAGATTCCTTCGCATGTGCACGTTAAAAAAAAATTGCCTGCTGCCGCTGCTGCAGGGCTGCTGCTCGCTCTCCCCTCAAACTCTGTCATAATTGTGTTATAAACCAGTCACCATTTGATTTATTATACATTGTAGTTAATAAATAAAATAATCTTCAACTTGGGGAGGAGGGCAACGCGACGCGATATCGCACCACAAATGCACCATAAATGGCAACCTGTCGTCGCCGTCGCTCGCGTGTTGTCCGGTGTGAACGCAGCATTAGGGTGCCTTGATACATGCACATGTTTGATCCACACACTGGTACGCAATCTGGCGTGCTGGAGAATGTAAACCATTGTAAACTCATTGTAAATTGTGCACGGCTTTGTGCAAGTGCGCCAAGAATATTTTGGACATCTCTGGCACATATTAATTATCTGAACTTCACGTGAACATTACGCAAACAATAAAAAAGTGTCTGTGTGAGTCATTGCTTTAGCGCACCACATCACAGCGCAGCTCATCTGAACGCTTATGATGAGATGTTAAATCTATCCTAAAGATAATTTTACAGATGCTCATCAGAAAGAATGAAAATGCAATTGTTTTACCAAGCCATTACAACATAAATTTTAGATGATAGATGATTTTAGATGATTCCAAATGTGTACTCCACATCATGAAGCACACGAGCGAGAGAGAGAGAGACAGAGAAAGCTGAAGCTGTAGTAAATTCCTCTGTGATTCTGGAAGTGATTTGAGATTTCATCAGCCAAACTCTGAGAGCAAATGATTAATCTGCTCTGAAATAATTGTTTTATATAACGCAGGGTCCAGCGGCACAAAGTGCAGCATCCAGTGGGACACAGTGGGTCGCATTGACACAATGAATTGCGCGGCAGTGTAGGGGTTAAATGTGTGCAAGTGTCAAGGCACCAGTTGTCTGTTCTATACTCAGCGGCCACTTTATATGCTACTCCTGTTCAATTGCTTGTTAACACAAATAGCTAAACAGCCAATCACATGGCAGCAACTCAGTGCATTTAGGCATCTACATGTGTTGAAGAGGACTTGCTGAAGCTCAAACAGAGCATCAGAATGGGGAACAAAGAGGATTTAAGTGACTTTGAATGTAGTATGGCTGTTGGTTGCAGATGTGCTGCTCTGAGTATTTCAGAAACAGCTGACCTACTGGGATTTTTATGCACAATCATGTCTAGAGTTTACAAAGAATGGTCTGAAAAAGGGAAGATATCCAGTGAGCGACAGTTGTGTGGATGAAAATGCCTTGTTGATGTCAGAGGTCAGAGGAGAATGGACAGACTGCTTGAATGGGCGACTGGGTGATGCTATTGTGTCAATATGGACCATCATCTCTGAGGAATGTGTCCAACACCTTGTTGAATCTATATGCCACAATGAATTCACGCAATTCTGATGACAAAAGGGGGTCCAACCTCGTATTAGCAAAGTGTACTCAATAAAGTGGCCAGCGAGTGCATCCTAACAAGTAATAAACATGTTTACACCGCTGAACTTGTATACAAGATACTGTTGGTTATTGGAATGGTCAAGGTAACTTGGTATAAACAGCTTTGTAACACACTCCATCATGTTTTAAACTGTGTGATGCTATGAAATCAGTATGGACCAGCATCTCTATGGAATGTTTCCAACATCTTGTTGAATCTATGCCACAATAAACTGAGGCAGTTCTGAAGGCAAAAGGGGGTCCAACCCCATACTAGCAAGGTGTACTCAATAAAGTGGCATTGAGTTTATCAAACAAGTAATAAACATGTTTATACCTCTTTAAACTTGTAAACCAGATACTGTTTGTTATTGGACTATGTAAACCATATACATCCTTGTACTCCAATATATGGTTTATGCTAGATAATAGCTTAATTTTATACTCATTTACAAAATTTTCTAAACTAATCGTAAAGTTGCTAAACAAGATTTTATCTCAATGTAAATGTCAAACTTTCCAATAACTAAAGGCCCAGTCCCACTGGGGAGGGGATTAATTGCGCATGAATTGAGTATACAAATGATGGGTGTTCGTTGTCGTCCGCAACAAAAGTGGCCAAAAATGACAGATGTCTCAGTATGAATTACGGATATATTCTTTCTTTCTTTAATATTTATTTCATTCATTTAAAAGAAAAAAAAAACAGAAAAGCAGAATATATATTACAAGACATTGAATGAAAAGGAGCAGAGGGAAGAACAATACAATCTTTCAGTTTTAAACAACATTATTTAACAGATTACATTTTTTGACTTTGTCACATACCACTGCCTTATTTCATAATTTTAGCCATTATTTAAAAGATTACACTTTTTACCAGATTACATTTTAGAGTTAAAACATTTTAGACATTATTAACAGATTACATTTTAAACTTTGTCACAACCCACTGACTTATTTCATAGTTTCATACTTACTTAATATATCTAGTTTAATACGTTTTTTAAATAATTTAAGCGACCTTGATTCTTTGATTTCTTTGTTGAGGTTGTTCCATAATTTTACACCATTCACTGCAATACTCCATTCCTTTACTTTGGTTCTGAATCTTGGTTTTTTAAAGACTTCTATTCCTTTCACATTATAACTACTCTTTTTTCAAACATATTTTGAATGTTTATTGGTAAAGTATTTTTATTAGCTTGGTGCATTGTTTGTAATATTTTCAAATCAACTAAATCATGAAATTTAAGTACCCTATACCTAATGAATAATGGATTAGATGGATCTCTAAAACGACTATTGCTAATCATTTTTAAAGCTCTTTTCTGCAGAATAAATAATGGTTGTGTATAAGTTTTACATGTTGATCCCCAGATTTCTACACAATAAGTTAAATATGGGACAATCAATGAATTGTACAATGTTAATAAACCATAACTATTCAAGGAAAATTTTACTTTATGCAAAACAGCAAAGGCTTTTGCTATTTTTCCTTTTGTGTAATTTATGTGTGACTTCCATGTAAGATCTTCATCAATCATGACTCCTAGAAATTTTGTTTCTTTTACCCTTTGTATGTCCACTCCATCTATTTTTAATGAGACATCATTTTTTTCCACTTTGTCATTAAACAATATGAAATTTGTCTTATTAAGATTTAGTGACAATCTGTTTATATCAAACCAATGTTTAACTTTTTCCAACTCTGTATTTATCACTTGTACTACTTCCTGTATATCTGATCCAGAGTAAAATATATTAATAATGTACAGCGAATATATGACAAACAGTCACGGATGTATAACGCATGTATTGAGCAAATGAATCGGACACATTGCGATTATCACGGAGGTATTACAGATGTATTGACAATGCGCACGTGTCATGCATGCACGGCATCTGCATCGCGGTCATAAATGAAGTGCACTCGGGGCTTTCGGCATCACTATTCACACCAACACCACAGCCTCTGGCGCAATTGCTTGACTTGGACAAGTTGATAGGAGTAAACAAGCAGTGAACAGGGTGAGTGGTGACGTCAGCAGAACGCATCAGAGCGCAGCTCATCTGATCGATTATAACAAGAAGTTAAATCTGTTATAAACATAGGAATAAATACTGTAACAGCTGCAGACAAGAAAGAAAAAGCATGCAACTGTTTTATCAAGCCTTGACAATGTAAACAAGTCAAACAATGACATTTTTAGATGGCTCAAAGTGCTTTTTGCAGCTTGTTATGCACGCGGGTCCACACGTGTGCACGCGCGCAAACGGCTCGGCCTGCAGCCTCCTCTGTGATTCAGAAAGTGATTAGAGCCGTTTTCAACGGCAAATTTGCAGGAAACATTATTAATCCGCCACAAAATAATTACTTTATATACGCAGCATCCAGCGTAGAGCGCGTGGGAGCCGGTAGAACAAAGAACGGCGTCCAGCTGTGAACACAGCGTCTGGGATCATCAGGACACAGGTCGTGCTGCTGCATGAAGCAAAACATGCTCGTGTCAGTGCGCCTTTATGTTGTTGGATGGTGTTTTTGGGGATCCATAACTACATCTGTACGTTTCCACAGCTGGACTGGCACTGACTGGCAGGTATGTCGATGTCTGCTATGGTACTTTGGGTTTACGTGGAGTGTTTGTTGTGCATTCGCAAATTGTCCACAAATCAGATGCAAAGCTGACGTAATGCAACGGCTTTATTCGTGGCCAGTCTGTATGCAGTCGCTACAGCTTATTTTAGTTCATGATGTGGACGTGATAGGCACGCAATATATCTGTTTTACACACTGTCCCAGTCCACTGCCAAGCCGCAATACCCTGTGAGTTGCGGATAACGATGGATATACATGCATAGATTGAGTATGTAAGGCAGATGTCATCCGCATCCAAAATTTTGTGCAGCTCAAAAATCCTGGCAACGGAAAAACGTGCCTCTGTGGATAATTGCGGACGTGTGCAGTTGTTGGCCAACTCATACAAGCATGTTTCACGGATATTGCGGACGTATAGCGAATATGAACCAATTCTGTGCGCAAATCATCCTAAACGCCAGTGGGACCGGGCCTTAAGATAGCGTAATGTTGGAAGCACTACTGGAGACCCCATTGTGAGGAATAACACAGTAGGTTCAGTAAAACTGCGCCTTCGCTGTTGCAGCTCCAAAATTATAGAGCAACCTGCCTCAACCCAAGGCAAGCCTTAACTCTGTCTGTTTTTAAATCTCTTCTGAAAACCTATCACTTCTCCTTGGCCTATGATACCTATTACATTCAGTAAAACAGATTTTAACAGACTTTGTTGAGGTGCAGGCTAAGGTCTGGTGACACAGTTAGGCAGCTTATGTGGAAAAGTGTTTGTTTCCTGTTACTGACCATTTTGCTGCCTACTGTGCTTAAAATTGCCTGCTATATTTAACCTTCAAGCGACCAAGCTATGTCATTTATGACCCCATTAACTTTATACTGGAATTCTATATAAATGATTGTTTTAGGGTTCTTCATATTTATTTCATTCTCTAATATATTTATCCATCATCTAATGTAATAAGTATGGAATTTGATTTTTTTTTTTTTTTTTACAAAAAAGTAGCCAAAAAACACACCAATAAAAAACAATATTACATCTTGTAAAATGCACATTACCTTTTATTTCTTTGCATTTTTTTCTTTGCATCAAAAATGAAAACAATAAATCATAAAAAGTTTCTTTGAGTAAAACATGTATTACAACATGGTAGGACTCATCTCCATCAATGGAGTCATTTTCATCTTCACTCTGGGCATCAAGAATCAGTCTCGATGCTTTTGCAGCTGTAAGTCTTGCTATTCTAGCTCTGTTGGCCATGCTTCCCTGCAAAAAAGTAAAATATAATGATTAGAGTTGGCAAATTACAATACCATTTGAAGCTATAGATCCTCCCAGGGGACATAAGTGACCCAGCACAAGTTTGGATTATTCTTGCCACAGGGATGGGCTGATCCTTGCAAAATTCTATGATTAAATGCAGGACAAATAGATTGACAAATTCATGGTAGGAAAACTTTTTTTACGATTAAAATTAGAATGGTGCACCAAACTATATACCTGGGGTCATAAATGATGCCACTCGGTCGCTTGAGGATTAAGACAAACTAGTTTTTTGCTGGTTGTTGAAAACCCAATTTGTGTATTTCAAATGGTTGGGAATAGGAACATTTCCTTGGGTCCTGAGAAAATGTGATGACTGTGTTCGACCATTTCTGGCATCATATAATCAAATCCATGAATCATAAAAATAAACATGTGACATCATAATAACTGCTTGTTGCAGCTTTGTACACATACTTGCGTTCAGCCGTCTAGTATTTGGGTGTACATGTGAACAACGTTTGTGTTATAGTGCGAAATGTTTTTTGTACAAGTATATGGGTGTGTGTGAAGTGAGCACATGGTCCTCTGAGTGTAATGAGCATGTGTTTTTATTCATGCTTGTGTGTGAAGGCACCATTTGTCTCTGTGTGTGTGTGTGTGTGTGCGCGTGTACGCGGGTGCCTCTCCAGAGCGTGTCACAGCACGCTGCCAGAGAGTCGGAGCAGTGAGCCAGACCCCGGGCACAGCATGACACTGCGTCCTGATCTGTGTTGTGACTGCCTCAATTACCCATCAGCCTTAGAGACGGAGAGCGACAGGCAGTAGACGGGAGCGGATGATTCCTTATTTCTGTGCCTTTTATCTTTTATAAGCTGATGTTTCCCAAATCTACACTCATTGCTCCATGTGTGCACTTGGAGAAATGGTTTCATTTATGATATTACAGGCACTTTAATCCAGAGTTGCAAACTGTGTTGCTGCCGTCCTCTTTCACTTTATTGCGCACGATGTGACAGTTGATGTGACTGCACCGCGATTAGCGGCATCTGTTCGAATGTTTGTTTTCTGTGGGGCTGCACAAGACTAGTTAAGATATAATTACCGCTGTAGTCAAAAGGTCAAAAGATCATGCATCTGTCTGGCCATATATAAATAAAATAAATATATGCTCCAAAGGATTGTAAACATTAAGAGAATTAAATGATTAAATTGTTTTTCCTAATTTGAATCTGTGACTGCAAATATGTTCAAAGTAATTTGTAACTGTTTTTACAATTTGACCTCCAAAAGCCACAAGGAAATATTAGCAATCGATTTTAAAAAGGAAGAAAACAGCTATGCTTGGTTGTCACCCATGTTTCACCTGGCTGTGGCAGATAAATATTCATGTTCAAGTTCAAACAACTTTATTGATCTCTAAAAGGGAAATTCATCTTCACGCCTTAAATACCTCAGACAAAATACAGCAATTAATCTACAATTATTACTAGCTGAACATAATAATGGCACACATCAGAATTAAAACAAGACATATACAATTTCAATTCCATTCAATTTCAATTTATTCATTCATGCATTCATTCATTCATCTTCTACCACTTAGCCCAATTAAGGTTTGCGGGAGGCTGGAGCCTATCGCAGCAGCCATAGAGCACAAGGCGGGGTACACCCAGGACAGGACGCCAGTCCGTCACAGGGCCACAAACAGGCAAACAAACACAGACACACCCACACACACACCTATGGACAATTTAAAGATTCCAATCCACCTAACCCGCATTTCTTTGGATGTGGGAGGAAACCGGAGCACCCAGAGGAAACCTATGCACACACGGGGAGAACATGCACGGGAATTGAACCCACGACCTTCTCGCTGTGAGGCAACAGTGCTAACCACTAATCCACCGTGCTGCCAATTTCAATTTATTTTCATTTATATAATGCCAAATCACAACAGAGTTGCCTCAAGGCACTTCACACAAGCAAGGTATAACCTTACTAACCCCCAGAGCAGCAGTGTTAAGGAAAAACTCCCTCTGAGGACGAAAGCTCAAGCAGACCAAACTCAAAGGGGTGACCCTTGCTACAGACACAAATTACAGAACAAATCACAAAACGAATATACAGGAAATTATTTGGTGCACAGGACAGGAGGGTCTCTAACACAAATACCACACCCATCCCTGGATGGAGCTGCACCTTAAACAGAGAGAAAAAAACAGAATCAGAAAGACAAGAAATACAGTATAATTTGCCAGCATAAAACAACAAGAAAAACAGGAAATACTAAGGTGATCGCCAGCCACTAGCCCTAAGCTTCACTAAAAGACACAGAATTTAGGTAAAGTTGAGGCCGCGGCGCACTCCGTTTCCTAATAAAATGAATTAAAAGAATAAAAAAGCGTAGAACTATACTATGCCAGTATGCTAGCCATACGAAAGGGAAAATAAGTGTGTCTTAAGTCTGGACTTGAAAGTCTCCACAGAATCTGACTGCTTTATTGACACAGGGAGATCATTCCACAGAAAATATACATTTGATTTTGTTTATGTGCACTACACTTTGAAGCAGTCCATCATCAGAATTGTGGCAAAATGAGTGTAGGCTGTAGCAGGCTCTGTGTGTTATTTGTGCAAAAGAATTCATATCACTCTCTGTCCGTGTGTGCCTAAAGTCTGGAGTTGCCTTTCACACCAGCAGGCTGTAAGGGAGGGCAGATAAGAGGGGAGCTGAATGCTTCACCAAGGCCATTGAAATCCTTCTGGAGGAAAACAAGCGGGGTGTTTTGACCTTCGGTAGCTGATAAGGCTGCCATGTTTTGGGTTAGGCAGAGAGATACAGAAATTCCATTTACAGGTCCTCTGACCGTCGAAATTAAATTTCTGAATATTTCCTGATCTCCAACATCTTCCTTTACAAGGCAGATATTTGCTCCGAGATGTTTTCCAACTTGCATTTGAGTTCAAAAGTTAACACAGTCTGAGATTGCACCACCTTGCCCACTTCATTAATCATGGCAGGCAGATGTGGGGTTGTGGTTCTGATAGCAGCCATCTTGCCAATTTTCTGGTAGGTCAGGGCAGCGCATAACCCAATCAACACCAGCCCTCCTACCATAAAAGCAAATCGGAATAAATCTTTGACGTATTCCACGGAGACTTGTGCCAAGCACACAACACGCCAATTCTCCAAGGCATCAAGAACATAACCCACAGGATAGGTTCCATCTGTTCATGCAGGTTCCCCCAGTCCTGATTTCCTTGTTGAAAAAATGGTGTCAATAGCGTTGAGAGACCAGCTGATCAATTCCATGGTTATTCCAAATATAACTTGAAGAATTTACAGTCTGGTGAAGTTGGGACTTTTGTAAGTTGGAGCAGAGATAGAAAAACACAGAGGAGAGGAGACAGGAGGAGATGCGCCCGCCTTCACTGAAGTCCCAAGCCTTTATACTGGCTTTGGATAGGGGGTGACAGATCATTGTGTACCTGAGTGGATTCCATTTAGGATCTGGGGTGGTTCTGTAGTGGATACTGAACACATGCTATCAGACCTGACCTGACCTCTCTGAGCTCCTACACCCTTATAAACCCACCCGCTCTCTCAGGTCAGCTGATCAGCTGCTCCTGAGTCTGACTAAAACTAAGCGGAAGCTCAGAGGAGACCTCACCTTCGCTGTTACGGTTCCAAAATTACGGAACAACCTGCCTCACCAAATTAGACAGGCCTTATCTGTGTTGGGTTTTAAGTCTCTTCTGAAAGCCCATCTCTTCTCCTTGGCTTTTGATACCTATTACAACATTGACTTCATTTATTTGATTTTTATCTTATTGCTTTTTATTATATAGTCGTTATTTTTACTCATGCCTTGTGGATTTGAATTTTTTTTTTTTTTTTTTTTTTACAATTTATTCTTCTGTACAGCACTTTGGTCCACTGTGGTTGCTTTAAAGTGCTTAACAAATAAAGTTGGTTGGAATTTGTTATATTCAAGGTTGAACAGAAGGTAAATGGATTGAAAATGTGATAGAAGATATGACAGAACACTGTGTTCTAGACTTCAGAATGTGCAGAGATAGCTGGCCAAAAAACGGCTGGGCTGAGTGACTGAGAGAAGTGTACCTATAGCAATACATGTGATGTACAGTGTATATGGAAAGTATTCACAGCACTTAAATTTTTCACATTTAACATTCCAGCCTTGAAGTAAATGAAGTAAATTAATTTTTCACTGAAAATTCTACTCACAATACCCCATAATGACAACATGAACAAAAACTGTTTTTGAAATTCTTGCAACTTTATTAAAAATAACACACGAAAGAAATCACGTGTACATAAGTATTCACACCCTTTGCTCAATACTTTGTTGATGCACCTTTGGCAGCAATTACAGCCTTAGGTCTTCTTGAATATGATGCCACAAGCTTGGTGCACCTATCTTTGGGCAGTTTGGCCCATTCCTCTTTGCAGCACCTCTCAAACCCCATCAGGTTGGATGGGGAGCGTCGGTGCACAGCCATTTTCAGATCTCACCAGAGATGTTCATTCACAGAGTTGTCCTGAAGTCACTCCTTTGATATCTTGGCTGTGTCCTTAGGGTCATTGTCCTGCTGAAAGATGAACCTTTGCCCCAGTCTGAGGTCAAGAGCGCTCTGGGGCAGGTTTTCATCAAGGATGTCTCTGTACATTGTTGGATTCATCTTTCCCTCCATCCTATCTAGTCTCCCAGTTTCTGCTGCTGAAAAACATCCCCACAGCACGATGCTGCCACCACCATGCTTCACTATAGGGATGGTGCCTGGTTTCCTCCAAACATAACGCCTGGCATTCATGCCAAAGAGTTCAGTCTTTGTCTCATCAGACCAGAGAATATTCTTTCTCATGGTCTGAGAGTCCTTCAGGTGCCTTTTGGCAAACTCCAGGTGGGCTGCCATGTGCCTTTTACTAAGGCTTCTGTCTGGTCACTCTACCATACAGACCTGATTGGTGGATTGCTGCAGAGATGGTTGTCCTTCTGGAAGGTTCTCCTCTCTCCATAGAGGAATGCTGGAGCTCTGACAGAGTGACCATTGGGTTCTTAGTCACCTCCCTGACTGAGGCATCTCTCCCTGATTGCTCAGTTCAGATGGATGGACAGCTCTAGGAAGAGTCCTGGTGGACCCGAATTTCTTCCATTTTGGGATGATGTAGGCCACTGTGCTCATTAGGACCTTCAAAGCAGCAGAAATGTTTCTGTACCCTTCCCCAGATTTGTAAATTTGGACTCCAAATAAGATGCAGAAACAGCTTAAGGATGATCAATGGAACCAGGATGTACCTGAGCTCAATTTTGAGCTTCATGGCAAAGGCTGTGAATACTTACATACATGTGATTTCTTAGTTTTCTTATTTTTAATAAATTTGCAGAAATCTCAAAAAACTTTTTTCACATTGTCATTATGGGGTATTGTGTGTAGAATTTTAAGGAAAAAAAAATTTCATCCATTTTGGAATAAGGCAAAATGTGGAAAAAGTGAAGCACTGTTAATACTTTCTGGACCCACTGTAGATCAGGCCAGGAGTGAGAGCACAATGGTACCTCATGTTGCCACACCAACTACACTACAGAAGTAGTGGATTTTGATTGGCAACCACACAGTAAAATTACCAGTGTAAAACTAACACTGACAGTGTTAAATTAACATTGCCAGTGTACATATGGTCCTAATCTGGTCAGAGTGGGACCATATGTTCACTGTCAGTGTTAATTTAACACTGTGGACCCAGGCAGACAACCAGTCATCCCACTTCCACCAAAGTAGTCATATATGTTGCTGAGTCAGGTGACGTGCATTTGTAAACCTCTGACCTTTTCCATTTGCTGGGTTCTAAGCAGTGAGGTGTCTTCGTGCTGGATCAAATTCAGGGAAGGGCTCCACATGGCTGTCATGATGTAGCTAACATTCCCTCACAATGCAAGGACTTTGAGTTTGTTTAAGGAACTGCTCATTTCAAAGTCATTCCAGTGGCACCCAAGAATTCTCCAGAGAGAGACCAAAGAAATCCAATTGTTGACTTAGGCAACTGGTTAGAACACAAGTTTCACAACCATCCAGTAACACTTTAAGCACTAGGACTAGAAGCCGGCCTGTGCACCGGCATGGGCTCCCAAAATCTCCCAAAATTTCCTGTATAATTTCTTGTATTGTCTATTGTGTCGGTAGCATGGCCCAAGCAGAGGGTCACCCCTTTGAGTCTGGTCTGCTTGAGGTTTCTTCCTCAAATCATAAGGGGCAGTTTTTCCTTACCACTGTTGCCTGTGTACTTGCTTTAGGGGTTGGTAAGGTTATACCTCACTTGTGTGAAGCGCCTTGGGGCAACCTTGTTGTGATTTGGCGCTATATAAATGAAATAAATTGAAAATTGAAATAGGAACCTAAAGACAAGCATCTTTGTTCTCCGTGATAGATACTGGGATTGTTAAAACCCTTGTCCAGCAACCTCTTGCATCTATAAGCTCTTCTCAGGCATATCTTGCTTCCCAAAAGACATCAGTGTCAAAAAGTTCAACACTTTTACCACATACATTTATAATTCTGGCCACAAATTCTCTCTTCCAAGTCATTACATTTTGATGCCATAACGACAACCCAAACATAGATGAACGTTACCCTGATGAAGTGGAAGTCAACCAGATAGTTCCGTCTGTTATAAGAGAGAAATGACGCTACTGTAAATAAACAGGTTTCTCTGCACATCACTAAATGGTATAAAGGGATACTGTTGTTGTTCATTCGGCTGCTCCCGGTTTTTTTGTTCAGGGTCGCCACAGCGGATACAGCCAGATGCACATTGGTAATTGCTACAAGTTTTATGCCGGACACCCTTCCTGACGCAACTCCAGTTTTAACTGGAGAAACACACACAGCCACTGGTGTTCCAAAGAGGACTCCCATCCAAGTACTAACCAGATCCTGCTCTGCTTAGCTTCTGAGATCTGACGGGATCAGGCTGACACAGAGCAGACCGGCTGCGTGTAAAGGGACACTGGTCACATGTAAATATGTGACAAAGTGAGAGTGAGAATGTAATTACACAGAGAAGAATTTTCTTTAAAAACATTTTTGAAATTTCTTTTGCCAGTTTGGCAGAAGTCACATGGAAGATGAAACCCTAGATTTGATCTGTTTTGTTGTAAGAAAAGCCTTCTCTGCTCTAGTCCACTATTCACAGCTTCATAGTAATGTTACAGACCAAAGTTACACTCTGCACTATTTCTCCAACTGCGGCCACAGAAGCCTTTAGAGCTGCCCAAACATCTGGGTTACTTGGTGGTGGCACATCATCAGCCTTACTGTACCGGTGCAAGCTCCCAGTGGACTAGAATGGTTTACATAATCTATTATCATCAGTCTGCAACATGTACAATCATGACACGCATTGTTGATTATTTTTCTGAATAAAATAGCCATTGTGTATTTCAAGACAAGGAATTATTATCCTTTTCAAACTTGTACTGTGGGTTTGCTGGTTGTTTATCCTGCATCCGTAATGCGCTATGAAACAGACCAAGACTGACGTGCACTGTCGATCTGTCTGTGTGAATAAAATAGATTTACTTCATAGGAAGTTTAGTAAGTTCATGTATTTTTAAACCATGCATTACAGGTCTGTGTTAAACTCAGCAGCAGAGCCAATGAGCTGTTCAAAAAACCAAACCAAACAAACAAACAAAAACCTTTATCTGTCTGATTCCGACTGGGACATCCCAAGATTTAATCCTTGTCTCGGACTACTGTAAGTACGATTTAATGCTTGTCTGGACAGACAATTGATGTAAACCACTAATTTACTGCAAGAGAGTTTCTAGTTGCATCTGACAAGTGGAAAACTGTCAATATCGGGACACAAGTCTACATTAAAGTGAACAAGTTCTGAGCAGAAGTAAGTAGCAAAACCCAAAACAGACACCAGACCCCAAACATTCAAGTTCTAGTGACGATATAGTAAATAATGTAGTCAACTCTCACCTCCACAGCACTGCAGTAGAAGCCTTTTAAATTGTAACATCAAGAATGAATATTCCATTCTAGTGTAAAGTGCTTCCATGACAACAATAGTTGTTGCCACCATTTTCAATGTGAACAAATGTTATGCATGAAGTGTGGGTATATGACGTCAGTGTAGGCGAAGAATAACTCCTTGTTGGGAAAGTGTAAGTACACGGACCCACAACAGGGGGCGCAAATGAACGGACAATGGAATAGGTCAAATAACACACTTTACTGTTGCGAACGTGCACAACAAACACAACAGATTACACAATAGATCAGAGGTCAAATTACAAGGTGTCGTGTGGGCAGGCTCGAAGATAGGAGACGCCTGTCCAAAGCAGAACCGGAACCACACGATTTCATCCGCCACCAGACCCCGGGAATACTGGAGCCGCCAAGTCCCGAACTCCCAGGTGGCCACTGCCTCCGCATGTCGGACCTGGTACTGCTGGCGAGGAACAAAAACACAATTAAACGTGGGTGCGTCTGCACCCAGCAATCTGCACGGCAGGGAAGCTACCTCCACCTCTCGTTGGAGAAAAAGTCTGTTATCACTCACAAAAATCACAAAAAGGGCTTTCTATCAAGCAGTCAGGCTGAGGATATTACCTTTTAGGTAGAACGATATCTCGGCAAAGAGGTGGAGATGACGTCTTGCTGATATACCGATGCAGATCAGATGAGTGGTGACAGCTGTCACAGGTGATGAGTGTCAGCTGTCACCCCGGCTGCTCCTGTGAGGCGGCAGCACCCTCTGGTGCCTGGAGCCCGCACTCCAGGCAGGGTGCCCTCTGGTGGTGGTGGGCCAGCAGTACCTCCTCTTCAGCGGCCCACACAACAGGACCCCCCCCCTCAACGGGCGCCATCCTGGCGCCCGACCAGGCTTGTCCGGGTGGCGGCGGTAGAAATCGGCCAGGAGGGCCGGGTCCAGAATGAAGCTCCTCTTCACCCAGGAGCGTTCTTCAGGTCCGTACCCCTCCCAGTCCACCAATACTGGAAGCCCCGTCCCATCCTACGGACATCCAAAGCCGGCGCACAGTCCAAGCCGGCTCGCCATCGATGATCCGGGCAGGAGGCGGTGCCGGACCGGAGTACAGAGGGGTGAGGTGTGATGTGGTTTGATTCGGGACACGTGAAATACAGGATGGATCCGCAGTGAGGCCGCAGCTGAAGCCTCACTGCGGCTGGACTGATGACCTTCTGGATTTTGAAGGGACCGATGTAATGTCCTGTAACTTGGGGGAGTCCACTTTGAGGGGGATGTCCTTTGTCGACAACCACACCTCCTGCCCTGGCCGATACGCAGGGGCCGGGGTCCGCCGACGGTCTGCATGGGCCTTTGACCTCATCCGGGCCCTCAGCAAGCAGAATGGGCGGCACGCCACACCCGACGGCACTTCCGTAGGTGGGCCTGGACCGAGGGCACACCGACCTCTCCCTCAACCACTGGAAACAAAGGCGGTTGGTACCCCAGACATACCTCGAAAGGGGAGAGGCCGGTGGCTGACGACACCTGGCTGTTATGGGGCATACTCGATCCAGGCCAGATGGGTACTCCAGGCCGCCGGTGTGCGCGGCTGTCACGCAACGCAGGGCCTGCTCCATCTCCTGATTGGCCCGTTCTGCTTGCCGTTGGTCTGGGGATGGTACCCGGATGAGAGACTCACCGTGGCCCCCAGTTCCCGGCAGAAGCTCTCCAGACGTGCGAGGAGAACTGGGGACCTGCGATCTGAGACAATGTCTGTTGGGATCTCATGCAGCCGGACGACGTGGTGAACCAGGAGGTCCGCTGTCTCCTGGGCCGTCGGGAGCTTCGGGAGGGCCACGAAGTGGGCCGCCTTGGAGAATCGGTTCCACTATCGTGAAGATGGTGGTGTGCCCTGGGACGGCGGGAGGACCCGTGACAAAATCCAGGCCGATGTGGGACCAGGGGCGATGGGGCACGGGCAGCGGCTGGAGCAGACCCGAAGCCCTATGATGGTCAGCCTTGCCCCTGGGCGCAGGTGGTGCAGGCCTGGATATAATCCCGGACGTCGGCCTCTAGGGACGCCCACCAGAAGCGCTGCCGGACAACTGCCACGGTTCTTCGCACCCCTGGATGACAGGAGAGCTTAGAGCCGTGACAGAAGTCCAGGACTGCAGCCCTAGCTTCTGGTGGGACGTAAGTCTGTTCTTAGGCCCAGTTCCGGGGTCCGGGCTTCGTGCCAGGGCCTCCCGGATGGTTCTCTCTACGTCCCAGGTGAGGGTGGCCACGATAGTGGACTCCGGGATGATGGGTTCCGGTGGATCCGACAACTCCGTTTTGACTTCACCTTCATGTACCCGGGACAAGGCATCCGATCTCTGGTTCTTGGTCCCGGGACGGTAGGTGATCCGGAAGTCAAAACGGCCGAAGAACAGTGACCAGCGGGCTTGCCTGGGATTCAGCCGCTTGGCGGTCCTGATATACTCCAGGTTCCGGTGGTCAGTGAAAACCGTGAATGGCACGGACGTTCCCTCCACAGATGTCTCCACTCTTCAAGAGCCTCTTTCACCGCAAGGAGTTCTCGATTGCCGACGTCATAGTTCCAGTTCGGCCGGGGTCAACCTGCGAGAAAATAGGCACACTGGTGAAGGACCTTATCGGTCCCTTCCCGCTCTGGGAAAGCACAGCTCCTATCCCTGAGTCCGAGGCGTCCACTTCAACCACTAACTGGCGACTAGGATCGGGCTGCACCAGAACGGGTGCAGACGAGAAGCGCCCGTTTCAACTCCTTGAACGCAGCATCGCAACGATCCGACCAGGTGAAGGGAACTTTTGGGTGAGGTCATGGCTGTCAGGGGGCTAACTACCTGACTGTAGCCCTTAATGAACCTCCTGTAGAAATTAGCAAAGCTGAGAACTGTTGCAGCTTCCTACGGCTAGTGGGTTGGGGCCAGTCTTCTCACCGCCGCAACCTTGGCCGGATCAGGAGCGACGGAGTTGGGGGAGATGATAAACCCAGGAAGGAAAAAGAGGTGCGGTGGGAACTCACACTGTCCTCGCCCTCACAAACAGCCGTTCTCCAACAACCGCTGCATGACCTGACGTACATGACAGGACATGAGTCTCAGGATCCGTGAGAAAAGATGAGTATATCGTCTAGATATACGAAGACGAATCGTGCAGGAAATCCCGCAAGACATCATTAACATAATGCTTGAACGTCGCGGGGGCGTTTGTGAGGCCGAACGGCATGACCATGGTACTCAAAGTGACCTAATGGTGGTGTTGAATTGCCGTCTTCCATTCGTCTCCCTTCTGGTCCGAACCAGGTGATACGCATTTCTAAGATCCAGTTAGTAAGATTTTGGCTCCATGCAGGGGGGGTGAACACGGAATCAATAATGGCAACGGGTTAGCGTTTGCGAACCGTAATCTCATTCAGCCCCCTGTATCAATACATGGACGAAGTCCCGCATCTTTCTTGCCCACAAAAAGAAACCTGCCCCCATCGGGGAGTGGAGTTCCGGATCAGCCCGGCAGCTAATGAGTCCCGGATGTAGGTCTCCATTGATTCGCGCTCAGGTCATGAGAGGTTGTACAGCCTGCTGGACGGGAACTCAGCGCCTGGAACCAAATCAATGGGCACAATCGTACGGACGGTGCGGGGGGGAAGGGTGAGTTCCAGATCCTTGCTGAAGACGTCAGCAAGATCGTGGTACTCAACTGGCACTGCCGTCAGATTGGGCAGGACTTTGACCTCACTCCTTAGCCTGGGAACCGGGAGGAACCGAGGATCCTAAACACACCCGATGGCAGGTTTCGCTCCACTGAACCACCACCAGCCAGACGGCCAATCGATCCGGGGATTGTGCTTTAACATCCATGGGATGCCCAAAATCACGCGGGAGGTGGCAGGAGTTACAAAAAACTCAATCTCCTCCCGGTGGTTTCCAGACACCACCAGAGTTACTGGTGGTGTCTTGTGTTGTGAGTAAAGGAGGAGGGTGCCACTAGTGCCTGCACCTGCAATGGCTAGGAAGCGCCACCAGAGGGAGCCCTACCTCCTTTGCCCATCTGCTGTCTAGCAGATTCCCTTCTGACCCCGTGTCCACAGTGCTCGGGCTTGAAGGGTTTAAATCCCGCTCAGGTTGTGACTGGGAGTCGTGTGGCAATTTGTGTGTGTCCTCCACTTGAATGTGCTTGACCCCCCCTTAGCCCCAGTCTCTAAGGGCGAGTGTTGACGTTTTGGCCGTTTGGGGGCAGTCTCTCTGTGTGTGCTCTGTTGAGCTGCAGAGAAAACACTCTCCATGGATCAGCCTTCCCATTTTGGCCCTGTGCCTTCCTCCCTAACAACGTCAACAGGGGGAGCTGTTGCCCCACAAAGCGCTGCGGCTGTGGAGCGGGGGAGGGCGGCCCCTTTTCGAACCGGAAGGGAGAGGGGGCGCGCGTATCCGTCACATCCTTCGCCTCGCTCCCCGACGGCGTTCTCTAACCGATTGTCTAATCGTATAACGAGATCAATAAGCCCGTCTAAATCCCGCGGTTCGTCCTTAGCCACCAGGAGCTCCTTTAGGACCAACGACAGTCCGTTTACGAAGGCGGCGCGGAGGGCAGTGTTATTCCAGCCGGACCTCGCAGCCGCGATGCGGAAGTCGACTGCATAAGCAGCTGCGCTCCGGCGCCCCTGTCTCATTGACAGCTGCACGGCTGAAGCGGTCTCTCCTCTATTTGGGTTATCGAACACTGTTCTGAACTCCCTCACAAACCCATCATATGTCAGAAGGAGCCGTGAATTTTGCTCCCAAAGCGCTGTAGCCCAAGCGCGTGCCTTGCCGCGAAGCAGATTAATTACATAAGCTATTTTGCTAGAATCAGTCGCGTACATGACAGGACGTTGTGCGAAGACGAGCGAACACTGCATAAGGAAGTCCGCGCACGTCTCCACAAACCTCTGTACGGCTCTGGAGGGCTTATGTATGCTTCCGGGGAAGGTGGGAGGGGTCGTTGAACGACCAGTGGAACGTCACTGTTACGTGAACAAGTGAACAAGTTCTGAGCAGAAGTAAGTAGCAAAACCCAAAACAGACACCAGACCCCAAACATTCAAGTTCTAGTGACGATATAGTAAATAATGTAGTCAACTCTCACCTCCACAGCACTGCAGTAGAAGCCTTTTAAATTGTAACATCAAGAATGAATATTCCATTCTAGTGTAAAGTGCTTCCATGACAACAATAGTTGTTGCCACCATTTTCAATGTGGAACAAATGTTATGCATGGAAGTGTGGGTATATGACGTCAGTGTAGGCGAAGAATAACTCCTTGTTGGGAAAGTGTAAGTACACGGACCCACAACAGGGGGCGCAAATGAACGGACAATGGAATAGGTCAAATAACAACACTTTACTGTTGCGAACGTGCACAACAAACACAACAGATTACACAATAGATCAGAGGTCAAATTACAAGGTGTCGTGTGGGCAGGCTCGAAGATAGGAGACGCCTGTCCAAAGCAGAACCGGAACCACACGATTTCCTCCGCCACCAGACCCCGGGAATACTGGAGCCGCCAAGTCCCGAACTCCCAGGTGGCCACTGCCTCCGCATGTCGGACCTGGTACTGCTGGCGAGGAACAAAAACACAATTAAACGTGGGTGCGTCTGCACCCAGCAATCTGCACGGCAGGGAAGCTACCTCCACCGCTCGTTGGAGAAAAAGTCTGTTATCACTCACAAAAATCACAAAAAGGGCTTTCTATTAAGCAGTCAGGCTGAGGATATTACCTTTTAGGTAGAACGATATCTCGGCAAAGAGGTGGAGATGACGTCTTGCTGATATACCGATGCAGATCAGATGAGTGGTGACAGCTGTCACAGGTGATGAGTGTCAGCTGTCACCCCGGCTGCTCCTGTGAGGCGGCAGCACCCTCTGGTGCCTGGAGCCCGCACTCCAGGCAGGGTGCCCTCTGGTGGTGGTGGGCCAGCAGTACCTCCTCTTCAGCGGCCCACACAACAGGACCCCCCCCTCAACGGGCGCCTCCTGGCGCCCGACCAGGCTTGTCCGGGTGGCGGCGGTAGAAATCGGCCAGGAGGGCCGGGTCCAGAATGAAGCTCCTCTTCACCCAGGAGCGTTCTTCAGGTCCGTACCCCTCCCAGTCCACCAAATACTGGAAGCCCCGGCCCATCCTACGGACATCCAAAAGCCGGCGCACAGTCCAAGCCGGCTCGCCATCGATGATCCGGGCAGGAGGCGGTGCCGGACCCGGAGTACAGAGGGGTGAGGTGTGATGTGGTTTGATTCGGGACACGTGAAATACAGGATGGATCCGCAGTGAGGCCGGCAGCTGAAGCCTCACTGCGGCTGGACTGATGACCTTCTGGATTTTGAAGGGACCGATGTAACGTCCTGTAACTTGGGGGAGTCCACTTTGAGGGGGATGTCCTTTGTCGACAACCACACCTCCTGCCCTGGCCGATACGCAGGGGCCGGGGTCCGCCGACGGTCTGCATGGGCCTTTGACCTCATCCGGGCCCTCAGCAAGCAGAACGGGCGGCACGCCACACCCGACGGCACTTCCGTAGGTGGGCCTGGACCGAGGGCACACCGACCTCTCCCTCAACCACTGGAAACAAAGGCGGTTGGTACCCCAGACATACCTCGAAAGGGGAGAGGCCGGTGGCTGACGACACCTGGCTGTTATGGGCATACTCGATCCAGGCCAGATGGGTACTCCAGGCCGCCGGGTGCGCGGCTGTCATGCAACGCAGGGCCTGCTCCATCTCCTGATTGGCCCGTTCTGCTTGCCCGTTGGTCTGGGGATGGTACCCGGATGAGAGACTCACCGTGGCCCCAGTTCCCGGCAGAAGCTCCTCCAGACGTGCGAGGAGAACTGGGGACCGCGATCTGAGACAATGTCTGTTGGGATCCCATGCAGCCGGACGACGTGGTGAACCAGGAGGTCCGCTGTCTCCTGGGCCGTCGGGAGCTTCGGGAGGGCCACGAAGTGGGCCGCCTTGGAGAATCGGTCCACTATCGTGAAGATGGTGGTGTTGCCCTGGGACGGCGGGAGACCCGTGACAAAATCCAGGCTGATGTGGGACCAGGGGCGATGGGGCACGGGCAGCGGCTGGAGCAGACCCGAAGCCCTATGATGGTCAGCCTTGCCCCTGGCGCAGGTGGTGCAGGCCTGGATATAATCCCGGACGTCGGCCTCTAGGGACGCCCACCAGAAGCGCTGCCAGACAACTGCCACGGTTCTTCGCACCCCTGGATGACAGGAGAGCTTAGAGCCGTGACAGAAGTCCAGGACTGCAGCCCTAGCTTCTGGTGGGACGTAAAGTCTGTTCTTAGGCCCAGTTCCGGGGTCCGGGCTTCGTGCCAGGGCCTCCCGGATGGTTCTCTCTACGTCCCAGGTGAGGGTGGCCACGATAGTGGACTCCGGGATGATGGGTTCCGGTGGATCCGACAACTCCGTTTTGACTTCATCTTCATGTACCCGGGACAAGGCATCCAATCTCTGGTTCTTGGTCCCGGGACGGTAGGTGATCCGGAAGTCAAAACGGCCGAAGAACAGTGACCAGCGGGCTTGCCTGGGATTCAGCCGCTTGGCGGTCCTGATATACTCCAGGTTCCGGTGGTCAGTGAAAACCGTGAATGGCACGGACGTTCCCTCCAACAGATGTCTCCACTCTTCAAGAGCCTCTTTCACCGCAAGGAGTTCTCGATTGCCGACGTCATAGTTCCGTTCGGCCGGGGTCAACCTGCGAGAAAAATAGGCACACGGGTGAAGGACCTTATCGGTCTTCCCGCTCTGGGAAAGCACAGCTCCTATCCCTGAGTCCGAGGCGTCCACTTCAACCACTAACTGGCGACTAGGATCGGGCTGCACCAGAACGGGTGCAGACGAGAAGCGCCGTTTCAACTCCTTGAACGCAGCATCGCAACGATCCGACCAGGTGAAGGGAACTTTTGGTGAGGTCAGGGCTGTCAGGGGGCTAACTACCTGACTGTAGCCCTTAATGAACCTCCTGTAGAAATTAGCAAAGCCGAGGAACTGTTGCAGCTTCCTACGGCTAGTGGGTTGGGGCCAGTCTCTCACCGCCGCAACCTTGGCCGGATCAGGAGCGACGGAGTTGGGGGAGATGATAAACCCCAGGAAGGACAAAGAGGTGCGGTGGAACTCACACTTCTCGCCCTTCACAAACAGCCGGTTCTCCAACAACCGCTGCAGGACCTGACGTACATGCCGGACATAAGTCTCAGGATCCGGAGAAAAGATGAGTATATCGTCTAGATATACGAAGACGAATCGGTGCAGGAAATCCCGCAAGACATCATTAACTAATGCTTGGAACGTCGCGGGGGCGTTTGTGAGGCCGAACGGCATGACCAGGTACTCAAAGTGACCTAATGGGGTGTTGAATGCCGTCTTCCATTCGTCTCCCTTCTGGATCCGAACCAGGTGATACGCATTTCTAAGATCCAGTTTAGTAAAGATTTTGGCTCCATGCAGGGGGGTGAACACGGAATCTAATAATGGCAACGGGTATCGGTTGCGAACCGTAATCTCATTCAGCCCCCTGTAATCAATACATGGACGAAGTCCGCCATCTTTCTTGCCCACAAAAAAGAAACCTGCCCCCATCGGGGAGGTGGAGTTCCGGATCAGCCCGGCAGCTAATGAGTCCCGGATGTAGGTCTCCATTGATTCGCGCTCAGGTCATGAGAGGTTGTACAGCCTGCTGGACTGGAACTCAGCGCCTGGAACCAAATCAATGGCACAATCGTACGGACGGTGCGGGGGAAGGGTGAGTTCCAGATCCTTGCTGAAGACGTCAGCAAGATCGTGGTACTCAACTGGCACTGCCGTCAGATTGGGCAGGACTTTGACCTCCTCCTTAGCCTGGGAACCGGGAGGAACCGAGGATCCTAAACACACCCGATGGCAGGTTTCGCTCCACTGAACCACCACCCCAGACGGCCAATCGATCCGGGGATTGTGCTTTAACATCCATGGGATGCCCAAAATCACGCGGGAGGTGGCAGGAGTTACAAAAAACTCAATCTCCTCCCGGTGGTTTCCAGACACCACCAGAGTTACTGGTGGTGTCTTGTGTGAATAAAGGGAGGAGGGTGCCATCTAGTGCCTGCACCTGCAATGGCATAGGAAGCGCCACCAGAGGAGCCCTACCTCCTTTGCCCATCTGCTGTCTAGCAGATTCCCTTCTGACCCCGTGTCCACCAGTGCTCGGGCTTGAAGGGTTAAATCCCCGCTCAGGATTGTGACTGGGAGTCGTGTGGCAATTTGTGTGTGTCTCACTTGAATGTCTTGACCCCCCCTTAGCCCAGTCTCTAAGGGCGAGTGTTGACGTTTTGGCCGTTTGGGGCAGTCTCTCTGTGTGTGCTCTGTTGAGCTGCAGAGAAAACACTCTCCACGGATCAGCCTTCCCATTTTGGCCCTGTGCGTCTCCCTAACAACGTCAACAGGGGAGCTGTTGCCCCACAAAGCGCTGCGGCTGTGGAGCGTGGGGAGGGCGGCCCCTTTTCGAACCCGGAAGGGAGAGGGGCGGCGCGTATCCGGTCACGTCCTTCGCCTCGCTCCCGATGGCGTTCCTCTAACCGATTGTCTAATCGTATAACGAGATCAATAAGCCCGTCTAATCCCGCGGTTCGGCCTGCCACCAGGACTCCTTTAGGACCAACGACAGTCCGTTTACGAAGGCGGCTGGAGGGCAGTGTTATTCCAGCCGGACCTCGCAGCCGCGATGCGGAAGTCGACTGCTAAGCAGCTGCGCTCCGGCGCCCCTGTCTCATTGACAGCAGCAGGCTGAAGCGGTCTCTCCTCTATTTGGGTTATCGAACACTGTTCTGACTCCCTCACAACCCATCATATGTCAGAAGGAGCCGTGAATTTTGCTCCCAAAGCGCTGTAGCCCAAGCGCGTGCCTTGCCGCGAAGCAGATTAATACATAAGCTATTTTGCTAGAATCAGTCGCGTACATGACAGGACGTTGTGCGAAGACGAGCGAACACTGCATAAGGAAGTCCGCGCACGTCTCCACACAACCTCCGTACGGCTCTGGAGGGCTTATGTATGCTTCCGGGGAAGGTGGGAGGGGTCGTTGAACGACCAGTGGAACGTCACTGTTACGCACAGGGTCGACAGGAGGGAGAGCCGCAGCAGCGCCCTGAGGGCGCGCCTCCACCTGCGCGGCGAGAGCCTCCACCCTGCGGTTAAGGAGGACGTTCTGCTCGGTCATTAAATCCAACCGAGCCGTGAAAACGGTGAGGATCCGCTGCAACTCACCGATCATTCCTCCTGCGGGCGCCTGTGCACCCTGTTCTTCCATTGGTTGTTCAACAGCCGGTTGACGCCCCTCGGGATCCATGACGTTGGCCAAGATATCCTGTTGGGAAAGTGTAAGTACACGGACCCACAACAGGGGGCGCAAATGAACGGACAATGGAATAGGTCAAATAACAACACTTTACTGTTGCGAACGTGCACAACAAAACACAGATTACACAATAGATCAGAGGTCAAATTACAAGGTGTCGTGTGGGCAGGCTCGAAGATAGGAGACGCCTGTCCAAAGCAGAACCGGAACCACACGATTTCCTCCGCCACCAGACCCCGGGAATACTGGAGCCGCCAAGTCCCGAACTCCCAGGTGGCCACTGCCTCCGCGTGTTGGACCTGGTACTGCTGGCGAGGAAAAAAAACACAATTAAACGTGGGTGTGTCTGCACCCAGCAATCTGCACGGCAGGGAAGCTACCTCCACCTCTCGTTGGAGAAAAAGTCTGTTATCACTCACAAAAATTACAAAAAGGGCTTTCTATCAAGCAGTCAGGCTGAGGATATTACCTTTCAGGTAGAACGATATCTCGGCAAAGAGGTGTAGATGACGTCTTGCTGATATACCGATGCAGATCAGATGAGTGGTGACAGCTGTCACAGGTGATGAGTGTCAGCTGTCACCCCGGCTGCTCCTGTGAGGCGGCAGCGCCCTCTGGTGCCTGGAGCCCGCACTCCAGGCAGGGTGCCCTCTGGTGGTGGTGGGCCAGCAGTACCTCCTCTTCAGCGGCCCACACAACACTCCTGCAGAGTTGTCATTGTTGTCTTGATGGCTTTTCTCACTGGTCTCCTTCTCTATCAGTCACTCACATTCTGAGAACTGCCTCCTCCAAGCAGACTGACCACACAGTACCATACAATTTGTATTTCTTATTGACTGGAGAGGGTGAAGTCCTAGACATATTCAGTGACTTCAAATGTTCATGTATCCATCCCCTGATTTGTCTGAAGAAAACTGGCTGGGAAAGTGATGATTTAGTTGTTATACTTAGAGGTATGTATACTTATACCTGCCATTGATTTGACTTTTATTTTTATTATATTTATAACATGTTGTAGGGATTTTTTTTTCACTATGAGTTTAAAGGCCATCGTTTTAGAAATTTTAATAGAAAGTGGCCTTATGCTTTAGAAATCTGATGTCAAAACAAAATTCAGACTTGGAACAGCTCAAGGATTCGCAAACTTTCATGCGCCACTGTATACGCGTATATGGCAAGTGGGACGATGGCACTCATACCCAGCTTCACATGCTGTACAAAGTGTGTGAGTATACCAAGAGCATGAAAATTAATAAAATGGTCAACGACACAAATACATTAATTCATAGCCGCAAAGCTGAACTATATTATGTGAGACCTACACCAAAAATCGATATGACTGTCAGTGACCAATCTTTTCCAGTTACTTCTTGTGTGTTCCTCACCTCTGCAGCCACTGTAGCTCAATTTGTCAGTCACAGAGCTGCTTCACACATTTACTTTGTGAAAAATACCACAATGAAAAAAAAAAACCAATGCACTCTATAGTGCCAACTTACTGCCAGATGTCTTTATTGTTCAGCTGTTGTTGTTAAAATAGAGAATAGATATCATTAAATCTTTCCATGGCTTTAAAGGCCACATGCCAAGGTCTGGAAATCTATATTTCTTTGATAGCTGTTCTGTATAAAGCATGAATCGTCTGTGTATTTTTGCTAAATCTGTCTGTGTCAAATGATTTTGTTCCTTATTTGCTCCTGAAATATCCTGTGCTGGTGAGAAAGGGTGCTGCTGTGTGACATCAAGGCAGGGATGGCACATTACCAATTGCTTTAGTTCACAATGGCAGAGGATTCAGAAAGTGATTTGGAAAGCTTTTCTTTCCGTATTTTGCTCAATGATGACAATAAAATAGACTAAATTGATTATATTTTGACACGAGAGAATAGAGGTGGTGTACAGCCTTACAGGTTCAAGCCCAAATGGTCAGAAGGAGAAAATTCAGACAAGGAATAGGACAAAAACAACAACAGTGACAGCGAATGTGGGGCCAGGCTGTCATGCTGCGCGGAAGTGAGGCACAAACAGAGGCTGGACACAATTTGTAGACTCTTAGGCGAGGTGTATGAGTAAAAAGGCCTGGATCTTTAATGCAGGCAAAGGTACAGTCAGTGGTGGGCACAGCTAACCAAAAAGTTAGTTTCGATAACCATTAATCTGAGAACTGAAAAGTTATCTTTTATGACTCTAAACCGATAAACTGCTAAAAAATGTATCTTTATTACAGATAACTAATAACCGGTAACTTTCAGTGTTGATTCAGACGCGGCCACATCAGATTACACTATCGGCTTCTGATAAACCAGTTTCATTTTAATCGCTGCAGGGGCTGCTGGGTAAATTCAAGGATCACAAACACAAAAAGAACACACGAAAAATGAATGAATAAAAAAATTGAAACCCCAAAAACTGTCATCCTCTTTCCAAATCGCTAAAACACAGTATTAGAAGTCACAGTTTATCTCTGTATTATATACACCGTCATTTACGAACTAAAAGCTGCTGTTTTTTTCACACGCTTTGAACCCTGCAGATTAAAAAAACAAAATACATCCATGAATGCATTGATTGGCAGAGTAAAAGACACGTAGTACATATAAATTCTTACCTGTTAGTTTCAGTGGGGTTCATTAAATTCTGAAAAAGTAATCCACATAAAGCACCCTGATTATCCAAAACGGTGTCTAAGAAAAGTTCCTCTGTAACACAGCTGTGCCGTGAGATCTCCTCTCTCCCACTAAGTCTTGCCGATTAAATTATACCATCAGCCACAAAAAATAAAATAATGTTAAAATTACTCAGTTTTGTTTCTGCGCCGAGCAGATGGTAACACCCACTGTAATGTCCAAAGTGAACCTGAACTACACTGCCCACAATACTCCCTGCGTCAACTGGCCAATCACGCTTTGCGCTTAATGATGACATCCTTAGCAAGCAACAACCACAAACACACAACAGACGGAATAAAATGTTTGATTTTAGGGTTTACAAACGTTTTTGACTGTTAAACTTTGCTTACTTTATCACCAAAAAAAAAAAAAAAACATTAGCGGACTGACAGTTATCGGAACTAAATTTAAAGGAAGGTAATTGGTCTGCTGATGGTTTTAAAAGTTATCTGAAAACCTAATCTGCTAGCAAAAACATTAGCTTCGATAATTATCGGTTATCAGATTAGCTGAACTGTGCCCACCACTGGGTACAGTACACAGGTAAGCAGCCCATGGAGCAAAGGTAACAGGCAGGAGTGAGGCAAAAAGACATGGTCAAAAACAAGCAGGGTTCGGGAGTTCGAGCAAACAGGGTTATCAGGGCTGAGGCAAAAGGTGGGATCCGAAAAGCAGAGCAGGGTCAAAACATGGCTTGGCAAAATGGGACTGAGACAGAGAGCAGGTGAGTGAACAAGTTCAACAAATGAACAAGGAAGGAGTGAACTGAAACAGCTTAAATAAGGAAGGTGGCGATTGGATAATGAGATGCATGTGTGGGAGAAGGATCTGGAAGGGAGGCGTAGCAGAATGATGAGGATGAGGGTAGAACAGGTGCAAGAGGGTGAGGGACGGAAAACACAAAGCAGACAGAGCCAGAGTGAAGTGACGAAAAGGTACAAAGACACGATAGCAGGTGCAAGAGTGTGATGTGACGTAACAACCAAAGATAAATCAAAAACCAAAGACGGAATAAAATACTAACATGAAAAGAGTTGCACAAAGAAACTATAAGAACCAAAAAAGGGAACCACCAGAAGATAAATGATAAGACCAAACAAGAACAGAACTCACAAGTTGAAAGTGTAAATAAACAGATAATTCAACAAACGATAAGAACAAAACAACCAAGTAATAAAACTAATGACTACACAATAAAGACACAGGTTGGCAGGACAAAACTAGACTGGGCTGAAAAATGACTAGAGTATGAAAAGTAATGACAAAAACAAAGTGGCAAAACAAGCTAAAAGCAACATGGAGGATAACTAAAAAACAGAAAACAAAATCTGAGACTAATGAATAACAGATAATGCAATAAGTGATTGAGCAGAGAATACAATAATACACCAAACCCAGGGACAAAAAGAATAACACACAAAAAGGGATCATCAGAAACAAACTAGAATGAGAAATAACAAGTTACAAAAATAAAACTATTAAATCAAGACCAGGGCAGACTGTGGGAAAAGGGGACAAATGAAGACTGGAACTGTTGAACATAAACAGGACCTAAACCTGACAGGCATTTGGAAGATCTGTATTGGATAGCAATTACATCGGCCAAGGACATAATAAAATCATCTGTGTTTATTATTTGTCGGTCTGTCTGTTAGCAGGATTACGTCAAAACTATTGCACAGATTTTGACAAAATTCTCACCACACATAGATATGAGGGCATGGAAGACTCCAATAAATTTTGGAGGTGCTCTAAATCCGGATTGGCAGACATCAGAAATCTCTGATTGCTCTTGTTTATTTATTTGTGTGTGTCTGTCTGACTGTTAGTAAGATTATGTCAAAACTACTGCACAGATTTTGATGAAATTTTCACAACAGATAGATATTATACCATGGAACACTCCATTAAATTTCGGAGGTGATCTGGATCCAGATTCTGGATCAAAATTCCACTTTATATAAGCTTTGAAGGATTATGTCAAAACTACTTCACAGATTCTCACCAAATTTCCACCACAGATAGATAGATACTAGGGTATGAAAGACTCCAATGGATTTTGGAGGTGATCCGGATCCGAATTGGCTGACATCAGAAATCTCTGATTGCTCTTGTTTGGTTGTGTAATCATTAATTTTATTCTCCTAACCCCAATTTTCAGTGGGTAACACTTTCGACCCTGAGCCTTTGAAGTTTCATGTTGAAATAGCCATATGATCAAATGAAGCCTCTATGCTACATCTGCAGTATGCTCCCTAAAAGACTGTACTCTATTGTGATGAAATAATACACATCCTTGAAATAAAATACCTTTTCGTGATCATACAGGGGCATTATGACAGATCGCCAGACTGACAGATATTCTTAAATATACCTGTCAGAATAGATAGTGTGGCCCATGTGGCTTCTGGGTAAATGCTGGGGGGGTCCTATTTCAGCTTCAGGGACTTGTTTATGTAACTGTGTCCTCAGAGAAATAGCCACTACATATGTTAGAGATTTTGTGGGACAATCCCAGTCCTTTTGCACCCTCTTGACAGATCGTACCCGTACAGTAGTTTGTGAATGGAAGCTCTGGTTTTGGGCACATTGACACACCCAAACACAATACAGTGATTTACCATCTCCTAATATAGATTCCGCATATCTTGGTGATTCAAAATATCTAAATCATTATTTCCATATAAGCCACATAAAGAGCAGAATGGCAAAGAAAAATGTAAACACAAGCAAGTCTCCTGAGTTTTCTATATGGCAGACTGATAATCTAGCCAGCCCCTTCCCTGTCATGACATCATACACTTGCTGACCTACTTTGTGGCGACTGCCGAGTGCGCTGTCATTTTAAAATGGCTGAAGTGGCTGCTCACAGCCATTTGCGACTTTTGCTGAAAGTGGACCTTCCAAATAATCACAAAACACATCCATTCACAATGTTTGAGGCAGTTTTCCGATTTTATGCCCTGTGGTATTTTAAAACTTTATTACTAATGAAAAAAGGCATACACAGTAAATTTACAGACATGTACTGTCAAGTTAAGTATTGCATTCATTCATTCATTGTCTGGACCCACTTATTCCAGTTAGGAGTCATTGGGCAAGAGGCGGAGTACAACCTGGACAGGCCACCACTCTGTCACAGAGCCAACGCATGTAGACAGACGAAGATTTTCACACTCACACCTACAGCCAATTTAGAGTCACCACTTCACCTAAACTGCACGTCTTTCTGAGTGGAGTTTGCATGTTTGCACGGGTTGCCTCCAGGTGCTCCAGTTTCCTCCTACCTCCAAAGGACCAGGTGAGAGGTAAATCTGGAACCTGTTTGCTGTGAAGCAACAGTGTTACTCAATAAGCCACTGTGCTGCCTATGCAAACATGAGTAGGTAACAATTCTGAATTCATTGTGAGGCAGAAACCTAAGTCCTAAACTGTTTAATTAAGTCAGACACAGTAATTTTTTTTAACATTTTTGCAAATTTATTAAAAATAAAAAATTAAGAAATCACAGTAGCCAATCCGCTGACCGCTAATTATCGAAGATAATGTTTTCATTATCAGATTAGCTTTTCAGATAACTTTAAAAACCATCATCGGACCAATTACCTTCAGATACGTTTTGGTCCAATAATTTTTAGACCGCTAACATTTTTGCAGATGTAGTTTTTTGTAGTAGATGCGCAGTTCTATCCTCTACAAACAGAGAAGAGATGGTTCCAGAATAAACTGCTCTATGCTCTGCAAGCAAAAGTGAACTGGTCATACAAAAGAAAAAAAAAACTCATTTCTTTCGACCCTATATTAATACACTAGCAATAGCACCCAAGTCATCCAGAGGCATAGAGTTTTAACTTATGGTTAGAATTTTAACCAAACTAATTTCGGACAAGTTGTTTGAATTAACGTCACGTCTGAAGTTTTATGAAAGTGAAAATATTAGACATATGTTTTAGTTTTAAAGTAATGCACTAATTTGAAGGTTTTAGTGTGGACATGGTGTGTGCTCAATGCATTATGGGTAAAAGTTCATGACAGGAGAAATGCATTTGAGACACTCTGATCAGGCTTCACACGGACAACAGCATTAAACTCTTTGTATATTGTGCCTAAAACTCTCGTGAATATATTCTCTGGGTTTATAGACGTTGTTATTGTGTTTGTTTTATGTAAAAATAGCAGAAGAAGCCCAGATTGCTTTTCCAAAAGCTGAAATTGTGATTCAGGCCGTGTGATATAACCAGTCAAAATGCATAGAACACTGCCATCTGCTGGTGACCGGTTATATCACAATGTTTTCGACCGCAGGATTTAAAATTACCTGTAGGTTTCCAAAACCTGAGACCCACATGTCGAGATAAAAAGAAATCATAGATCTGACAGGTTTAGTTGTACAGTGTGTGGTGTCAGCCACATGGTAAAAACAACACACGTGAACAGATTTCACACACGAACATTCTTAGGTCAGACACCTCGCTTTCTGATTGGCTGCATGTCACATATAGCTCCTCACGTCCTTCTTAACAACCACACATGGCAGGAATGTCTGTTAAGATGATATTTAGCGTCATCACGATTGTCGGGGCGTCCTTAAGATTGTCGGAAGGGGAAGATGAGGTCCGATATCAGCCTAATTATTAATTGCCATGTGAACCAGGCTTGATGAAATTTCACATTGCACGATGGAGAATTTCTCATAACCACAGAAGCCTGCAACTCCTTTAGAGATGTTATGGGTGTATTGGTTGCTTCAGTTAATTTATTTAGTTTATATAGCGCCACATCACAACAAAGCTGCCTCAAGGTACTTCACACAAGTAAGGTCTGACCTTACCAACCCCTGGAGCAAGCACACAGGTGACAGCAGTAAGGAAAACCTCCCTCTGATGATGAGGAAGAAACCTCAAGCAGACCAGACTCAAAGGGGTGACCCACTGCTTATAGGCCATTCTACCAAAAAAGTTTACAATACAGAACACAATACAACAGCAACTGATGAGAGTCCATGCAGGCATCCAGCCTACCATTGAAGGGAGCACGGGGGGAGGGGGGGTAGGGCTGTGTCATCAATGTGTTCCTGCAGCAGAGTCTGTTCCGTGTCCATTACAGAAATCATCTAATCCAGCACGTGGATCCAGCCGCATATCGGACAGAGAGAAAAAGAAAACAGAATCAGTCGGCCAGAAAAACTACACTTAAGGTATAATTCATCAGCATTAAGCAACAAGAAAGCAGAAGAAATACTAAGGTGATCGCAAGCCACTAGCCCTAAGCTTCACTAACAGACCCAAACTTTAGATATAGTTGAGGCTGAAACCAGCTCTCTTTACTAATAAAATGAATTTAAAAGGGTAGGAAACATAGTACCATACTATACATCTTGCAAGGTTGCTTAGCTTCTCAGAACTGCTTCATCCACAGATTTAACATCCATTGTAATGTTGTAACCCGCGACCCGATCCCAGATAAGTGGTTAAAGATGAGTGATGAATGATGTACAGATGCAAAATTACAAATATTGTGTCATTCACCAACTACTTATGAACCTGAGTGTGTTCCAGCAGGAGCATCTTATATATTTATTTATTTATTTTATATAGCGCCAAATCACAACAGAGTTGCCTCAAGGCGCTTCACACAGGTAAGGTCTAACCTTACCAACCCCCAGAGCAACAGTGGTAAGGAAAAACTCCCTCTGAGGAAGAAACCTCAAGCAGACCAGACTCAAAGGGGCGACCCTCTGCTTGGGCCATGCTACAAACATAAATTACAGAAATAATTCACAGAACAATTCACGGACAAATATACAAGAATTGCTGTTGGTGTACAGGACAGGAGGATTGCCAACACAAACACAACTCCCATCTCTGGATGGAGCTGCACCTTAGACAGAGAAAAAACAGAATCAGGCATCAGAAAGACAAAAAATACTGTATAATTTGCCAGCATTAATCAACAGAAAAACAGAAGAAATACTAAGGTGCTCGCCGGCCGCTAGCCCTAAGCTTCACTAAAAGACCCAGAATTTAGGTGAAGTTGAGGCCGCGGCCCGCTCCAATTATTAATAACATGAATTAAAAGAGTAAAAAGCGTAAAACAAACTGCACCAGTATGCTAGCCATATGAAAGGGAAAATTTGTTTTATTGACGCAGGGAGTCATTCCACAGAACAGGGGCACGATAAGAGAAAGCTCTGTGACCCGCAGACTTTGTATTCACCCTAGGGACACAAAGTAGTCCTACACCCTGAGAACGTAAAGCCTGGGACAGTACGTAAGGTTTAATTAGGTCAGCTAGGTAGGGAGGTGCCAGTCCATGAATAATTTTATAGGTTAGTAGCAGAACCTTAAAATCTGATCTCACTGGGACAGGAAACCAGTGAAGAGACGCCAAAATGGGTGTAATGTGGTTAAACTTTCTGCTTCGTGTCAAAAGTCTAGCTGCAGCATTCTGAACCATTGGAGAGCCCTAATGCTAGACTGCGTTAAACCAGAAAATAGAACATTGCAGTAGTCCAATCTAGAAGAGATGAACGCATGGATCAGGGTCTCAGCATCAGCCATAGACAGGATGGGACGAATCTTAGCTATATTCGCAGGTATATGAACGTATATGAACAACATGCACATGTTGAAGGAATATCTGTATAAAATCATAATATTACACACTTTACCCAGTATTTTGAGATATTTTCTGTGTTGTCTAGGAAGTTTAGCTCGGTGTACTTTGACTTTGTGTATTGCTGTGAGTGTGAAGACCTGATAAAGAAATTGAGGTAGTAAGAAACACAAACACAATGTTAGAAAGAGGAAAAGTATTTGTACTGTCGATGTTATTTTGTCGAAGCCTCACATTGTCTGTCTGAAAATACATTTTCCTGTAGAAAATCAGAATCACTACTCGCCACTTGCTGGTACTTCCAAGCAACTAACTCACTCTCTTCCTGATGCACAATAACCCTTATCAGCCCAATTTCCCTTTTCTCTTCTCTTGCCCATTTTAACACGACACCCTGTTTGTTGTTTAAATGGAAGGGAGAGAAAATTGGCCACTTTTGCCGTTTCACAAACTCGCGCAGCTGTTGGTAATGGCTGTGCATGTGTGTGTGTGTGTGTGCTACCATGCACCGGGTAATGTGCAGTTACCGCAGCAGGGGTGCGTGGGGCGGGGGGCGTGGAGAGAGGGGTCATGGCGTGCAGCGGAGAAAGCACTATTAGGAGAAAATGATAGGCCTGTCCCTGAAACTCCATTACACAGCAAACACTTAAAAGACTGGACCGGCTTCATTACAGGGCAGCATGAATCATGCAGCACTCGTACAAGCAACTGTTCGCTCGCTTTCTCTATGTATCCCGCTCTCTCCCCAACAGAGCCTTCTGTTTAAACTGGAGGACAGCCAGGAAAGAGGGAGAGCCGCAGAGAGGCTGATCGAGCGAGGGAGCAAAGTAAAGAAGCGCAGAGGAGGCTACAGTGCTGCTGAGGGCCAAGCCTGCTCGCCTCAGGTCTGACAGACAGGAAGAGGAGGGGAGGAATGGAGAAGAAGAGGAGGCGAGCAGGAGTGACTGGCCGGGGCATGTTGCGGTTTTTGTGATTGGAAAAAAGGATGGAAGTGTGACTTCAAGTGTCCATCTTTCCTCCAGAGCTTTGTCGACAAATTGATTAGTCAGTATTGGAATAATAATCAACTATTTTGATGTCTGAGTGATCATTTAATGTCTTTTGTCAAAAAAGTCCCATGTTGGCTTCTTCCATTTGGTCAAATATGAGGATTTTTTGCTTGTCCATACTGTGTGATATGCAAGAGTTTAAACTGTTCTAAAACCTTGTCCATTGATTTTATTCTGTCTTATAGTGCCTTATTTTGTACTCCTTTACCAAATAACTTAAACTGGTTTGAAAGTTATGCCGCGTTCACACCAGACGCCACGCAACGCCACAAATTCGCTTTCCTCGCCTGGTGATGGACGCACCACCATCGCCTGGTGTGTCACTCTGCTTTCGCTGTGAAAATTCGCCCCAATGCGTCATCAAATAAGAGGAACTTCCAATCCGCTCGCCATCAAGACAACATGCCAGACCTTGATCACATGGAGTGAGTTGCTGTCCTCTAGTTGTTGTGGAAAGCTGACAAACGTCGCCAGCGGCACCGTCCCTGGATTCACAACATCCTCATGAGACATTCCCAATTCGGGGAGTTTCATTATTTGCTGCAGGAGCTGCGTCTGGATGACGGCCGCTTTCAGCGCTACTTCCGCCTCTCCAGGACCCCGTTTGAGAACCTCCTGTCCCGTTCGCGCGCACATGTGAAAAAAAAAAAAAAAAAAAAAACTGGCTGCTGCTGCTGTGCTGCTGCTCGCTCTCCTTTCAAACTCTGTCATAATTGTGTATAAACCAGTCACCATTTGTTTTATTATACATCTGTAGTTAATAAAATTATCTTTACGGAAGATTCCTTCGCATGTGCACGTTAAAAAAAAATTGCCTGCTGCCGCTGCTGCAGGGCTGCTGCTCGCTCTCCCCTCAAACTCTGTCATAATTGTGTTATAAACCAGTCACCATTTGATTTATTATACATTGTAGTTAATAAATAAAATAATCTTCAACTTGGGGAGGAGGGCAACGCGACGCGATATCGCACCACAAATGCACCATAAATGGCAACCTGTCGTCGCCGTCGCTCGCGTGTTGTCCGGTGTGAACGCAGCATTAGGGTGCCTTGATACATGCACATGTTTGATCCACACACTGGTACGCAATCTGGCGTGCTGGAGAATGTAAACCATTGTAAACTCATTGTAAATTGTGCACGGCTTTGTGCAAGTGCGCCAAGAATATTTTGGACATCTCTGGCACATATTAATTATCTGAACTTCACGTGAACATTACGCAAACAATAAAAAAGTGTCTGTGTGAGTCATTGCTTTAGCGCACCACATCACAGCGCAGCTCATCTGAACGCTTATGATGAGATGTTAAATCTATCCTAAAGATAATTTTACAGATGCTCATCAGAAAGAATGAAAATGCAATTGTTTTACCAAGCCATTACAACATAAATTTTAGATGATAGATGATTTTAGATGATTCCAAATGTGTACTCCACATCATGAAGCACACGAGAGAGAGAGAGAGAGAGAGAGAGAGAAAGCTGAAGCTGTAGTAAATTCCTCTGTGATTCTGGAAGTGATTTGAGATTTCATCAGCCAAACTCTGAGAGCAAATGATTAATCTGCTCTGAAATAATTGTTTTATATAACGCAGGGTCCAGCGGCACAAAGTGCAGCATCCAGTGGGACACAGTGGGTCGCATTGACACAATGAATTGCGCGGCAGTGTAGGGGTTAAATGTGTGCAAGTGTCAAGGCACCAGTTGTCTGTTCTATACTCAGCGGCCACTTTATATGCTACTCCTGTTCAATTGCTTGTTAACACAAATAGCTAAACAGCCAATCACATGGCAGCAACTCAGTGCATTTAGGCATCTACATGTGTTGAAGAGGACTTGCTGAAGCTCAAACAGAGCATCAGAATGGGGAACAAAGAGGATTTAAGTGACTTTGAATGTAGTATGGCTGTTGGTTGCAGATGTGCTGCTCTGAGTATTTCAGAAACAGCTGACCTACTGGGATTTTTATGCACAATCATGTCTAGAGTTTACAAAGAATGGTCTGAAAAAGGGAAGATATCCAGTGAGCGACAGTTGTGTGGATGAAAATGCCTTGTTGATGTCAGAGGTCAGAGGAGAATGGACAGACTGCTTGAATGGGCGACTGGGTGATGCTATTGTGTCAATATGGACCATCATCTCTGAGGAATGTGTCCAACACCTTGTTGAATCTATATGCCACAATGAATTCACGCAATTCTGATGACAAAAGGGGGTCCAACCTCGTATTAGCAAAGTGTACTCAATAAAGTGGCCAGCGAGTGCATCCTAACAAGTAATAAACATGTTTACACCGCTGAACTTGTATACAAGATACTGTTGGTTATTGGAATGGTCAAGGTAACTTGGTATAAACAGCTTTGTAACACACTCCATCATGTTTTAAACTGTGTGATGCTATGAAATCAGTATGGACCAGCATCTCTATGGAATGTTTCCAACATCTTGTTGAATCTATGCCACAATAAACTGAGGCAGTTCTGAAGGCAAAAGGGGGTCCAACCCCATACTAGCAAGGTGTACTCAATAAAGTGGCATTGAGTTTATCAAACAAGTAATAAACATGTTTATACCTCTTTAAACTTGTAAACCAGATACTGTTTGTTATTGGACTATGTAAACCATATACATCCTTGTACTCCAATATATGGTTTATGCTAGATAATAGCTTAATTTTATACTCATTTACAAAATTTTCTAAACTAATCGTAAAGTTGCTAAACAAGATTTTATCTCAATGTAAATGTCAAACTTTCCAATAACTAAAGGCCCAGTCCCACTGGGGAGGGGATTAATTGCGCATGAATTGAGTATACAAATGATGGGTGTTCGTTGTCGTCCGCAACAAAAGTGGCCAAAAATGACAGATGTCTCAGTATGAATTACGGATATATTCTTTCTTTCTTTAATATTTATTTCATTCATTTAAAAGAAAAAAAAAACAGAAAAGCAGAATATATATTACAAGACATTGAATGAAAAGGAGCAGAGGGAAGAACAATACAATCTTTCAGTTTTAAACAACATTATTTAACAGATTACATTTTTTGACTTTGTCACATACCACTGCCTTATTTCATAATTTAGCCATTATTTAAAAGATTACACTTTTTACCAGATTACATTTTAGAGTTAAAACATTTTAGACATTATTAACAGATTACATTTTAAACTTTGTCACAACCCACTGACTTATTTCATAGTTTCATACTTACTTATATATCTAGTTTAATACGTTTTTTAAATAATTTAAGCGACCTTGATTCTTTGATTTCTTTGTTGAGGTTGTTCCATAATTTTACACCATTCACTGCAATACTCCATTCCTTTACTTTGGTTCTGAATCTTGGTTTTTTAAAGACTTCTATTCCTTTCACATTATAACTACTCTTTTTTCAAACATATTTTGAATGTTTATTGATAAAGTATTTTTATTAGCTTGGTGCATTGTTTGTAATATTTTCAAATCAACTAAATCATGAAATTTAAGTACCCTATACCTAATGAATAATGGATTAGATGGATCTCTAAAACGACTATTGCTAATCATTTTTAAAGCTCTTTCTGCAGAATAAATAATGGTTGTGTATAAGTTTTACATGTTGATCCCCAGATTTCTACACAATAAGTTAAATATGGGACAATCAATGAATTGTACAATGTTAATAAACCATAACTATTCAAGGAAAATTTTACTTTATGCAAAACAGCAAAGGCTTTTGCTATTTTTCCTTTTGTGTAATTTATGTGTGACTTCCATGTAAGATCTTCATCAATCATGACTCCTAGAAATTTTGTTTCTTTTACCCTTTGTATGTCCACTCCATATTTTTAATGAGACATCATTTTTTTCCACTTTGTCATTAAACAATATGAAATTTGTCTTATTAAGATTTAGTGACAATCTGTTATATCAAACCAATGTTTAACTTTTTCCAACTCTGTATTTATCACTTGTACTACTTCCTGTATATCTGATCCAGAGTAAAATATATTAATAATGTACAGCGAATATATGACAAACAGTCACGGATGTATAACGCATGTATTGAGCAAATGAATCGGACACATTGCGATTATCACGGAGGTATTACAGATGTATTGACAATGCGCACGTGTCATGCATGCACGGCATCTGCATCGCGGTCATAAATGAAGTGCACTCGGGCTTTCGGCATCACTATTCACACCAACACCACAGCCTCTGGCGCAATTGCTTGACTTGGACAAGTTGATAGGAGTAAACAAGCAGTGAACAGGGTGAGTGGTGACGTCAGCAGAACGCATCAGAGCGCAGCTCATCTGATCGATTATAACAAGAAGTTAAATCTGTTATAAACATAGGAATAAATACTGTAACAGCTGCAGACAAGAAAGAAAAAGCATGCAACTGTTTTATCAAGCCTTGACAATGTAAACAAGTCAAACAATGACATTTTTAGATGGCTCAAAGTGCTTTTTGCAGCTTGTTATGCACGCGGGTCCACACGTGTGCACGCGCGCAAACGGCTCGGCCTGCAGCCTCCTCTGTGATTCAGAAAGTGATTAGAGCCGTTTTCAACGGCAAATTTGCAGGAAACATTATTAATCCGCCACAAATAATTACTTTATATACGCAGCATCCAGCGTAGAGCGCGTGGGAGCCGGTAGAACAAAGAACGGCGTCCAGCTGTGAACACAGCGTCTGGGATCATCAGGACACAGGTCGTGCTGCTGCATGAAGCAAAACATGCTCGTGTCAGTGCGCCTTTATGTTGTTGGATGGTGTTTTTGGGGATCCATAACTACATCTGTACGTTTCCACAGCTGGACTGGCACTGACTGGCAGGTATGTCGATGTCTGCTATGGTACTTTGGGTTTACGTGGAGTGTTTGTTGTGCATTCGCAAATTGTCCACAAATCAGATGCAAAGCTGACGTAATGCAACGGCTTTATTCGTGGCCAGTCTGTATGCAGTCGCTACAGCTTATTTTAGTTCATGATGTGGACGTGATAGGCACGCAATATATCTGTTTTACACACTGTCCCAGTCCACTGCCAAGCCGCAATACCCTGTGAGTTGCGGATAACGATGGATATACATGCATAGATTGAGTATGTAAGGCAGATGTCATCCGCATCCAAAATTTTGTGCAGCTCAAAAATCCTGGCAACGGAAAAACGTGCCTCTGTGGATAATTGCGGACGTGTGCAGTTGTTGGCCAACTCATACAAGCATGTTTCACGGATATTGCGGACGTATAGCGAATATGAACCAATTCTGTGCGCAAATCATCCTAAACGCCAGTGGGACCGGGCCTTAAGATAGCGTAATGTTGGAAGCACTACTGGAGACCCCATTGTGAGGAATAACACAGTAGGTTCAGTAAAACTGCGCCTTCGCTGTTGCAGCTCCAAAATTATAGAGCAACCTGCCTCAACCCAAGGCAAGCCTTAACTCTGTCTGTTTTTAAATCTCTTCTGAAAACCTATCACTTCTCCTTGGCCTATGATACCTATTACATTCAGTAAAACAGATTTTAACAGACTTTGTTGAGGTGCAGGCTAAGGTCTGGTGACACAGTTAGGCAGCTTATGTGGAAAAGTGTTTGTTTCCTGTTACTGACCATTTTGCTGCCTACTGTGCTTAAAATTGCCTGCTATATTTAACCTTCAAGCGACCAAGCTATGTCATTTATGACCCCATTAACTTTATACTGGAATTCTATATAAATGATTGTTTTAGGGTTCTTCATATTTATTTCATTCTCTAATATATATCCATCATCTAATGTAATAAGTATGGAATTTGATTTTTTTTTTTTTTTTTACAAAAAAGTAGCCAAAAAACACACCAATAAAAAACAATATTACATCTTGTAAAATGCACATTACCTTTTATTTCTTTGCATTTTTTCTTTGCATCAAAATGAAAACAATAAATCATAAAAAGTTTCTTTGAGTAAAACATGTATTACAACATGGTAGGACTCATCTCCATCAATGGAGTCATTTTCATCTTCACTCTGGGCATCAAGAATCAGTCTCGATGCTTTGCAGCTGTAAGTCTTGCTATTCTAGCTCTGTTGGCCATGCTTCCCTGCAAAAAAGTAAAATATAATGATTAGAGTTGGCAAATTACAATACCATTTGAAGCTATAGATCCTCCCAGGGGACATAAGTGACCCAGCACAAGTTTGGATTATTCTTGCCACAGGGATGGGCTGATCCTTGCAAAATTCTATGATTAAATGCAGGACAAATAGATTGACAAATTCATGGTAGGAAAACTTTTTTTACGATTAAAATTAGAATGGTGCACCAAACTATATACCTGGGGTCATAAATGATGCCACTCGGTCGCTTGAGGATTAAGACAAACTAGTTTTTTGCTGGTTGTTGAAAACCCAATTTGTGTATTTCAAATGGTTGGGAATAGGAACATTTCCTTGGGTCCTGAGAAAATGTGATGACTGTGTTCGACCATTTCTGGCATCATATAATCAAATCCATGAATCATAAAAATAAACATGTGACATCATAATAACTGCTTGTTGCAGCTTTGTACACATACTTGCGTTCAGCCGTCTAGTATTTGGGTGTACATGTGAACAACGTTTGTGTTATAGTGCGAAATGTTTTTTGTACAAGTATATGGGTGTGTGTGAAGTGAGCACATGGTCCTCTGAGTGTAATGAGCATGTGTTTTTATTCATGCTTGTGTGTGAAGGCACCATTTGTCTCTGTGTGTGTGTGTGTGTGCGCGTGTACGCGGGTGCCTCTCCAGAGCGTGTCACAGCACGCTGCCAGAGAGTCGGAGCAGTGAGCCAGACCCCGGGCACAGCATGACACTGCGTCCTGATCTGTGTTGTGACTGCCTCAATTACCCATCAGCCTTAGAGACGGAGAGCGACAGGCAGTAGACGGGAGCGGATGATTCCTTATTTCTGTGCCTTTTATCTTTTATAAGCTGATGTTTCCCAAATCTACACTCATTGCTCCATGTGTGCACTTGGAGAAATGGTTTCATTTATGATATTACAGGCACTTTAATCCAGAGTTGCAAACTGTGTTGCTGCCGTCCTCTTTCACTTTATTGCGCACGATGTGACAGTTGATGTGACTGCACCGCGATTAGCGGCATCTGTTCGAATGTTTGTTTTCTGTGGGGCTGCACAAGACTAGTTAAGATATAATTACCGCTGTAGTCAAAAGGTCAAAAGATCATGCATCTGTCTGGCCATATATAAATAAAATAAATATATGCTCCAAAGGATTGTAAACATTAAGAGAATTAAATGATTAAATTGTTTTTCCTAATTTGAATCTGTGACTGCAAATATGTTCAAAGTAATTTGTAACTGTTTTTACAATTTGACCTCCAAAAGCCACAAGGAAATATTAGCAATCGATTTTAAAAAGGAAGAAAACAGCTATGCTTGGTTGTCACCCATGTTTCACCTGGCTGTGGCAGATAAATATTCATGTTCAAGTTCAAACAACTTTATTGATCTCAAAAGGGAAATTCATCTTCACGCCTTAAATACCTCAGACAAAATACAGCAATTAATCTACAATTATTACTAGCTGAACATAATAATGGCACACATCAGAATTAAAACAAGACATATACAATTTCAATTCCATTCAATTTCAATTTATTCATTCATGCATTCATTCATTCATCTTCTACCACTTAGCCCAATTAAGGTTTGCGGGAGGCTGGAGCCTATCGCAGCAGCCATAGAGCACAAGGCGGGGTACACCCAGGACAGGACGCCAGTCCGTCACAGGGCCACAAACAGGCAAACAAACACAGACACACCCACACACACCTATGGACAATTTAAAGATTCCAATCCACCTAACCCGCATTTCTTTGGATGTGGGAGGAAACCGGAGCACCCAGAGGAAACCTACGCACACACGGGGAGAACATGCACGGGAATTGAACCCACGACCTTCTCGCTGTGAGGCAACAGTGCTAACCACTAATCCACCGTGCTGCCAATTTCAATTTATTTTCATTTATATAATGCCAAATCACAACAGAGTTGCCTCAAGGCACTTCACACAAGCAAGGTATAACCTTACTAACCCCCAGAGCAGCAGTGTTAAGGAAAAACTCCCTCTGAGGACGAAAGCTCAAGCAGACCAAACTCAAGGGGTGACCCTTGCTACAGACACAAATTACAGAACAAATCACAAAACGAATATACAGGAAATTATTTGGTGCACAGGACAGGAGGGTCTCTAACACAAATACCACACCCATCCCTGGATGGAGCTGCACCTTAAACAGAGAGAAAAAACAGAATCAGAAAGACAAGAAATACAGTATAATTTGCCAGCATAAAACAACAAGAAAAACAGGAAATACTAAGGTGATCGCCAGCCACTAGCCCTAAGCTTCACTAAAAGACACAGAATTTAGGTAAAGTTGAGGCCGCGGCGCACTCCGTTTCCTAATAAAATGAATTAAAAGAATAAAAAGCGTAGAACTATACTATGCCAGTATGCTAGCCATACGAAAGGGAAAATAAGTGTGTCTTAAGTCTGGACTTGAAAGTCTCCACAGAATCTGACTGCTTTATTGACACAGGGAGATCATTCCACAGAAAATATACATTTGATTTTGTTTATGTGCACTACACTTTGAAGCAGTCCATCATCAGAATTGTGGCAAAATGAGTGTAGGCTGTAGCAGGCTCTGTGTGTTATTTGTGCAAAAGAATTCATATCACTCTCTGTCCGTGTGTGCCTAAAGTCTGGAGTTGCCTTTCACACCAGCAGGCTGTAAGGGAGGGCAGATAAGAGGGGAGCTGAATGCTTCACCAAGGCCATTGAAATCCTTCTGGAGGAAAACAAGCGGGGTGTTTTGACCTTCGGTAGCTGATAAGGCTGCCATGTTTTGGGTTAGGCAGAGAGTACAGAAATTCCATTTACAGGTCCTCTGACCGTCGAAATTAAATTTCTGAATATTTCCTGATCTCCAACATCTTCCTTTACAAGGCAGATATTTGCTCCGAGATGTTTTCCAACTTGCATTTGAGTTCAAAAGTTAACACAGTCTGAGATTGCACCACCTTGCCCACTTCATTAATCATGGCAGGCAGATGTGGGGTTGTGGTTCTGATAGCAGCCATCTTGCCAATTTTCTGGTAGGTCAGGGCAGCGCATAACCCAATCAACACCAGCCCTCCTACCATAAAAGCAAATCGGAATAAATCTTTGACGTATTCCACGGAGACTTGTGCCAAGCACACAACACGCCAATTCTCCAAGGCATCAAGAACATAACCCACAGGATAGGTTCCATCTGTTCATGCAGGTTCCCCCAGTCCTGATTTCCTTGTTGAAAAAATGGTGTCAATAGCGTTGAGAGACCAGCTGATCAATTCCATGGTTATTCCAAATATAACTTGAAGAATTTACAGTCTGGTGAAGTTGGGACTTTTGTAAGTTGGAGCAGAGATAGAAAAACACAGAGGAGAGGAGACAGGAGGAGATGCGCCCGCCTTCACTGAAGTCCCAAGCCTTTATACTGGCTTTGGATAGGGGGTGACAGATCATTGTGTACCTGAGTGGATTCCATTTAGGATCTGGGGTGGTTCTGTAGTGGATACTGAACACATGCTATCAGACCTGACCTGACCTCTCTGAGCTCCTACACCCTTATAAACCCACCCGCTCTTCAGGTCAGCTGATCAGCTGCTCCTGAGTCTGACTAAAACTAAGCGGAAGCTCAGAGGAGACCTCACCTTCGCTGTTACGGTTCCAAAATTACGGAACAACCTGCCTCACCAAATTAGACAGGCCTTATCTGTGTTGGGTTTTAAGTCTCTTCTGAAAGCCCATCTCTTCTCCTTGGCTTTTGATACCTATTACAACATTGACTTCATTTATTTGATTTTATCTTATTGCTTTTTTATATAGTCGTTATTTTTACTCATGCCTTGTGGATTTGAATTTTTTTTTTTTTTTTTTTTTTTACAATTTATTCTTCTGTACAGCACTTTGGTCCACTGTGGTTGCTTTAAAGTGCTTAACAAATAAAGTTGGTTGGAATTTGTTATATTCAAGGTTGAACAGAAGGTAAATGGATTGAAAATGTGATAGAAGATATGACAGAACACTGTGTTCTAGACTTCAGAATGTGCAGAGATAGCTGGCCAAAAAACGGCTGGGCTGAGTGACTGAGAGAAGTGTACCTATAGCAATACATGTGATGTACAGTGTATATGGAAAGTATTCACAGCACTTAAATTTTTCACATTTAACATTCCAGCCTTGAAGTAAATGAAGTAAATTAATTTTTCACTGAAAATTCTACTCACAATACCCCATAATGACAACATGAACAAAAACTGTTTTGAAATTCTTGCAACTTTATTAAAAATAACACACGAAAGAAATCACGTGTACATAAGTATTCACACCCTTTGCTCAATACTTTGTTGATGCACCCTTTGGCAGCAATTACAGCCTTAGGTCTTCTTGAATATGATGCCACAAGCTTGGTGCACCTATCTTTGGGCAGTTTGGCCCATTCCTCTTGCAGCACCTCTCAAACCCCATCAGGTTGGATGGGGAGCGTCGGTGCACAGCCATTTTCAGATCTCACCAGAGATGTTCATTCACAGAGTTGTCCTGAAGTCACTCCTTTGATATCTTGGCTGTGTCCTTAGGGTCATTGTCCTGCTGAAAGATGAACCTTTGCCCCAGTCTGAGGTCAAGAGCGCTCTGGGGCAGGTTTTCATCAAGGATGTCTCTGTACATTGTTGGATTCATCTTCCCTCCATCCTATCTAGTCTCCCAGTTTCTGCTGCTGAAAAACATCCCCACAGCACGATGCTGCCACCACCATGCTTCACTATAGGGATGGTGCCTGGTTTCCTCCAAACATAACGCCTGGCATTCATGCCAAAGAGTTCAGTCTTTGTCTCATCAGACCAGAGAATATTCTTTCTCATGGTCTGAGAGTCCTTCAGGTGCCTTTTGGCAAACTCCAGGTGGGCTGCCATGTGCCTTTTACTAAGGCTTCTGTCTGTCACTCTACCATACAGACCTGATTGGTGGATTGCTGCAGAGATGGTTGTCCTTCTGGAAGGTTCTCCTCTCTCCATAGAGGAATGCTGGAGCTCTGACAGAGTGACCATTGGGTTCTTAGTCACCTCCCTGACTGAGGCATCTCTCCCTGATTGCTCAGTTCAGATGGATGGACAGCTCTAGGAAGAGTCCTGGTGGACCCGAATTTCTTCCATTTTGGGATGATGTAGGCCACTGTGCTCATTAGGACCTTCAAAGCAGCAGAAATGTTTCTGTACCCTTCCCCAGATTTGTAAATTTGGACTCCAAATAAGATGCAGAAACAGCTTAAGGATGATCAATGGAACCAGGATGTACCTGAGCTCAATTTTGAGCTTCATGGCAAAGGCTGTGAATACTTACATACATGTGATTTCTTAGTTTTCTTATTTTTAATAAATTTGCAGAAATCTCAAAAAACTTTTTTCACATTGTCATTATGGGGTATTGTGTGTAGAATTTAAGGAAAAAAAATTTCATCCATTTTGGAATAAGGCAAAATGTGGAAAAAGTGAAGCACTGTTAATACTTTCTGGACCCACTGTAGATCAGGCCAGGAGTGAGAGCACAATGGTACCTCATGTTGCCACACCAACTACACTACAGAAGTAGTGGATTTTGATTGGCAACCACACAGTAAAATTACCAGTGTAAACTAACACTGACAGTGTTAAATTAACATTGCCAGTGTACATATGGTCCTAATCTGGTCAGAGTGGGACCATATGTTCACTGTCAGTGTTAATTTAACACTGTGGACCCAGGCAGACAACCAGTCATCCCACTTCCACCAAAGTAGTCATATATGTTGCTGAGTCAGGTGACGTGCATTTGTAAACCTCTGACCTTTTCCATTTGCTGGGTTTCTAAGCAGTGAGGTGTCTTCGTGCTGGATCAAATTCAGGAAGGGCTCCACATGGCTGTCATGATGTAGCTAACATTCCCTCACAATGCAAGGACTTGAGTTTGTTTAAGGAACTGCTCATTTCAAAGTCATTCCAGTGGCACCCAAGAATTCTCCAGAGAGAGACCAAAGAAATCCAATTGTTGACTTAGGCAACTGGTTAGAACACAAGTTTCACAACCATCCAGTAACACTTTAAGCACTAGGACTAGAAGCCGGCCTGTGCACCGGCATGGGCTCCCAAAATCTCCCAAAATTTCCTGTATAATTTCTTGTATTGTCTATTGTGTCGGTAGCATGGCCCAAGCAGAGGGTCACCCCTTTGAGTCTGGTCTGCTGAGGTTTCTTCCTCAAATCATAAGGGGCAGTTTTTCCTTACCACTGTTGCCTGTGTACTTGCTTTAGGGGTTGGTAAGGTTATACCTCACTTGTGTGAAGCGCCTTGGGGCAACCTTGTTGTGATTGGCGCTATATAAATGAAATAAATTGAAAATTGAAATAGGAACCTAAAGACAAGCATCTTTGTTCTCCGTGATAGATACTGGGATGTTAAAACCCTTGTCCAGCAACCTCTTGCATCTATAAGCTCTTCTCAGGCATATCTTGCTTCCCAAAAGACATCAGTGTCAAAAGTTCAACACTTTTACCACATACATTTATAATTCTGGCCACAAATTCTCTCTTCCAAGTCATTACATTTTGATGCCATAACGACAACCCAAACATAGATGAACGTTACCCTGATTGAAGTGGAAGTCAACCAGATAGTTCCGTCTGTTATAAGAGAGAAATGACGCTACTGTAAATAAACAGGTTTCTCTGCACATCACTAAATGGTATAAAGGGATACTGTTGTTGTTCATTTCGGCTGCTCCCCGGTTTTTTTTGTTCAGGGTCGCCACAGCGGATACAGCCAGATGCACATTGGTAATTGCTACAAGTTTTATGCCGGACACCCTTCCTGACGCAAACTCCAGTTTTAACTGGAGAAACACACACAGCCACTGGTGTTCCAAAGAGGACTCCCATCCAAGTACTAACCAGATCCTGCTCTGCTTAGCTTCTGAGATCTGACGGGATCAGGCTGACACAGAGCAGACCGCTGCGTGTAAGGGACACTGGTCACATGTAAATATGTGACAAAGTGAGAGTGAGAATGTAATTACACAGAGAAGAATTTCTTTAAAAACATTTTTGAAATTTCTTTTGCCAGTTTGGCAGAAGTCACATGGAAGATGAAACCCTAGATTTGATCTGTTTTGTTGTAAGAAAAGCCTTCTCTGCTCTAGTCCACTATTCACAGCTTCATAGTAATGTTACAGACCAAAGTTACACTCTGCACTATTTCTCCAACACTGCGGCCACAGAAGCCTTTAGAGCTGCCCAAACCTCTGGGTTACTTGGTGGTGGCACATCATCAGCCTTACTGTACCGGTGCAAGCTCCCAGTGGACTAGAATGGTTTACATAATCTATTATCATCAGTCTGCAACATGTACAATCATGACACGCATTGTGATTATTTTCTGAATAAAATAGCCATTGTGTATTTTCAAGACAAGGAATTATTATCCTTTTCAAACTTGTACTGTGGGTTTGCTGGTTGTTTATCTGCATCCGTAATGCGCTATGAAACAGACCAAGACTGACGTGCACTGTCGATCTGTCTGTGTGAATAAAATAGATTTACTTCATAGGAAGTTTAGTAAGTTCATGTATTTTTTAAACCATGCATTACAGGTCTGTGTTTAAACTCAGCAGCAGAGCCAATGAGCTGTCAAAAAACCAAACCAAACAAACAAACAAAAACCTTTATCTGTCTGATTCCGACTGGGACATCCCAAGATTTAATCCTTGTCTCGGACTACTGTAAGTACGATTTAATGCTTGTCTGGACAGACAATTGATGTAAACCACTAATTTACTGCAAGAGAGTTTCTAGTTGCATCTGACAAGTGGAAAACTGTCAATATCGGGACACAAGTCTACATTAAAGTGAACAAGTTCTGAGCAGAAGTAAGTAGCAAACCCAAAACAGACACCAGACCCCAACATTCAAGTTCTAGTGACGATATAGTAAATAATGTAGTCAACTCTCACCTCCACAGCACTGCAGTAGAAGCCTTTTAAATTGTAACATCAAGAATGAATATTCCATTCTAGTGTAAAGTGCTTCCATGACAACAATAGTTGTTGCCACCATTTTCAATGTGGAACAAATGTTATGCATGGAAGTGTGGGTATATGACGTCAGTGTAGGCGAAGAATAACTCCTTGTTGGGAAAGTGTAAGTACACGGACCCACAACAGGGGGCGCAAATGAACGGACAATGGAATAGGTCAAATAACAACACTTTACTGTTGCGAACGTGCACAACAACACAACAGATTACACACTAGATCAGAGGTCAAATTACAAGGTGTCGTGTGGGCAGGCTCGAAGATAGGAGACGCCTGTCCAAAGCAGAACCGGAACCACAACGATTTCATCCGCCACCAGACCCCGGGAATACTGGAGCCGCAAGTCCCGAACTCCCAGGTGGCCACTGCCTCCGCATGTCGGACCTGGTACTGCTGGCGAGGAACAAAAACACAATTAAACTGGGTGCGTCTGCACCAGCAATCTGCACGGCAGGGAAGCTACCTCCACCTCTCGTTGGAGAAAAAGTCTGTTATCACTCACAAAAATCACAAAAAGGGCTTTCTATCAAGCAGTCAGGCTGAGGATATTACCTTTTAGGTAGAACGATATCTCGGCAAGAGGTGGAGATGACGTCTTGCTGATATAACCGATGCAGATCAGATGAGTGGTGACAGCTGTCACAGGTGATGAGTGTCAGCTGTCACCCCGGCTGCTCCTGTGAGGCGGCAGCACCCTCTGGTGCCTGGAGCCCGCACTCCAGGCAGGGTGCCCTCTGGTGGTGGTGGGCCAGCAGTACCTCCTCTTCAGCGGCCCACACAACAGGACCCCCCCCTCAACGGGCGCCTCCTGGCGCCCGACCAGGCTTGTCCGGGTGGCGGCGGTAGAAATCGGCCAGGAGGGCCGGGTCCAGAATGAAGCTCCTCTTCACCCAGGAGCGTTCTTCAGGTCCGTACCCCTCCCAGTCCACCAAATACTGGAAGCCCCGTCCCATCCTACGGACATCCAAAAGCCGGCGCACAGTCCAAGCCGGCTCGCCATCGATGATCCGGGCAGGAGGCGGTGCCGGACCCGGAGTACAGAGGGGTGAGGTGTGATGTGGTTTGATTCGGGACACGTGAAATACAGGATGGATCCGCAGTGAGGCCGGCAGCTGAAGCCTCACTGCGGCTGGACTGATGACCTTCTGGATTTTGAAGGGACCGATGTAATGTCCTGTAACTTGGGGGAGTCCACTTTGAGGGGGATGTCCTTTGTCGACAACCACACCTCCTGCCCTGGCCGATACGCAGGGGCCGGGGTCCGCCGACGGTCTGCATGGGCCTTTGACCTCATCCGGGCCCTCAGCAAGCAGAATGGGCGGCACGCCACACCCGACGGCACTTCCGTAGGTGGGCCTGGACCGAGGGCACACCGACCTCTCCCTCAACCACTGGAAACAAAGGCGGTTGGTACCCCAGACATACCTCGAAGGGGAGAGGCCGGGGCTGACGACACCTGGCTGTTATGGGCATACTCGATCCAGGCCAGATGGGTACTCCAGGCCGCCGGGTGCGCGGCTGTCACGCAACGCAGGGCCTGCTCCATCTCCTGATTGGCCCGTCTGCTTGCCCGTTGGTCTGGGGATGGTACCCGGATGAGAGACTCACCGTGGCCCCCCGTTCCCGGCAGACAGAAGCTCCTCCAGACGTGCCGAGGAGAACTGGGGACCCGCGATCTGAGACAATGTCTGTGGGATCTCATGCAGCCGGACGACGTGGTGAACCAGGAGGTCCGCTGTCTCCTGGGCCGTCGGGAGCTTCGGGAGGGCCACGAAGTGGGCCGCCTTGGAGAATCGGTCCACTATCGTGAAGATGGTGGTGTTGCCCTGGGACGGCGGGAGACCCGTGACAAATCCAGGCCGATGTGGGACCAGGGGCGATGGGGCACGGGCAGCGGCTGGAGCAGACCCGAAGCCCTATGATGGTCAGCCTTGCCCCTGGCGCAGGTGGTGCAGGCCTGGATATAATCCCGGACGTCGGCCTCTAGGGACGCCCACCAGAAGCGCTGCGGACAACTGCCACGGTTCTTCGCACCCCTGGATGACAGGAGAGCTTAGAGCCGTGACAGAAGTCCAGGACTGCAGCCCTAGCTTCTGGTGGGACGTAAAGTCTGTTCTTAGGCCCAGTTCCGGGGTCCGGGCTTCGTGCCAGGGCCTCCGGCTGGTTCTCTCTACGTCCCAGGTGAGGGTGGCCACGATAGTGGACTCCCGGGATGATGGGTTCCGGTGGATCCGACAACTCCGTTTTGACTTCACCTTCATGTACCCGGGACAAGGCATCCGATCTCTGGTTCTTGGTTCCCGGGACGGTAGGTGATCCGGAAGTAAAACGGCCGAAGAACAGTGACCAGCGGGCTTGCCTGGGATTCAGCCGCTTGGCGGTCCTGATATACTCCAGGTTTCCGGTGGTCAGTGAAAACCGTGAATGGCACGGACGTTCCCTCCAACAGATGTCTCCACTCTCAAGAGCCTCTTTCACCGCAAGGAGTTCTCGATTGCCGACGTCATAGTTCCGTTCGGCCGGGGTCAACCTGCCGATGAAAAATAGGCACACGGGTGAAGGACCTTATCGGTCTTCCCGCTCTGGGAAAGCACAGCTCCTATCCCTGAGTCCGAGGCGTCCACTTCAACCACTAACTGGCGACTAGGATCGGGCTGCACCAGAACGGGTGCAGACGAGAAGCGCCGTTTCAACTCCTTGAACGCAGCATCGCAACGATCCGACCAGGTGAAGGGAACTTTTGGTGAGGTCAGGGCTGTCAGGGGGCTAACTACCTGACTGTAGCCCTTAATGAACCTCCTGTAGAAATTAGCAAAGCTGAGGAACTGTTGCAGCTTCCTACGGCTAGTGGGTTGGGGCCAGTCTCTCACCGCCGCAACCTTGGCCGGATCAGGAGCGACGGAGTTGGGGGAGATGATAAACCCCAGGAAGGACAAAGAGGTGCGGTGGAACTCACACTTCTCGCCCTTCACAAACAGCCGGTTCTCCAACAACCGCTGCAGGACCTGACGTACATGCCGGACATGAGTCTCAGGATCCGGAGAAAAGATGAGTATATCGTCTAGATATACGAAGACGAATCGGTGCAGGAAATCCCGCAAGACATCATTAACTAATGCTTGGAACGTCGCGGGGGCGTTTGTGAGGCCGAACGGCATGACCAGGTACTCAAAGTGACCTAATGGGGTGTTGAATGCCGTCTTCCATTCGTCTCCCTTCTGGATCCGAACCAGGTGATACGCATTTCTAAGATCCAGTTTAGTAAAGATTTTGGCTCCATGCAGGGGGGTGAACACGGAATCTAATAATGGCAACGGGTATCGGTTGCGAACCGTAATCTCATTCAGCCCCCTGTAATCAATACATGGACGAAGTCCGCCATCTTTCTTGCCCACAAAAAAGAAACCTGCCCCCATCGGGGAGGTGGAGTTCCGGATCAGCCCGGCAGCTAATGAGTCCCGGATGTAGGTCTCCATTGATTCGCGCTCAGGTCATGAGAGGTTGTACAGCCTGCTGGACGGGAACTCAGCGCCTGGAACCAAATCAATGGCACAATCGTACGGACGGTGCGGGGGAAGGGTGAGTTCCAGATCCTTGCTGAAGACGTCAGCAAGATCGTGGTACTCAACTGGCACTGCCGTCAGATTGGGCAGGACTTTGACCTCCTCCTTAGCCTGGGAACCGGGAGGAACCGAGGATCCTAAACACACCCGATGGCAGGTTTCGCTCCACTGAACCACCACCCCAGACGGCCAATCGATCCGGGGATTGTGCTTTAACATCCATGGGATGCCCAAAATCACGCGGGAGGTGGCAGGAGTTACAAAAAACTCAATCTCCTCCCGGTGGTTTCCAGACACCACCAGAGTTACTGGTGGTGTCTTGTGTGTGAGTAAAGGGAGGAGGGTGCCATCTAGTGCCTGCACCTGCAATGGCATAGGAAGCGCCACCAGAGGGAGCCCTACCTCCTTTGCCCATCTGCTGTCTAGCAGATTCCCTTCTGACCCCGTGTCCACCAGTGCTCGGGCTTGAAGGGTTAAATCCCCGCTCAGGATTGTGACTGGGAGTCGTGTGGCAATTTGTGTGTGTCTCACTTGAATGTCTTGACCCCCCCTTAGCCCAGTCTCTAAGGGCGAGTGTTGACGTTTTGGCCGTTTGGGGCAGTCTCTCTGTGTGTGCTCTGTTGAGCTGCAGAGAAAACACTCTCCATGGATCAGCCTTCCCATTTTGGCCCTGTGCGTCTCCCTAACAACGTCAACAGGGGGAGCTGTTGCCCCACAAAGCGCTGCGGCTGTGGAGCGTGGGGAGGGCGGCCCCTTTTCGAACCCGGAAGGGAGAGGGGCGGCGCGTATCCGGTCACATCCTTCGCCTCGCTCCCGACGGCGTTCCTCTAACCGATTGTCTAATCGTATAACGAGATCAATAAGCCCGTCTAAATCCCGCGGTTCGTCCTTAGCCACCAGGAGCTCCTTTAGGACCAACGACAGTCCGTTTACGAAGGCGGCGCGGAGGGCAGTGTTATTCCAGCCGGACCTCGCAGCCGCGATGCGGAAGTCGACTGCATAAGCAGCTGCGCTCCGGCGCCCCTGTCTCATTGACAGCTGCACGGCTGAAGCGGTCTCTCCTCTATTTGGGTTATCGAACACTGTTCTGAACTCCCTCACAAACCCATCATATGTCAGAAGGAGCCGTGAATTTTGCTCCCAAAGCGCTGTAGCCCAAGCGTGTGCCTTGCCGCGAAGCAGATTAATTACATAAGCTATTTTGCTAGAATCAGTCGCGTACATGACAGGACGTTGTGCGAAGACGAGCGAACACTGCATAAGGAAGTCCGCGCACGTCTCCACACAACCTCTGTACGGCTCTGGAGGGCTTATGTATGCTTCCGGGGAAGGTGGGAGGGGTCGTTGAACGACCAGTGGAACGTCACTGTTACGTGAACAAGTGAACAAGTTCTGAGCAGAAGTAAGTAGCAAAACCCAAAACAGACACCAGACCCCAAACATTCAAGTTCTAGTGACGATATAGTAAATAATGTAGTCAACTCTCACCTCCACAGCACTGCAGTAGAAGCCTTTTAAATTGTAACATCAAGAATGAATATTCCATTCTAGTGTAAAGTGCTTCCATGACAACAATAGTTGTTGCCACCATTTTCAATGTGGAACAAATGTTATGCATGGAAGTGTGGGTATATGACGTCAGTGTAGGCGAAGAATAACTCCTTGTTGGGAAAGTGTAAGTACACGGACCCACAACAGGGGGCGCAAATGAACGGACAATGGAATAGGTCAAATAACAACACTTTACTGTTGCGAACGTGCACAACAAACACAACAGATTACACAATAGATCAGAGGTCAAATTACAAGGTGTCGTGTGGGCAGGCTCGAAGATAGGAGACGCCTGTCCAAAGCAGAACCGGAACCACACGATTTCCTCCGCCACCAGACCCCGGGAATACTGGAGCCGCCAAGTCCCGAACTCCCAGGTGGCCACTGCCTCCGCATGTCGGACCTGGTACTGCTGGCGAGGAACAAAAACACAATTAAACGTGGGTGCGTCTGCACCCAGCAATCTGCACGGCAGGGAAGCTACCTCCACCTCTCGTTGGAGAAAAAGTCTGTTATCACTCACAAAAATCACAAAAAGGGCTTTCTATTAAGCAGTCAGGCTGAGGATATTACCTTTAGTAGAACGATATCTCGGCAAAGAGGTGGAGATGACGTCTTGCTGATATACCGATGCAGATCAGATGAGTGGTGACAGCTGTCACAGGTGATGAAGTGTCAGCTGTCACCCCGGCTGCTCCTGTGAGGCGGCAGCACCCTCTGGTGCCTGGAGCCCGCACTCCAGGCAGGGTGCCCTCTGGTGGTGGTGGGCCAGCAGTACCTCCTCTCAGCGGCCCACACAACAGGACCCCCCCCTCAACGGGCGCCTCCTGGCGCACCGACCAGGCTTGTCCGGGGTGGGCGGCGGGTAGAAATCGGCCAGGAGGGCCGGGTCCAGAATGAAGCTCCTCTTCACCCAGGAGCGTTCTTCAGGTCCGTACCCCTCCCAGTCCACCAAATACTGGAAGCCCGGCCCATCCTACGGACATCCAAAAGCCGGCGCACAGTCCAAGCCGGCTCGCCATCGATGATCCGGGCAGGAGGCGGTGCCGGACCGGAGTACAGAGGGGTGAGGTGTGATGTGGTTTGATTCGGGACACGTGAAATACAGGATGATCCGCAGTGAGGCCGGCAGCTGAAGCCTCACTGCGGCTGGACTGATGACCTTCTGGATTTGAAGGGACGATGTAACGTCCTGTAACTTGGGGGAGTCCACTTTGAGGGGGATGTCCTTTGTCGACAACCACACCTCCTGCCCTGGCCGATACGCAGGGGCCGGGGTCTCCGCCGACGGTCTGCATGGGCCTTTGACCTCATCCGGGCCCTCAGCAAGCAGAACGGGCGGCACGCCACACCCGACGGCACTTCCGTAGGTGGGCCTGGACCGAGGGCACACCGACCTCTCCCTCAACCACTGGAAACAAAGGCGGGTTGGTACCCCAGACATACCTCGAAAGGGGAGAGGCCGGTGGCTGACGACACCTGGCTGTTATGGGCATACTCGATCCAGGCCAGATGGGTACTCCAGGCAGCGGGCTGTGCGCGGATGTCATGCAACGCAGGGCCTGCTCCATCTCCTGATTGGCCCGTTCTGCTTGCCCGTTGGTCTGGGGATGGTACCCGGATGAGAGACTCACCGTGGCCCCCAGTTCCCGGCAGAAGCTCCCCAGACGTGCGAGGAGAACTGGGGACCGCGATCTGAGACAATGTCTGTGGGATCCCATGCAGCCGGACGACGTGGTGAACCAGGAGGTCCGCGTCTCCTGGGCCGTCGGGAGCTTCGGGAGGGCCACGAAGTGGGCCGCCTTGGAGAATCGGTCCACTATCGTGAAGATGGTGGTGTTGCCCTGGGACGGCGGGCGACCGTGACAAAATCCAGGCTGATGTGGGACCAGGGGCGATGGGGCACGGGCAGCGGCTGGGAGCAGACCCGAAGCCCTATGATGGTCAGCCTTGCCCCTGGCGCAGGTGGTGCAGGCCTGGATATAATCCCGGACGTCGGCCTCTAGGGACGCCCACCAGAAGCGCTGCCAGACAACTGCCACGGTTCTTCGCACCCCTGGATGACAGGAGAGCTTAGAGCCGTGACAGAAGTCCAGGACTGCAGCCCTAGCTTCTGGTGGGACGTTAAAGTCTGTTCTTAGGCCCAGTTCCGGGGTCCGGGCTTCGTGCCAGGGCCTCCGGATGGTTCTCTCTACGTCCCAGGTGAGGGTGGCCACGATAGTGGACTCCGGGATGCTGGGTTCCGGTGGATCCGACAACTCCGTTTTGACTTCATCTTCATGTACCCGGACAAGGCATCCAATCTCTGGTTCTTGGTCCCGGGACGGTAGGTGATCCGGAAGTCAAAACGGCCCGAAGAACAGTGACCAGCGGGCTTGCCTGGGATTCAGCCGCTTGGCGGTCCTGATATACTCCAGGTTCCGGTGGTCAGTGAAAACCGTGAATGGCACGGACGTTCCCTCCAACAGATGTCTCCACTCTTCAAGAGCCTCTTTCACCGCAAGGAGTTCTCGATTGCCGACGTCATAGTTCGTTCGGCCGGGGTCAACCTGCGAGAAAATAGGCACACGGGTGAAGGACCTTATCGGTCTTCCCGCTCTGGGAAAGCACAGCTCCTATCCCTGAGTCCGAGGCGTCCACTTCAACCACTAACTGGCGACTAGGATCGGGCTGCACCAGAACGGGTGCAGACGAGAAGCGCCGTTTTCACTCCTTGAACGCAGCATCGCAACGATCCGACCAGGTGAAGGAACTTTTGGTGAGGTCAGGGCTGTCAGGGGGCTAACTACCTGACTGTAGCCCTTAATGAACCTCCTGTAGAAATTAGCAAAGCCGAGGAACTGTTGCAGCTTCCTACGGCTAGTGGGTTGGGGCCAGTCTCTCACCGCCGCAACCTTGGCCGGATCAGGAGCGACGGAGTTGGGGGAGATGATAACCCCAGGAAGGACAAAGAAGTGCGGTGGAACTCACACTTCTCGCCCTTCACAAACAGCCGGTTCTCCAACAACCGCTGCAGGACCTGACGTACATGCCGGACATAAGTCTCAGGATCCGGAGAAAAGATGAGTATATCGTCTAGATATACGAAGACGAATCGGTGCAGGAAATCCCGCAAGACATCATTAACTAATGCTTGGAACGTCGCGTGGGCGTTTGTGAGGCCGAACGGCATGACCAGGTACTCAAAGTGACCTAATGGGGTGTTGAATGCCGTCTTCCATTCGTCTCCCTTCTGGATCCGAACCAGGTGATACGCATTTCTAAGATCCAGTTTAGTAAAGATTTTGGCTCCATGCAGGGGGGTGAACACGGAATCTAATAATGGCAACGGGTATCGGTTGCGAACCGTAATCTCATTCAGCCCCCTGTAATCAATACATGGACGAAGTCCGCCATCTTTCTTGCCCACAAAAAAGAAACCTGCCCCCATCGGGGAGGTGGAGTTCCGGATCAGCCCGGCAGCTAATGAGTCCCGGATGTAGGTCTCCATTGATTCGCGCTCAGGTCATGAGAGGTTGTACAGCCTGCTGGACTGGAACTCAGCGCCTGGAACCAAATCAATGGCACAATCGTACGGACGGTGCGGGGGAAGGGTGAGTTCCAGATCCTTGCTGAAGACGTCAGCAAGATCGTGGTACTCAACTGGCACTGCCGTCAGATTGGGCAGGACTTTGACCCTCTCCTTAGCCTGGGAACCGGGAGGAACCGAGGATCCTAAACACACCCGATGGCCAGGTTTCGCTCCACTGAACCACCACCCCAGACGGCCAATCGATCCGGGGATTGTGCTTTAACATCCATGGGATGCCCAAAATCACGCGGGAGGTGGCAGGAGTTACAAAAAACTCAATCTCCTCCCGGTGGTTTCCAGACACCACCAGAGTTACTGGTGGTGTCTTGTGTGTGAGTAAAGGGAGGAGGGTGCCATCTAGTGCCTGCACCTGCAATGGCATAGGAAGCGCCACCAGAGGGAGCCCTACCTCCTTTGCCCATCTGCTGTCTAGCAGATTCCCTTCTGACCCCGTGTCCACCAGGTGCTCGGGCTTGAAGGGTTAAATCCCCGCTCAGGATTGTGACTGGGAGTCGTGTGGCAATTTGTGTGTGTCTCACTTGAATGTCTTGACCCCCCCTTAGCCCAGTCTCTAAGGGCGAGTGTTGACGTTTTGGCCGTTTGGGGCAGTCTCTCTGTGTGTGCTCTGTTGAGCTGCAGAGAAAACACTCTCCACGGATCGCCTTCCATTTTGGCCCTGTGCGTCTCCCTAACAACGTCAACAGGGGGAGCTGTTGCCCCACAAAGCGCTGCGGCTGTGGAGCGTGGGGAGGGCGGCCCCTTTTCGAACCCGGAAGGGAGAGGGGCGGCGCGTATCCGGTCACGTCCTTCGCCTCGCTCCCGATGGCGTTCCTCTAACCGATTGTCTAATCGTATAACGAGATCAATAAGCCCGTCTAAATCCCGCGGTTCGTCCTTAGCCACCAGGAGCTCCTTTAGGACCAACGACAGTCCGTTTACGAAGGCGGCGTGGAGGGCAGTGTTATTCCAGCCGGACCTCGCAGCCGCGATGCGGAAGTCGACTGCATAAGCAGCTGCGCTCCGGCGCCCCTGTCTCATTGACAGCAGCATGGCTGAAGCGGTCTCTCCTCTATTTGGGTTATCGAACACTGTTCTGAACTCCCTCACAACCCATCATATGTCAGAAGGAGCCGTGAATTTTGCTCCCAAAGCGCTGTAGCCCAAGCGCGTGCCTTGCCGCGAAGCAGATTAATTACATAAGCTATTTTGCTAGAATCAGTCGCGTACATGACAGGACGTTGTGCGAAGACGAGCGAACACTGCATAAGGAAGTCCGCGCACGTCTCCACACAACCTCCGTACGGCTCTGGAGGGCTTATGTATGCTTCCGGGGAAGGTGGGAGGGGTCGTTGAAGACCAGTGGAACGTCACTGTACGCACAGGGTCGACAGGAGGGAGAGCCGCAGCAGCGCCCTGAGGGCGCGCCTCCACCTGCGCGGCGAGAGCCTCCACCCTGCGGTTAAGGAGGACGTTCTGCTCGGTCATTAAATCCAACCGAGCCGTGAAAACGGTGAGGATCCGCTGCAACTCACCGATCATTCCTCCTGCGGGCGCCTGTGCACCCTGTTCTTCCATTGGTTGTTCAACAGCCGGTTGACGCCCCTCGGGATCCATGACGTTGGCCAAGATATCCTGTTGGGAAAGTGTAAGTACACGGACCCACAACAGGGGGCGCAAATGAACGGACAATGGAATAGGTCAAATAACAACACTTTACTGTTGCGAACGTGCACAACAAACACAACAGATTACACAATAGATCAGAGGTCAAATTACAAGGTGTCGTGTGGGCAGGCTCGAAGATAGGAGACGCCTGTCCAAAGCAGAACCGGAACCACACGATTTCCTCCGCCACCAGACCCCGGGAATACTGGAGCCGCCAAGTCCCGAACTCCCAGGTGGCCACTGCCTCCGCGTGTTGGACCTGGTACTGCTGGCGAGGAAAAAAAACACAATTAAACGTGGGTGTGTCTGCACCCAGCAATCTGCACGGCAGGGAAGCTACCTCCACCTCTCGTTGGAGAAAAAGTCTGTTATCACTCACAAAAATTACAAAAAGGGCTTTCTATCAAGCAGTCAGGCTGAGGATATTACCTTTCAGGTAGAACGATATCTCGGCAAAGAGGTGTAGATGACGTCTTGCTGATATACCGATGCAGATCAGATGAGTGGTGACAGCTGTCACAGGTGATGAGTGTCAGCTGTCACCCCGGCTGCTCCTGTGAGGCGGCAGCGCCCTCTGGTGCCTGGAGCCCGCACTCCAGGCAGGGTGCCCTCTGGTGGTGGTGGGCCAGCAGTACCTCCTCTTCAGCGGCCCACACAACACTCCTGCAGATGTTGTCATTGTTGTCTTGATGGCTTTTCTCACTGGTCTCCTTCTCTATCAGTCACTCACATTCTGAGAACTGCCTCCTCCAAGCAGACTGACCACACAGTACCATACAATTTGTATTTCTTATTGACTGGAGAGGGTGAAGTCCTAGACATATTCAGTGACTTCAAATGTTCATGTATCCATCCCCTGATTTGTCTGAAGAAAACTGGCTGGGAAAGTGATGATTTAGTTGTTATACTTAGAGGTATGTATACTTATACCTGCCATTGATTTGACTTTTATATTTTTATTATATTTATAACATGTTGTAGGGATTTTTTTTTCACTATGAGTTTAAAGGCCATCGTTTTAGAAATTTTAATAGAAAGTGGCCTTATGCTTTAGAAATCTGATGTCAAAACAAAATTCAGACTTGGAACAGCTCAAGGATTCGCAAACTTTCATGCGCCACTGTATACGCGTATATGGCAAGTGGGACGATGGCACTCATACCCAGCTTCACATGCTGTACAAAGTGTGTGAGTATACCAAGAGCATGAAAATTAATAAAATGGTCAACGACACAAATACATTAATTCATAGCCGCAAAGCTGAACTATATTATGTGAGACCTACACCAAAAATCGATATGACTGTCAGTGACCAATCTTTTCCAGTTACTTCTTGTGTGTTCCTCACCTCTGCAGCCACTGTAGCTCAATTTGTCAGTCACAGAGCTGCTTCACACATTTACTTTGTGAAAAATACCACAATGAAAAAAAAAACCAATGCACTCTATAGTGCCAACTTACTGCCAGATGTCTTTATTGTTCAGCTGTTGTTGTTAAAATAGAGAATAGATATCATTAAATCTTTCCATGGCTTTAAAGGCCACATGCCAAGGTCTGGAAATCTATATTTCTTTGATAGCTGTTCTGTATAAAGCATGAATCGTCTGTGTATTTTTGCTAAATCTGTCTGTGTCAAATGATTTTGTTCCTTATTTGCTCCTGAAATATCCTGTGCTGGTGAGAAAGGGTGCTGCTGTGTGACATCAAGGCAGGGATGGCACATTACCAATTGCTTTAGTTCACAATGGCAGAGGATTCAGAAAGTGATTTGGAAAGCTTTTCTTTCCGTATTTTGCTCAATGATGACAATAAATAGACTAAATTGATTATTTTGACACGAGAGAATAGAGGTGGTGTACAGCCTTACAGGTTCAAGCCCAAATGGTCAGAAGGAGAAAATTCAGACAAGGAATAGGACAAAAACAACAACAGTGACAGCGAATGTGGGGCCAGGCTGTCATGCTGCGCGGAAGTGAGGCACAAACAGAGGCTGGACACAATTTGTAGACTCTTAGGCGAGGTGTATGAGTAAAAAGGCCTGGATCTTTAATGCAGGCAAAGGTACAGTCAGTGGTGGGCACAGCTAACCAAAAAGTTAGTTTCGATAACCATTAATCTGAGAACTGAAAAGTTATCTTTTATGGACTCTAAACCGATAAACTGCTAAAAATGTATCTTTATTACAGATAACTAATAACCGGTAACTTTCAGTGTTGATTCAGACGCGGGCCACATCAGATTACACTATCGGCTTCTGATAAACCAGTTTCATTTTAATCGCTGCAGGGGCTGCTGGGTAAATTCAAGGATCACAAACACAAAAAGAACACACGAAAAATGAATGAATAAAAAAATTGAAACCCCAAAAACTGTCATCCTCTTTCCAAATCGCTAAAACACAGTATTAGAAGTCACAGTTTATCTCTGTATTATATACACCGTCATTTACGAACTAAAAGCTGCTGTTTTTTTCACACGCTTTGAACCCTGCAGATTAAAAAACAAAATACATCCATGAATGCATTGATTGGCAGAGTAAAGACACGTAGTACATATAAATTCTTACCTGTTAGTTTCAGTGGGGTTCATTAAATTCTGAAAAAGTAATCCACATAAAGCACCCTGATTATCCAAAACGGTTGTCTAAGAAAAGTTCCTCTGTAACACAGCTGTGCCGTGAGATCTCCTCTCTCCCACTAAGTCTTGCCGATTAAATTATACCATCAGCCACAAAAAATAAAATAATGTTAAAATTACTCAGTTTTGTTTCTGCGCCGAGCAGATGGTAACACCCACTGTAATGTCCAAAGTGAACCTGAACTACACTGCCCACAATACTCCCTGCGTCAACTGGCCAATCACGCTTTGCGCTTAATGATGACATCCTTAGCAAGCAACAACCACAAACACACAACAGACGGAATAAAATGTTTGATTTTAGGGTTTACAAACGTTTTTGACTGTTAAACTTTGCTTACTTTATCACCAAAAAAAAAAAAAAAAACATTAGCGGACTGACAGTTATCGGAACTAAATTTAAAGGAAGGTAATTGGTCTGCTGATGGTTTTAAAAGTTATCTGAAAACCTAATCTGCTAGCAAAAACATTAGCTTCGATAATTATCGGTTATCAGATTAGCTGAACTGTGCCCACCACTGGGTACAGTACACAGGTAAGCAGCCCATGGAGCAAAGGTAACAGGCAGGAGTGAGGCAAAAAGACATGGTCAAAAACAAGCAGGGTTCGGGAGTTCGAGCAAACAGGGTTATCAGGGCTGAGGCAAAAGGTGGGATCCGAAAAGCAGAGCAGGGTCAAAACATGGCTTGGCAAAATGGGACTGAGACAGAGAGCAGGTGAGTGAACAAGTTCAACAAATGAACAAGGAAGGAGTGAACTGAAACAGCTTAAATAAGGAAGGTGGCGATTGGATAATGAGATGCATGTGTGGGAGAAGGATCTGGAAGGGAGGCGTAGCAGAATGATGAGGATGAGGGTAGAACAGGTGCAAGAGGGTGAGGGACGGAAAACACAAAGCAGACAGAGCCAGAGTGAAGTGACGAAAAGGTACAAAGACACGATAGCAGGTGCAAGAGTGTGATGTGACGTAACAACCAAAGATAAATCAAAAACCAAAGACGGAATAAAATACTAACATGAAAAGAGTTGCACAAAGAAACTATAAGAACCAAAAAAGGGAACCACCAGAAGATAAATGATAAGACCAAACAAGAACAGAACTCACAAGTTGAAAGTGTAAATAAACAGATAATTCAACAAACGATAAGAACAAAACAACCAAGTAATAAAACTAATGACTACACAATAAAGACACAGGTTGGCAGGACAAAACTAGACTGGGCTGAAAAATGACTAGAGTATGAAAAGTAATGACAAAAACAAAGTGGCAAAACAAGCTAAAAGCAACATGGAGGATAACTAAAAAACAGAAAACAAAATCTGAGACTAATGAATAACAGATAATGCAATAAGTGATTGAGCAGAGAATACAATAATACACCAACCCAGGGACAAAAGAATAACACACAAAAAGGGATCATCAGAAACAAACTAGAATGAGAAATAACAAGTTACAAAAATAAAACTATTAAATCAAGACCAGGGCAGACTGTGGGAAAAGGGGACAAATGAAGACTGGAACTGTTGAACATAAACAGGACCTAAACCTGACAGGCATTTGGAAGATCTGTATTGGATAGCAATTACATCGGCCAAGGACATAATAAAATCATCTGTGTTTATTTATTTGTCGGTCTGTCTGTTAGCAGGATTACGTCAAAACTATTGCACAGATTTTGACAAAATTCTCACCACACATAGATATGAGGGCATGGAAGACTCCAATAAATTTTGGAGGTGCTCTAAATCCGGATTGGCAGACATCAGAAATCTCTGATTGCTCTTGTTTATTTATTTGTGTGTGTGTCTGTCTGACTGTTAGTAAGATTATGTCAAAACTACTGCACAGATTTTGATGAAATTTTCACAACAGATAGATATTATACCATGGAACACTCCATTAAATTTCGGAGGTGATCTGGATCCAGATTCTGGATCAAAATTCCACTTTATATAAGCTTTGAAGGATTATGTCAAAACTACTTCACAGATTCTCACCAAATTTCCACCACAGATAGATAGATACTAGGGTATGAAAGACTCCAATGGATTTTGGAGGTGATCCGGATCCGAATTGGCTGACATCAGAAATCTCTGATTGCTCTTGTTTGGTTGTGTAATCATTAATTTTATTCTCCTAACCCCAATTTTCAGTGGGTAACACTTTCGACCCTGAGCCTTTGAAGTTTCATGTTGAAATAGCCATATGATCAAATGAAGCCTCTATGCTACATCTGCAGTATGCTCCCTAAAAGACTGTACTCTATTGTGATGAAATAATACACATCCTTGAAATAAAATACCTTTTCGTGATCATACAGGGGCATTATGACAGATCGCCAGACTGACAGATATTCTTAAATATACCTGTCAGAATAGATAGTGTGGCCCATGTGGCTTCTGGGTAAATGCTGGGGGGGTGTCCTATTTCAGCTTCAGGGACTTGTTTATGTAACTGTGTCCTCAGAGAAATAGCCACTACATATGTTAGAGATTTTTGTGGGACAATCCCAGTCCTTTTGCACCCTCTTGACAGATCGTACCCGTACAGTAGTTTGTGAATGGAAGCTCTGGTTTTGGGCACATTGACACACCCAAACACAATACAGTGATTTACCATCTCCTAATATAGATTCCGCATATCTTGGTGATTCAAAATATCCAAATCATTATTTCCATATAAGCCACATAAAGAGCAGAATGGCAAAGAAAAATGTAAACACAAGCAAGTCTCCTGAGTTTTCTATATGGCAGACTGATAATCTAGCCAGCCCCTTCCCTGTCATGACATCATACACTTGCTGACCTACTTTGTGGCGACTGCCGAGTGCGCTGTCATTTTAAAATGGCTGAAGTGGCTGCTCACAGCCATTTGCGACTTTTGCTGAAAGTGGACCTTCCAAATAATCACAAAACACATCCATTCACAATGTTTGAGGCAGTTTTCCGATTTTATGCCCTGTGGTATTTTAAAACTTTATTACTAATGAAAAAAGGCATACACAGTAAATTTACAGACATGTACTGTCAAGTTAAGTATTGCATTCATTCATTCATTGTCTGGACCCACTTATTCCAGTTAGGAGTCATTGGGCAAGAGGCGGAGTACAACCTGGACAGGCCACCACTCTGTCACAGAGCCAACGCATGTAGACAGACGAAGATTTTCACACTCACACCTACAGCCAATTTAGAGTCACCACTTCACCTAAACTGCACGTCTTTCTGAGTGGAGTTTGCATGTTTGCACGGGTTGCCTCCAGGTGCTCCAGTTTCCTCCTACCTCCAAAGGACCAGGTGAGAGGTAAATCTGGAACCTGTTTGCTGTGAAGCAACAGTGTTACTCAATAAGCCACTGTGCTGCCTATGCAAACATGAGTAGGTAACAATTCTGAATTCATTGTGAGGCAGAAACCTAAGTCCTAAACTGTTTAATTAAGTCAGACACAGTAATTTTTTTTAACATTTTTGCAAATTTATTAAAAATAAAAAATTAAGAAATCACATGTACATAAGTATTCACACCCTTTGCTCAATACTTTGTTGATGCACCTTTGGCAGCAATTACAGTCTCAAGTCTTCTTGAATATGATGCCACAAGCTTGGGGCACCTATCTTTGGCCAGTTTTGCCCAGTTCTCTTTGCAGCACCTCTCAAGCGCCATCAGGTTGGATGGGGAGCGTTGATGCTCAGCCATTTTTAGATCTCTCCAGAGATGTTCAATTGGATTCAGGTCTGGGCTCTAGCTCGGCCACTCAAGGACATTCACAGAGTTGTCCTGAATCCACTCCTTTGATATCTTGGCTGTGTACTTAGGGTCCTTGTCCTGCTGAAAGATGAGCCATCACCCCAGTCTGAGGCCAAGAGCGCTCTGGAGCAGGTTTTCATCCAGAATGTCTCTGTACATTGCTGCATTCATCTTTCCCTCAATCCTGACTAGTCTCCCAGTTCCTTCTGCTGAAAAACATCCCCACAGCATGATGCTGCCACCACCATGCTTCACTGTAGGGATGGTGCCTAGTTTCCTCCAAATGTGACGCCTGGTATTCACACCAAAGACTTCAATCTTTGTCTCATCAGACCAGAGAATTTTGTGCCTCATGGTCTGAGAGTCCTTCAGGTGTCTTTTTGCAAATTCCAGGTGGACTGCCATGTGCCTTGTACTAAGAAATGGCTTCCATCTGGCCACTCTCCCGTACAGGCCTGATCGGTGGATTGCTGCAGAGATGGTTGTCCTTCTACAATGTTCTCCTCTCTCCACAGAGGAAAACTGGAGCTCTGACAGAGTGACAGAGATCTTGGACACCTCCATGACTAAGGTCTTTCTCCCCTGATCGCTCAGGTTAGACAGTCGGCCAGCTCTAGGAAGAGTCCTGGTGATGGGGGCCACTGTGCTCATTGGTACCTTCAAAGCAGCAGAAATATTTTTGTATCCTTCCCCAGATTTCTGCCTTGAGAAAATCCTGTCTCTAAGGTCTACAGACAAGTCTTTTAACTTCATGCTTGGTTTGTGCTCTTACATGCACTTTCAACTCTGGGACCTTATATGTAGACAGGTGTGTGTCTTTCCAAATCATGTCCAATCAACTGAACTTACCACAGGTGGACTCCAGTTAAGCTGTAGAAACATCTTAAGGATGATTAGTGGAAACAGGATGCACCTGAGCTCAATTTTGAGCTTCATGGCCAAGGCTGTGAATACTTAAGTACACGTGATTTCTTTGTTTGTTTGTTTTTTGTTTTTAATAAATTTACAAACATCTCAAAAAACATTTTTCATATTGTCATTATGGGGTATGTGTGTTGAATTTTGAGGGAAAAACATGGATTTCATCCATTTGGAATAAGGCTGTAACAACCAAATGTGGAAAAAGTGAAGTGCTGTGAATACTTTCTAGATGCACTGTATGAAAATACTCCACTACAGAAGTGAGCACCTTGTAATGGGCAGCTAATTTCCAAGTATGTTCGGCATTCTTACCTTCTACTCGGATATGGCTCCAGAATTCATGTAGTGCAGAGGTGGCCAAGTTCGGTCCTCGAGAGCCACATTCCTGACACTATTAGTTGTCTCCCTGCTCCAACACACCTGAATCCAATGAAAGACTCGTTAGCAGACTTTTAATGAGCCTTTCATTGGATTCAGGTGTGTTGGAGCAGGGAGACAACTAAGAGTGTCAGGAATGTGGCTCTCAAGGACCGAACTTGGCCACGCCTGATGTAGTGAGTGACACCACTGGGATACTGATGCTTCTCCTTCTGTTCTGGTATTATCTCCCAGTCGGAGGTTGTCAGCAAAGCAGTGATAACACTGATGATGATACCCAACAGTTTGCACATCACAGGGGAGAGATGCAGGGATCTGGTCATACATTGACTGCATACGATATGGGGGCTCATGCGATAGTCAGAGATACCAAATGATTTCCTGAAGCTGCTGCAGTTCCTTTCATTTCAGTGAGGGGTGTAAAATGGCCATGCTCACATAAGGATAACGCATGAATGATGGATGTGGGGCGAGAGTTTTTGGGTGTTGATAGATACCTTCTATTTCTCTCAAAAGGAAGTGAATGAATGAATGGATGGATCAATGAAGAGCATTTAAGTTCCACTTCATGCACTAATGAATGCTAATTGGGATAAAAGAGAGTATTCCACGTCTAATTTCTGGGGATACAACCTGGGCCTCATTACTTGGTGGGATATCAGAAACCGGACACTGGGTGTTAATAATGAGATTTTAAATAATAATCATTAAAATAACATCAGCAATCCCTGGATTCGCTTCACCTTTCTGGAAACAGTGGCTGAGATCAGTTTTTGGTAATCATGTGACATATTTTAGCAAACATACTGAGGAAACGTTAACAGATTGGTAATTATGAGCATCTTTGCCCCTCAAAACATAAATCTACACACATTACTTGGTTGTGGGATCGCTTCCCACCTGGGGCCTTTCTGTGTGGAGTTTGCATGTACTCCCAGTGTTTCCATGTGTTCTCTCTTCATCCCACTTCCAAAAACATGCAGGTTAGGTGAATTGGAAAATTTAAATTAACTGTGGGTGTGAATATGTTTGTCTGTCTGTATGTGGCCCTGCGATAGACTGGCATCCTGTCCAGTGTGTACCCTGCCTAACTCTATATTACTGCTGGGATAGGCTCCAGCCCCTTCCCCCAGTGACCCTTAATTGGACTAAGGGGGTATAGAAGATGGGTGGATAGCAAAAAATAGATTTTTCAGTGAAAGCAGCAATAATTTGCATAAAAATGAGATTTGGGACATTTTGCCAGTTTGTTAACAAAGCTACACTTTCTGCTAGATCTACCAGACCAAAATATATTTTTGGTGCATCACACATCATTTTACCAACTTAGCTCTGAGGGATGTTAGGAAACGATGAGCAGCACAGTCTGTGCTTACAGGTGGTTGCTGGAGCTGAGGCGGCGTAGTTTGAGTTGAGGAGCCTTTGCAGCAGACTATTGCCCAGCTGCACGCATTGACTGAAGAGCAATTATGATGGTAGAGAGAAGAAATATGGAAGGGGTGTGTTTGACATGCATGAATGACGATGAATGTTGCATGTCATCGGACTGAGCAATGTGAGTCGAGTTGGCAACCTGAACTGGTTATGCTCACAAACTTGCCTGAGCTCAGTCATTGACTTGCAACCAGCCATACTTTCATGTGTTCAGTGTTGTTCTCCAAAATCAGTAACTTGCTTTGTCAAACTTTTTTTTTTTGGTCTGATTTTATTTATTTTTATGATAAACAGTTTGATCATTGCTTCACCTTATACTGGCTTCTTTCCCCTTTTCTGAATAATGTTTATTTATTTATTGTCTATTTATTTATTTATTTTACTGCAGTAAAATGTTTTGAACTTTTTCATCTGTCTGTTGTGCATTTAATTTATCATTTTGTTTTATTGCTGATGTGTTTCAGTACATTTCATAAAAATATATAATAATTATATATTATAATACTATAATTTGAGAAACAATTCTTTGTGTGGTTGTTTGTTCCACTAATCCTCCAAAGTGTTTTGGGCCACTTTCCACAAAACTTGAGGTACTACACATTGGTTGTGCTGTAGGTTGACTCCAGAATTGTGTCAAAAGTCAAAATGTTATGTTTAACTGATGGAGGTTGAACCCAAAATGCAGGCAGCGATGAGGCAAGTGGTAAGTGCAAACATGCAGGAGATTTATTGCCTCAAAAATGACTAACAATTCAAAACAGGGCAAAGATAGACAACAAAAGAGTACGAAAATAATACAAAGTCCAAACCGGATCACTTGGAATTTATCTAATACACTGGGGAACACACTAAAGCGCTAGAAAATAAACAGGAAATTGATGAATACTCACAACAGACAGAAAGCAATGTGAAACAACTGGCAAACCAACAGTGACAGAGGTGTGGCTTAAATTCAAAAACTAAGGGCCCCTTCACACACAGTATGAATGTGGTCGAATTATGCATGAGGCAGGAATCATATGCAATATGTGTAAAATCTAAGATGCCTCCAAAACCTCGTACACCTGTTGCTACAACTATTTGTGCACACCAGCGGCTGAAAGACAGAGTGTGCGCTGTACGTAGATCTGCTTGTTGCTTTTAGCCAATTCATGCACATGTTATAAGACAGTGATTGTAACGCAGTGGTAAAGTTTCCGTATGGTAATCAGAGCATACAGGTTCGAATCCCGTGAGTGGGATTTATTTTTTATTTAACCGGGGTTATTTAACCGCAGGGTTCTATATTGCATCACCTTTTATTTATTATTTATATCAACCCAGTGATATTCATTAATTATACAGATGGTTTTTATTTTATTTTTCTCCACATCAGCAACGCGATGTGGTGTATCATGTCAACGGGATTGTGCACGCCTGCCCATCGGTTCAGTGTTTTTGTGGTTCGCTCATATGAGCTGTTCCGCCATGATTCGCCAAGATTTGTACTTACGAGGTCTGTGAGAAAAGTAACGGACCCTTTTATTTTTTTCAAAAACTATATGGATTTGATTCATATGTTTTTACGTCAGCCAAGCTTGAACCTTCGTGCGCATGCATGAGTTTTTCCATGCCTGTCGGTTGCATCATTCGCCTGTGGGCAGGCTTGGAGTGAGCACTGCTCCATCCCTTTCGTTGTTTCATTGCGAGGAAATAGCAGAATGATTTGGGCTTTTTTTTCCATCAGAATCTTTTCAGAAACTGTTAGAGACTGGCAGCTGGAAACCATTCGAAAAATTTATCTGGCTTTCGGTGAAACTTTTACGGGCTTCACAGAGAATAAGGAGTGTTACTACAGCTTTAAGGACGACCCACAATGGCGCACGGCGCACCGCGCTCCGAGCCGCCATCGAGAGGTAGAAACCACCACATCATTTCTAAACGGATGGCTGTGTGGAGCCGGGACCATCGTGTGCAATTTCTCTGGTTATCACAAGAGCTGGACATCAGCCATTTTCAGGCAGATTTCACTTTTAACAAGAGATTTTGTCATGGAAAGCCGCGCCGAGGCTTCGCGTGTCACGACCGATTCGCTGATGAAGCTAGACAAAGGAACACCTCCGTTTCGGAGTGCCAGAGGACAAGTTGGGACATGCCTATCTCGGCTTTCAGTGCTTACCAGTCGAGTGAGTATAAGAGAAATTGTGGAGAGCTGGGCATGCGGAAGACAGACAGAGGACTGAACACAATGCAGGGGAGAGACCAAGGACAAAGACAAATTAAGAACCACAAGGAGGAACACACATGGATGACAAACAATGACAGGGGACAAGAAACTAACTCCAAGGCACAGACATAAATGCAGGACACACACAACACAAAGTTAAAAATGTCTGTTGTATGGCTGGGGGGGCCTGGCTGCTGGTTTGTTTGCCTTTTGTTTCCTCCCAGGTGGCATGCATTTGGGACTGAGTGGCTGTGTTGCTGAGGCTGTTAGGACTTCACCCTGATCACCTGCGACTCGTCAGGACTCACAGCTGAGGTGCATCTGGAGGGATTGGAGTATGTTGGCATTTAAGACTGAAGTGCACAGTGTGCATTTGCCAGAGACATCGACCTTGTGACCAGACGGGTGAGATCGTCGTCTTGGGAGCCATCTCATCAGCAGCGGACGCTGAGAAACGTCCAGGTTTGATGCACGGTCTGTGAAAGAGGAGAGGGTGAGGTCTCACGCTCGTCAGCACACTTCCTGAGGTACGTTGGATTTTGTGACTAACAGTTATACAGTCAGTAAATGTGGTGTCCCTCACACCTTATTGTATTGAGCTGTATGTTAGTCATGTATCAGCTTCCACTGCGGTGGTGATTTGTGAACGGGATGTTCCATGCCTGCAGGTTGGAAGCTGATCAGTAATCAAGCCAGGAAGTGTTTGCTGTTTGTACACCTTTAAGTGTTCTGTGTGTAGAGTGTGGACTCACATAATGGTTCCTTCTTTCACAGACTCGGTTGTTGCGGCCACCTGGGGGGTGTCGGCGGGGTCCTTGGGTCCGAAACAGCTTCTGGCTCCGGACCATTAGCGCTGCTGGGAGCGCACCACGCCAGACCGCACTTTTTATTATTATGATCACTGTTATGTATTAAATTCAGTTAGCCTTTGTACCGTGCTCTGCTTATTTCATACTGGGTCCTTCAAACGCTGGTCGGTTCTCCGAGCTGCGTCCGACACATAACAGTAGTCTCTGGCCACACATCACGGACCCAGCGGTAGCAGAGACGGTTACGCGCCGGGAAGGCGGCAGCAGACGTTCAGTGGTTATCCGGATCAGTTGCGGGGCTCTCCGCCCGGAAGGTGCGTGTTTGAGAACCCATTACTGGATACTAATTTGTGCTCTCTTGCAGCCGTGTCCTGTGTTTGTGCCTTATCCGTGGGTCGTGGTGGAGTGTGACTGGCGACAGCTTCGCGTCACACTCCGACCGGATAGGAGGCTTAAACGGGAGCTGCAAGAGTGCGTTTGTAATGGGTTCACGCGCACGGCGGAGCTCTGTTAGCACGGGTCGCTGGGCTTCCTGTGCTACAGTCGTAGCCCCGTTTCCCCGGATAAAAGGTAACTACTGCGTCTGTTGTTTCAGCTCCGGCGTTCTTTAGTTGAGCACATTTTGGTTGTTGCACACAGCTGCGCACGAGGATGCAGCTCGTTTGTTTTTTGTCACCAAAGGGGGTTTTTCATTTTTTAGCACTCTGGTTCCCCCTTGTGGTGACTGAATCACGGTACCGTCAAGCTCTTGAGTAGGAACAGGTGTGTTCCATTTGGTTGAGCTTGACGGTATAACTCACTGATTTGTTTTGTGTTGGTTCATTTTGTGTGGGTGTTTTTTGAGTGGGTTTTTGTGGGCTTTTGTTTTTTTTGTTGTCCACTGTTTGTCTGGGGGTGCGATCCTGCAGCCTTTGCTACACAAACAAAAAAAGAAAAAGAAAAGGAAAGACGGGGACCCAAAGAACTGTGTGTTGGTCTGTTTTTTTTTTTTTTTTTCTTGTTTCTTTTTGTTTCACATCCCCAGGATTCGGTGGAGCGGTCCCCTGGGGGGGTGATGGGGTGGTATTCGGGTTATTTTTTTCTCTTTGTTTTTTGTTATGCCCTCTCTTCTCCTCTGACTCCAGCCGGGGGTGCCGTAGTGTCGGCATGGCTGGAGGGGTGCAGTTGGGTTGTGCTGGGCGTTTCCCAGGTGGCCTCTGCACCCGGGAGGGGAGGGGGGGGGGGGGTTTTGGGGTTTTTATTTTGTTTTCCCTCCCCCAGTTTCCGCCCTCAGGGTTTGACTGTGGTGTCCTCTGGGGGGGAACGGGCGTTGGGTCCATCTAGCCGTGGGCGGCCGGGGCTGGGTCCATTGGTCGTGTGGGGAGGCGTCTCCTGGGGTTGACGAGTGGTCCTCTGGGGGGCGCTGGTAGTCCCCGTGGGTGACGGTGGATCCCAGAGGGACCTCGGCCGTGGTTATTACTCCTGGAGTTGGCGAGTGGCCCTCTGGGGGGTGTTGGTCCCGGCGTGTCGTTTGGGGGGGGGGGGGGGGGGTGTTTTAGCGTTTTTGTTTGTTGGGTTGTTTTTCCTTTCTCCCCTTCCCTGGGGTTTGATGGGACGGTCCCCTGGGGAGGGGGGGGGATGTTTTGGTTGTTTGTTTTTGACTACTCACACATGTTTTGGTGAAAGGCTGACCGCACAGGTGTAGGAACTCCTGGCCACACCTGTGCTAAGACTGTTAGAACCAAGGGCAAATATGCAGCCAGTTCGGGCAGTCTGTTGGAGGACGAGCGCGGACGTGGTTTCCAGCCATGGTCCCTGGAGGGGGGTGTTTCTCCTGGGCCAGGTGTGTGTGGTCGCCGGGAGGCTTCCCGTGAGGGTGGGGTACTGTTGTATGGCTGGGGGGGCCTGGCTGCTGGTTTGTTTGCCTTTTGTTTCCTCCCAGGTGGCATGCATTTGGGACTGAGTGGCTGTGTTGCTGAGGCTGTTAGGACTTCACCCTGATCACCTGCGACTCGTCAGGACTCACAGCTGAGGTGCATCTGGAGGGATTGGAGTATGTTGGCATTTAAGACTGAAGTGCACAGTGTGCATTTGCCAGAGACATCGACCTTGTGACCAGACGGGTGAGATCGTCGTCTTGGGAGCCATCTCATCAGCAGCGGACGCTGAGAAACGTCCAGGTTTGATGCACGGTCTGTGAAAGAGGAGAGGGTGAGGTCTCACGCTCGTCAGCACACTTCCTGAGGTACGTTGGATTTTGTGACTAACAGTTATACAGTCAGTAAATGTGGTGTCCCTCACACCTTATTGTATTGAGCTGTATGTTAGTCATGTATCAGCTTCCACTGCGGTGGTGATTTGTGAACGGGATGTTCCATGCCTGCAGGTTGGAAGCTGATCAGTAATCAAGCCAGGAAGTGTTTGCTGTTTGTACACCTTTAAGTGTTCTGTGTGTAGAGTGTGGACTCACATAATGGTTCCTTCTTTCACAGACTCGGTTGTTGCGGCCACCTGGGGGGTGTCGGCGGGGTCCTTGGGTCCGAAACAGCTTCTGGCTCCGGACCATTAGCGCTGCTGGGAGCGCACCACGCCAGACCGCACTTTTTATTATTATGATCACTGTTATGTATTAAATTCAGTTAGCCTTTGTACCGTGCTCTGCTTATTTCATACTGGGTCCTTCAAACGCTGGTCGGTTCTCCGAGCTGCGTCCGACACATAACAAATGTCTACATGTTGTTTTATCTATTTGTTTGTTCCCCTGTTTTTTCCAGCTCCTGTGGCTGGTTTTCATCAAACGTAATATGTGGATGACAGTCTGCCCCAGAATGGCCTTGAAAGGGTTTGTTGTAGTAAAGGTCAAGGATATTGTGGTTTCAGGACAAGTTGAATGATGTTGATTTTGCATGTTGCTAATTTTCACTCCATTTTTCACCAAATGTATGGAGGTGAGGTGAGTTAGCTAAGTGAGGTCAGTCACTGGGGTCAAGGTTGTGTGCATCTGTGTGTTTGTTGGCACCAAAATTGATGCTAAAAAAAATAATTTTGGCAACTGTCAAGGTCAAGGAATTTGATTTTCAACCTGATTTGGACCAAAGGTTTCACACTAAGATGCGTTCCAGAATTTAACCAGCAAAATCAGCCAGAAGCCAATTATTCTGGAGAAAGTTGGGAGAACTGGGGTCAAATGTCAGATTTCCGTTACTGTCTTTGTACCCATGGGTACTTTTGTCGACTAATACTGTATATAATATGATGTTCAGGGTCCTCTCAGCTTTGTCATTGGCTCCCTATCATGAAATTGGGGCACATTAGATTACACAACAGAAATGTGTTTACCTCCTCACTCACACTTTTTTCTTTGTTGAGCAGTTAAAACAACAACCATACATATCTGTAATGGAGGCAGCACAGGCAGAGACCTCTGAGAACTACACCGATTTAAAAAGCAAATAGTCTTTATTTATTTTATTATGTTTTCGGTCGCGTTTGTCTGTCTGTCTGTCAGCAGGATAACTCAAAAAGTTTTGAACGGATTTTGATGAAATTTTGTGGAGTGGTTGAAATGACAAGAGGAACAAGTGATTAAATTTTAGTGGTGATCCGGATCACAATCCGGATCCCGATGCTAATGCGTTAGCATGTCTATGGCATTTTCAGTGTTAAAAGTTAGCATTAAGCAGTTGCAGCTGTCATCACGTTCGGGTGCATTTGTTTTCAAATTGTAATATTTCTTAAATTTTATTTTTATTGAAATTTTGTGGAGTGGTTGGAAATGACAAGAGGAACAAGTGATTAAATTTTAGTGGTGATCCGGATCACGATCCGGATCCCGATGCTAATGCGTTAGCATGTCTATGGCATTTTCAGTGTTAAAAGTTAGCATTAAGCAGTTGCAGCTGTCATCACGTTCGGGTGCATTTGTTTTCAAATTGTAATATTTCTTAAATTTGTGCCAAGGAGGGAATCTCTTTAGGGTCAGTGACCCTATGGCCTTGTTTAGAGAAGTGTTTCATAAATGTTAAAAAAAATCATATATTTGCAGTTTAGTTGAATAATAAATTGAATTTTGTCTCTTATTTGTTTTTGTCTATAAGCACATGCAATATCAATATCAGTGCTCAGATGACAGTAGCTTCTGGGAAAGGTGCGAGTTGCAATAAACTGTGATGCCAAGCGCTAAGGATACATGCTATCCAGTCACAGCAGATGAAACTTTTTTTTACTACTGAGCAAACATCATTGTTAGACTTTTTTAGGTTCATTGATTCCACGGCGTGTAGATGTTATGGCGTCAGTGACCCCATGGCCTTGGCGGAGGTTTGCACTCTCTGAGTGCTTCTAGTTTACATAAGAAAAACAGTCCATTCACAAAAGCTGTCCAGGTAGAAACAGAGAACTGAGTTCACAGAAGGTGTAAACTGAAGGTCAACACGAAATCAGTCTAAATATCAGCAAAGTTTGTGAGGGAGTCAGAAATCTGGTTAACCAGAAAACACAGGCTGAGGGCTCAAGCACAGTCAGTAAATATACGAAGCAACAAATCCCCCCCAAAAATGGCAGATAAGGCTCGAGAAACACAAGAAGGCAGTGTGGTTCAGCATTTGGGAAGCAAACATGAAAAGACTACACAAGAAACCAAAGATGAGAGTGAGACAATCTGGCACTGCAGTGAAGGACTGTGACGATTATATAGTGTATGAAAATAATTAATGAGGAAATGTGCTTGCAAGCCTGAGTGCCTGTGAGACAGGAAATAAAGACAACGGAATATACAAGGAGTAATCTAACAGATTAACAGTGTGGGAGGAAACAACCACGCAAGTTCACTCAGAGTTACAAAATAAAGGTGCATACGTCTGAATTTTTGTTTTTGTTTTTTTTGTGCAAAACAGCAATAGAAAAATGGCAACCAGAGGACAGACAAGGGACACAAAAGATGTGAAAAACTGTTATTTAATGGAGTATCAGTGTGTAAACTAAAGGAAGAGCTAACAATCATTGCTCTCTATATGGATTCAGTCCAATGCATTTGTGGACACATGCGCTTGTGCATTACTTTTGACTGCGCATTTTACTAAACTTAAGTACAAGTGCTTATCTTTGTATTAAAATAGAAGTGCCAAAATTAAACTTTTTATTGCATATTGTTTATGTTGTGACACATGGTCATACATCACAGCTACATGATTTTGCTTGCCAAAGCTACATCCTCCAATAATTACACCATTTATCTTGGCTCCTCACAAATCCAAGACATGAGGCTGGATAAATGTGCCATGTGAAGTTATCTCTGGCTTAATTCTGTCTTACATGCTCCATGGCAAGTTTTCAAACTCTTATCCAAGCAGACCTGAGCTTCTCTCAGTCAAAATGAAAAATCTCAACCATACTACAACATAACACGAACTGGCTGTTATTTTCCCCCACTGTTAGAAATTTATCATTATATTGTTATAATCCTAATTTTGTACATAGGACCCTATCTTCCACTTGATACAAGACAACACAGTGCAACACATGTGTCTTTACTACTTTCCAACTGAATGTAGTGCAGAACCAAGTTTCACATACGCAAGTTCTTTCAGGTGCTACAAATGACCCCCAGATCATCAGATTACCCCCTCCCCCAACAATAGTACACAACTCTTACTGAACTGTGATCTCCAAACCATGGTGTGAACTGAAGTGTGGCTTCCATGTACCGTACCTTTGTAGACAAGGAGCTGGCCTGCCATTATGTAGACCATGCTACCTATCAACATAATGCAACCATACAGGATCACACTATGTTGATTGCAGCAGTAATATTATGCCTAACATTCATTCATTTTACATACATGCTTACTCCAATCAAGGGTCACAGGATGGACTGGAGCCTATCCCAGCAGTTATGGGGCAAGAGGCAGGCCACCCTGGACAGGATGTCAGTCTATCGCAGGACCACCATTATTCAGCATTGGCACACATAGTTAATTATTTAAACATAGTTACTCCATACACATTGAACTAAGAAACAAATGTGTAACACAATTTTGTCTTGAAGGAGCCACTACAAGGTATTGATGCTTGGCCAGTGAAATGAAGTGTCTATCTGAATATGTTGTCCTCTGAACATGGCTGTTGATTCTCCCCCGCCGCCGTGTGCTTTGCAGGAGTCACTGCTCATTGCTCTCTTTGAAGCACCTGCTTTTTACATCAAGAAGGGTTGCCAGTAAAATGTACATCTCTGCAACACAGATTTTCCAAATCTTGTGCCAGCTGTAAACTGGCACCAGTTTACAGTGCTGCTGTGGTCTGAAATGATGCATGCGCAGATTCAAAAGGCAGATCAACTTTTAGGGGCGGACCGTTCGGTCTGTGACACCAGAACAGCTGATATGAAGCCCTTGTCTGGGCGTCGTCATGTTGGCAGCAATGACATTACTGACTTTGTCCACATCAGAGGTCTCAAACTGACACCCCTTATGCATAGGCCTTCATGCATGGATCTGCATGTTCATTTGGCACAAAGTTTACACTGGATACCCCTTCCTCATACAACTCCACATGACATGGAGAATGGGCAAGGGTGGCCTTGAACCGGGAACCTTCTACTCTCGAAACAAGCATACTAACCGCTCAGCTACCATCACTCAGCGCATATATTGAAGCAAAGATGTCTTAGATGATCCCGTCAATTTCACCACTCAACAAGCCATATTATTCTAGGTGTTTGTAATAAAATGCTCACAACTTCAGACACAGGCCTCCACAACAACAATAGCCACTGCCAATGGACACTGGGGTACAGATGTTATGAGAGACGGAGACACTGGGCCATGCCGCTGTCACTCAAAGCAACCATGCCATGCTCTACCATCCCTTATATGGGGAAAGTGTGTCCAAAACTTTTGAATGGTAATGTGTGTGTGTCTGTCTATATTATTTTACACACAAACAAAATTTCACAAAAAACAAACCTACTAGGGTCAAAATTATTTGCCCCCCTGATGCTAATAGTTAGTTGTGTATCCTTTTTACTGGATAACAGCCTGCAGTAGTTTTCAACAAGTCTCAGGCCTTGTCCACACGGAAAAGGAACTTTCCTTATACGATCTTTTTCTTTGTCATTTTCAAACAGCGTTCCATAAACATGGTGTAAAGTCTTTTAATCTGACCTGTTGCATCCTTTGCATCCAGCCTGATTTATCATCACAGCCAGCTGAAAACTGTTATCCACTTAATACGCCCTTGTTTTGGAAGACAATATCTGGAAATACTTTTATTCCACATCATGGAAATTGCTTATGAATAAAAACAGGGTAGAAGTGTTTCTAAAGAAGTCACTCTATATTTATTGTTTTTGCTGTCAATGCTTGCAGACTGGAGCCCAACAAACTAGCAGTCTTTTCCTGGTCTGTTTCTCTGGTTGTCCCGGCACCAACAAGAAGAAAAAAAAAAATTAAAAAAAAGCTGAAAGTCTATTCTAGTGTCACAGCGGGTCCTTAAGTCACACTAGTATTCACAGCCATCCTTCGTATCTTCAGCATTCTGATCCGTAAAGACAAAAATAAAAGTGTGTCCAATTACCCTGTTAACAACAACATATTGTCCATTACAAGCAGGAGATTTTGGTACGCTCAATGAGAAAATTTATTAAAGCTTTTTTTTTTACATAATGTGTTGGAAAGGTGGGGCTATGACATCTTTTCAGAGAAGTTCAGTATTACGAGTACTTGTCCCGACAAAAACACCAAGGGTGTGTTTTCAGATTTATTTACGCTGGGAAACACCTGTACGATACAAAACTTTTGTGAATATGCCTAAACCTGTCTCCATGTGGACGGGGCCTCAGGCTTGTCTCCTGAGAAATCCCAGCACTTTCTTCTTTGGCGAATCTCTCAGTCTCCTCCAGATTTGATGGTTTTCTGGCATGGACCTTCGTCTTCAATTCACCCCACAGATTTTCAGTGGGATTCAAGTCAGGGCTTTGTGCAGGCCAGTCAGTAACATTCAATTTCATCTTCTGGAGGTAGTTCTTCACTAGGAGTAACATATGGTTTGATTCTTTGTTGTGTTGGAAGACAAGTGATGACCCAGACCAAATTTTACTGCTGAATGCTTGGGGTTTTCTTTTAAAAATCTTGACATATCATTCTTTCTTTGTGATTCCCTCTACCTTGAGGAGATTGTCAGTTCCAGACACACTGAACCATCCCCACAGCATAAAACTCCCACCGCTGCTTTTCACTGTGGACCCACTGCCAAATAGTCTAAGCAGTGGGTCACCCCTCTGAGTTTGGTCTGCTTGAGGTTAGACCTTACTTATGTGAAGCATGTTGAGGCAGCTGTGTTGTGATTTGGCACTATATAAAATAAAATAAATTGAAATTAAAATTGGATGTGTTCTTGGTTCTCCCGGTTTCTCTAGGTATATCTCATAGACAGAAGGATATCAGCAACATCTTTGTGGTCCAAGAGCTCTAGTGTTTTCTCATCTGACCATAGGACAAGAGGCGGGCTGGAGAGGATTATAAGTGGGAATCCAACATGCTCTGGCAAGCTACGAACAAGTACAGGACAAAACAAATGTGAAGCCATTGGGAAAGTTCTCTGTCTACTCAAAGTTTTGAGAATGCACACAACTTTCTGGTGGACTTGCCAGACATCAGCTGGCAAGGAACACATTTAATGAATGAGAAAAGATTTGTATACAACAAAAACGGACACAAACGGGTGAATTTTTTCACATAATATAATTGTTATGTGAAATTATGCCTGAAGACGTGATGGGTGGGCCATTTGTTGGAATGCCCACTTCAGTCCGCTTCACCCATTTCAAGCACTTTGAGCGTCTGATGCAGATGGAAAAGTGCTATATAAATGCAGTCCATTTTCATGCTGAGCACCCACCTTCATTAAATAGCAAGTAAATGTGCATTCATTTGTACACCCATGGGTGTATTGATTTTAACCCTCTGGGATCCATTTTCTCAATTGTACCATACCTTCATTTATTTCCCTGTTAAGGTGTTTGCATATTGTATAATGGTCAGTCTCAGCTTTATGAATGTGAGACATATATTTGTCAAGAACACAGTGTAAAAGCTATATTTTGGCTCGAAAGCTGAAAATGTGAAATGCATTTTTTAAAATCTTTCATAAATATACTGTTATGTGGGCTGCTGAAGAGGAGGTACTGCTGGCCACCACCAGATGGCGCCCTGCCACACTGGCACTTTTTGGCCCTGAGAGGGCGCACGGGCCGGTGGGCCTCTCTGACTTCTCCAGGTGTGCTCGTAGGCTGTCAGCAGCTGTTCATCATCATCATCATTCACTACACCCATAACTCGGGATAACTCGGCCACGTCATGGACTCCGAGGGGTGTTTACCACCTAATGACCAACCAATGGAAGTGCAAGGTGCGCAGGATCCACCAGGAGGATCGCTGGGTGAGCTGCGGCACATTCTGTCTAACCTCACTGCTCGGTTGGATTTAGTAACTGAGCAGGACGCTCACCTCAGCCGTAGGATGGAGGCTCTCATCGCGCAGGTAGACACGCGCACGTCTGGCGCGGCTGCAGCAGCTCCCCCTCCAGTGGATCAGCCGCCAAACAGAGTTATTCCAGTGGTCGTTCAGAGGTCCCCCCCTCATCGCCCGAAGCTTACATAAGTCCCCCAGAACTGTACGGTGGTTGTGTTGAAACATGTGCGGACTTTCTGATGCAGTGCGTGCTCGTTTTTTCACAATGGCCCGTTATGTACGCGTCTGAGCACAGCCGGGTGGCTTATGTAATTAACTTACTTCAGGGCAGAGCACGCGCCTGGGCTACGGCGCTCTGGGAACAAGATTCACGGGTCCTCTCTACTTATACTGAGTGTATAAGGGAGTTTCGACTGGTGTTCGATCATCCCAATAGAGGTGAGGCCGCTTCTAATATGCTGCTGTCAATGAGACAGGGACAATGGAGTGCAGCTGATTACGCAATCGGCTTCCGCATCGCGGCAGCGAGGTCCGGTTGGAATTCAGTCTCAATCTGCGCCGCCTTTGTAAACGGGCTGTCTCCGGCCCTAAAGGAGCATCTGGTGGCTAAGGATCAGCCGCGGGATTTAGATGGGCTTATCGATCTGGTTATTCATCTAGACAATCGGTTAGAGGAATACAAGCGGGAGCGAGACGAAGGGCGTAGCCGGGTGCGCGCTGTCCCTCTCCCTTCCAGGTCTGAAGCAGCGCCGTCCTCTCCCAGCTCCCAAGCCAGAGCTTTCCGCGTAGCACCAGCTCCCCCTGCTGACGAAGCTATGGACACGAGCAGGGCAAAAATGAAAGTAAAACAAAGGAGGCTGGCACAGAATAAGGGGCCCCAGGCAGTTAAACACCAAAGCTCAACCTTAGAGACTGGGCTAAGAGTGAGCCATACAAACCACACGGGTGTTCCACGCAAATGCGCATGACTCCCAGTCACAATCCTCTGTGGGGATTTAACCCTTACCGCTCCAGCACTGATTGACACAGGATCGGAACGGAACCTACTGGATAGTAGGTGGGCTAAGGCTGTGGGGCTCCCTCTGGTGGCCGTTCCTTCACCATTAAAGGTGCGGGCGCTAGATGGCACCCTACTACCAGAAATCACACACCAGACACAGCCTTTAACCTTGGTTGTCTCTGGGAATCACAGGGAGGAGATTGTGTTCTTTGTGACACCTTCTACCTCCAGGATAATTTTGGGCTTTCCATGGATGGTAAAGCACAATCCCCGGATTGATTGGCCGTCTGGGGTTGTGGCTCAATGGAGCAAAACCTGCCACCGGGAGTGTTTAAGATCCTTGGTGCCACCTGGTGATGAAGTTAAAGAGGAGGTCAGAGTCCCCCCCAATCTCATGGAGGTGCCATCTGAGTATCATGACCTTGCAGACGTCTTCAGCAATGATCTGGCACTCACCCTGCCCCCGCATCGACCGTATGATTGTGCCATTGATTTGGTTCCAGGCGCTGAGTATCCGTCCATCAGACTGTACAACCTCTCACGTCCTGAATGCGAATCAATGGAGACCTACATCCGGGACTCATTAGCTCATTAGCTGAAATTCTTCATCCCCGTTAGGTGCAGGTTTCTTTTTTGTGGGCAAGAAGGACGGCGGTCTCTGTCCATGCATTGATTATAGAGGGCTGAACAAGATCACGGTTCACAACCGATACCCGTTACCTCTATTGGATTCAGTGTTCACGCCCCTGCATGGAGCCAAAATTTTCACAAAACTGGATCTTAGGAATGCTTACCATCTGGTTCGGATATGGAAGGGAGACAAATGGAAGACGGCATTTAACACCCCCTTAGGTCACTTTGAGTACCTGGTCATGCCGTTTGGCCTCACCAACGCCCCGCGACGTTTCAAGGCTTTGGTTAATGACGTTCTGCAGGATTTCCTGCACCGATTCGTCTTCGTATATCTAGACGATATCCTCATCTTCTCCCAGGATCCTGAGACTCATGTTAAGCATGTCCGTCAGGTCCTTCAGCGGTTATTGGAGAACCGGCTTGTTTGTGAAGGCCGAGAAGTGTGAGTTCTATCGCACTTCTTTGTCCTTCCTGGGGTTTATCATCTCCTCAAACTCCGTCGCACCAATCCGGCTAAGGTAGCTGCGGTGAGAGATTGGCCCCAACCGGTAAATCGTAGGAGCTGCAACAGTTCCTAGGGTTCGCCAATTTTTACAGGAGGTTCATAAAGGGCTATAGTCAGCTAGTTGGCCCCCTTACAGCCCTGACCTCCACAAAGTCCCCTTCACCTGGTCGATTGGTGCAAAGCCGCATTTAGGGAGTTGAACCACCTGTTTTTCAACTGCACCAGTTCTGGTGCAGCCCGATACTAACCACCAGTTTATAGTTGAAGTGGATGCCTCTGACTCAGGGATAGGAGCTGTGCTGTCCCAGAGCAGGGAGTCCGATAGTGTTCTCCACCCTGTGCTTACTTCTCCCGCAGGTTAACCCTCGTAGAACGGAACTATGACGTTGGCAATCGGGAACTCCTGGCGGTGAAAGAGGCCCTCAAGGAGTGGAGACATCTGTGGAGGGAGCTGTGGTCCCATTTGTGGTTCTCACTGACCATCGGAAACCTGGAATACATCCAGACCGCTAACCGTCTGAACCCCAGGCAAGCCTGATGGTCACTTTTTTTTCGGACGCTTCAACTTCAAGATCACCTACCGCCCCGGGACCAAGAAACATCCGGTCTGACGCCCTGTCCGGGTGCCACGAAGAGGAAGTTGGAGCAAGGCGCTGGAACCCACCGGACACCATCTTACTGGAATCCACTATCGTCGCAGCCCTCACATTGGACGTAGAGGGAGTGGTCAGGGAAGGCCCTGACTGTGCTGTTCTGGTGGCCAACAGTCGAAGCCGACACCAGGGACTACGTTCCGGACCTGTGCCACCTGCACCAGTGGCAAGGCTTCACATCAGCTGGAGAAGGGGCCTCCTCCAGCCATTGTCAGTGCCCGTTGCCCCTGGTCCCAATCGGAGTGGACTTCGTCACGGTCTCCCTGCGTCCCAGGGAAAAACGGTCATCATGACGATTAGTGGACCGGTTCTCCAAGGCGGCCCACTTCGTGGCCCTCCCGAATCTCCCGACAGCCCAGGAGACTGCAGACCTCCTGGTCTACCATGTCTGTGCATTTGCATGGTATCCCGACGGACATAGTATCTGACCGTGGTCCTCAGTTCTCCTCGCAGGTCTGGAGGAGTTTCTGTAGGGAGCTGGGGGCCACGGTGAGCCTGTCGTCCGGGTATCACCCTCAAACAAACGGTCAAGCAGAGCGTGCTAACCAGGACCTGGAACAAGCGTTAAGGTGTGTCACCTCTGCGCACCCGACGGCCTGGAGTCAACATCTGGCCTGGATCGAGTATGCTCACAACAGCCAGTCTTGTCATCTACCGGCCTCCCCGTTCGAGGTCTGGCGGATTTCTACAGGGAACACCCCGACAAGCCGGGTCGGGCGCCTCCTGGCGCCTTGAGGGGGGGGTCCTATTATGTGGGCTGCTGAAGAGGAGGTACTGCTGGCCACCACCAGATGGCGCCCTGCCACACTGGCACTTTTTGGCCCTTAGAGGGCACACGGGCCGGTGGGCCTCTCTGACTTCTCCAGGTGCGCTCGTAGGCTGTCAGCAGCTGTTCATCATCATCATCATTCACTACACCCATTAAAAGCCTGGAGAAGAGACATCATAACTCTGCCAAGTTATCAGCTTACCACACAGGTAAACTACTCAGCTCTTTTGTGCCGTTCGCACATTCATTGTTACTGAAGTCTTTGCAGTTGTGATTATATACTTGCAGCTTGGAGCCGAGTTTGTGGGAATTTGGAGGAGTTGGTGTCTCCACTCCTCACTTCTTACTTCCTAAGTATAACAATTGACACTGCACGTTTTCCAGTTTTCCTCTGAACTCTGGGAGTATCTGGATTTATTCCTTCAGGAGGATTTCTGTGAGTTGCTGACTGTTTGCTGGGTGAGCACTCACCCACCTTAACCTGTTTTTGCTCCTGCCAGCAGTACCGGTCCGACAGCCTCGAGCGGTGGCCACCTGGGGAATCAGGTCTTGGCGGCTCTGGTGTATTGCAGGCCTCCGGTTGGCGGTGGGGCTTCGTGGGTTCTGGCTCCTCTCTGGATAGGTGTAGAATTGATGTTATGACCTTTATAATTGTTGATACATTGCAAATCTAGTTCATAAGAATGCTACAAAAATAAAATGGCTTTTAAGCAAATGTTAATTTTGGATTTGAGATGTTGAATATATATTTAAATGTAGCTTTTACTGACCAATAGTTCTGAAGAGCCTCTTGGTAGACAATGTTCCTTGTCCTTCTGTCAGGAAAGTGGATATACAGCTGATTGGGGTTACCAACTCTGGAGCATCTGACTGTGGAACTGTGGAAGATCGCAGGTTCTGCCATATTCAGGCCAGCCACATTATCAGCAAAAGTAGTGGTTTCTTTTTGCACACTTTGAGGCATTCCATCTTTAAATGGTGTAAATGTTGCCTTGCATATTTCTTAAAGTTATGATTCAATGGTATATTTAGAGAACAAACAATAATGATCATAATGAGCAGCCTATATACAACGTGCCATTGGAGAACACAGGCTCTACGCCCACTTACTGGCTGATTGAAAGGGTGCTGCCCCATCAGCAGTTAGAACTACATCACTTTTTCAAATGATCTGCAGAGTGCCATTGTGATACAGAAAACATGCGTTTGCCTGATACATTATGATCAACGCTAGGCAAGTGATACACATCATGTACACTCGACACCTTTATTTTTAGAAAATGTGCAAATGTTTAGAAATACATGTACAAATGGCAAGAAAAGACAAAGCTTGATATTTTATCCAGTAACTTTTAAAGTTTAATTTACAGCCTGTGGTTGAAAGCGCTCTGCTAAGAGTGAAAACCTTTATTCCAAGAAGGAATAGGCTGTATTCTGATAAGTATTATATGTATCATAGTGATTGTGTATAGGTTTTAGGAAAATTCATGTGGATTGACCCCCCCAAGCCACCCCCACCCCTTCTCAGCCACCAATGCCTGGCATGGGGAGAACTATCAAAATTCATGTGGATTGACCCCCCCCAGCCACCAATGCCTGGCATGGGGAGAACCCATCTACATCTCTGAGCTGGCACCTTATATGCAGGTCTAAATCCTTGTTCCTGGGGACAGCATTATGAAGAGTTTATCCTGTATTTATTTTGAAGTTGATAAACATAATGCAGTATTGGCCATTAGGTACAGAAAAATCTCAATTTGAGGGTGCATATTGCCATAATGATTAAACCAGATTTAAGGACTATTTTTAAGTAGGATGGCATATCTACTCATTCACACATGGTGTCAAATATCATGGGTGTAATATTGGTAGAGGGGAGTATGGGGATAACAAAGCACATGGAAGAAAGTTACTTTGTATTGAATTGTGTATTTATATTCTTACAATCAAAATGTTCAGTATATGATTAGTCAGTAAATGACAGAATACTCACATTTGTTTTTGCTATAAACAGGTCTGAAAACACTAAAGTTTGTAGAGTTGTTCAAATCTTTTTAAGGAGAGTCAAACAGGTTTGTAGCACCCACGTGCAGAATGTGCAGATAAAGGATGCATTCATATCAAGGGGGATATTTGAATCTGCTTGGTTATACAACCAAGCTGGCATGCACACCCACGCTATGTGTGCTAGCCAGCAGCCAGCAGCAGATAGCCCAGGAGTCTGGGCTCTGTTTATAGCATAGGCAGGCTACTGAGCTCCTGCATATATGCCTAGGGCCCAGCGGCCAGCTATATAAAGCTGAGAGATTTGTGCTGGAGTACAACTGTCACTGAGGTACATATGGTTCAACTGTATGTATCAGATTATTGTTAATATTGTTGTCTTAATATTAATTTTTTTTTTTTGTTTGAAAATAGTACCAGGTTGTAGTCCATGTCATGGTGGTTCAGATATGTAACTTTGGGGTTTCAACTGTACGAGGTCTGTGAGAAAAGTATCGTACCTTTTTATTTTTTTCAAAAACTATATGGATTTGAATCACGTGCAATTACATCAGCCAACCTTGAACCCTCGTGCGCATGCGTGAGTTTTTTTCACGCCTGTCGGTTTGCGTCATTCGCCTGTGGGCAGGCTTTGAGTGAGCACTGGTCCACCCCTCCGTCGGAATTCCTTTGTCTGAGAACTTGCTGAGAGACTGCCGCTTTGCTTAGATCAAAATTTTTTCAGAAACTGTGAGACACATCCAAGTGGACACCATTCGAGAAATTTATATGGTTTTCGATGAAAATTTTAACGGCTTGATGAGAGATTAAGGAGTGTTACTATCGCTTTAAGGACAGCCCACGGCACCGGACGGCGCGCCGCTCCCCGAGCTGCCGTCATCAGCCTGTTTCAAGCTGAAAACTTCCAAATTTAAGCCTCTGTTGATCCAGGACATCGTGAGAGATCAGAAACAGTTTCAGAAGAGGTTGGGATCAGCAGGTTTATCCGGACATTCCACTGTTAAAGGAGATTTTGTAATGAAAGACGTGCGGATGGATTCGCACGTCGGCACGCAGCCGCTTATCGCGCGGTGGCACAGAGAGAGACCTCCGTATTGGAAACCATTCGAAAGATTCAGGCGGCTTTCGAAGCTGGGCATGTTCTATCTTGTCCTGTAAGGCTTCCAACGGAGGTGTTTTCCTGTGGCGCCACATCATGAGCGGCTGGGTGCCGACGCTGCGAATCTGTCCGCACGACTTTCATTACAAAATCTCCTTTAACAGTGGAATGTCCGGATAAACTGCTGATTTAGAGCCTATTCCGGACAGACAGAAAGACAAAAGTAGCTATTTAAGTGTATGGTATATATAATATATACGTATATATATATATATATATATATAATATATATATAATATATATATATATATATAATATATATAATAAATCATGCTCAGATTAGATTAGATTGAACTTTATTGATCCCTTGGGAAGACTATCTAAGGAAGTAATTAAGTGGCTAAACCTTTGCGCCCACCCAATACCCTATTTTGTGCCCAGGTTCCAGGTTAATAGCAAAGTGGAGGTGGAGACACCCCAAATGTACTTGAGCTATGCACAACAAATTGTTAAGACCCTTGTCACACATAGCAAGAATGTCCAGGAATCAGCAGAATGAGCCGGTGTCACAGACCGAACACCCCCCCTCCCCCCCACCTAAAATTGGTCCACCCTGCCTTCACTGCGCATGCATCATCTGGGACCACATCAACTCATCTGTGACTGAGTCTCTACACCCAAGCGATCAAAGAGAATAATGTGATTATTAGCCATCCGATGACAAGGTAAGACCTTTAAATCATTCTAAGTTAGTTTTTAAGCAGAAACAAGGCTGTTTTTAAGCAGAAACGAGGCAGAGTCACTACTGACAGTGAAGAGGCAACAGCAGCACGTCATGCTGCTACTGCGCTCTGCTCGCTTTCCCTCCATCTTTTATTATGAAATAATGCTGAATTTATTTGGAAATGATCGTTGTACAAAAGCTTCAGATATCTGTCACTGAGATGGTTGGGGTGCAGTTTTAAGCAGAAACGAGGTGATAATCTGTGAACTGTGGCTGATGCATAGAACAAGACGATGCATGCGCAGTGAGTTAGGGCAGACCAATTTTTAGGGGGGGACCGTTCGGGTCTGCGCCACCGAACGGGAAAGAAACCCAAACCTCGTGGCGCAGCCATAGGGACAGAAAGTCAGCAGCTATGTAGACTGCTAAGAGCCACATGAATGTGGGCAGATTGAGTCTGGACTGAGTTGTGCACAACTCCCGCACAACCATAGCCCAAACATTTCTGGACACAAAGTACGAAACACAGACTGCTCTCAGACTGCACCAGGAAACATAAATATAAAGCACCCAGACTGGAGGGACGGATACACGAGTGCTGTCACTCCATCACTCACTCACACGCCGATTCGCTTATCCACTCACTCCTCATACACACTGACCTCTGACGGGACATTGTGGTGACAGGATGGACATGTGTCTCCCACATATGACGGACTGTCAGCACTGTGCTCATGGACACAGCACAGTGATGGCGATGTGTTGAATACACAGAGTGCAAGGAAGAGCTGTGCTCCATGCTGACCAGTTGGTTCTCCAGGGCGCAGCGCAGCATGCAGCAGGACTGCGCTCCACATGTGATTTATTTATGCTGTGGTGGACGGGGCATTTTTGAGCCAGTGTCGTCAGCAAATGGAGTGCATGGGAGAACTGTGCTCCGCACTGACAGGTCGGTTCATGACCTCAGGATATGGTGGAGGTATTATAGTTCCTGCCCTGTGAAATGGATCTGAGGCTGTACCGGAGCTGAGTTCACATGTATATTTATGGTGTCATGGGCTGGCGAAACAGTTTCACTGTTATTCCTCTAGCAGAGGTAAATGATAAATATGTCATAATCTGTGTATTACGGGGGTGACATCCCATTCAGCTGCATTGCGGGTGCTGTGCCGAGCCTCTGATGCGCACAGTGACACAAGGACTTGCAGTGGCTGATGGTGCTTTTGGTTTGACTGCGCAATGTTCTTGTCCACTGCACATGATGGATGTGTGCTACATACATGTTGGATATGAACATATCGTTTGCGCTCCCTGCACAGGATCCAGTGGAGGTGCATGTATGTGTCACAAGCAGAACATGCCAGCAGGATGTGACATGCCCAGTCCATGTCGGGGTTCCCCCAACTGCGATCAGATTGTTCTGACTGCTGTTATGACGCTATAACGAATATGTAGATTGCAGTGGGATTGCGCTCAGACTGCACATAGACAGCCGTTGGATGGGTGTCCCACCTGGGCTGTGCCACAAGTGTTTTGCACATGTGCAAAACATTCGAAACACCTGCGCGAATGAGCCTGCCCATGTAGATTGCTCTGAGACTGCTGTCCAACATTTTCAGACTGCACCTTGATACTTTTTGGATGTGGGCTGATTCATCATTCTGATGCCATTTGGCCTCAGTCATGCTATGTATGATGGGAGTCTAAGATAGAGCCCTGAAGCAGGGGTATTCAATTAAAATTCAAAGAGTTAGAGGAAATTTCCTCAAGGAAAGGTCTAGAATATCATAACATTCAACAAGTTATGTTTCAGTGCCATACATTTTGAAGTAGCCTCATAGTTGTATCAATGTCTGTATGTCATCAATAACTGATCGTCAATTAAATAAAGTACAATTCAAAAGCACTTCAATAATGCAAAAGAAATCCAAATGAAAACCTTTTGAAAAAAGAAAAAAATTCAAATGGACTCATGTTTTTACTGAAGGCTGTGGGTCAGCAGTCCATGTCATTTGCATCAAATAACATCCATTATGTTGTCCATCTCATGTTTATATGTCAGTTACACTTATGTTGGTATTTAAAAGTCTTTGATCACAACCACAAGGTAAGAGCTTCCTGCAAAAATCCTCTGTTCGCTTCTTCACCCGTGTACATCTGACATTTTTTGCTGTCCAGTCTCCTTCAAACAACATCCAATATGCTGTCTATCGCATGTTTATTCTCCATCTTGATTATTTCTGGAATTTAATAGTCTTTATGTTAACCAGTAGCACATGCTGTGGTGTGGACATGTTCTACACTGAGCTCCTGTCAGCCGTTTAACTCAGCCTCAGGGATACACACTGTTAAAAAATGAGTTCCACATACAGAAAAAGATGCTACTTATACTCCAGTGTAACTTATACCCCAGAAAATACAGTAAATACACTCAAAACAACAATTGTTTTCCTTTTGAATGTGCATGGCCCTGCAAGTTTTATATTCACTCATTCATCATTCATTTTTCTATCACTTATTGGTGTCTGGGTCACAGTAGCAGCAGACCAAGCAGCTTAACCCACACTTCCCTATCCTTGGCAAAGTCCTGTAACTTTTCCTGTGGGATCCTGGGGCGTTCCCAAGCCATTTGGGAGCTATAATCCCTCCACCATGTCCTGGCTATTCCCCAGGGCCTCCTCCCAGTTGGCCTTGCCTGGAAGACCTCCCTAGGGAGACGGCCAGGGGGCATCCTCACAAAATACCCAAACCACTTCAACTGGCTCCTTTTGATGTGAAGAAACAGTGGCTCTACTCCAAGTCCCTCCTGGATAGTTGAGCTTCCTAACCTGTCCAGCAGTGTAAACCCAGTTACCTGACAGAGGAATCTCATTTCTGCCACTTGAATCTGTGGCCTCATTATTTCAGTCATTACCTAAAGTTCACGATCATATGTAGGTGAGGATAGGAGCTTAAATTCACTGGTAAATTGATAGTCTTGGCTTCTGGTCCAGCTTCTTCTCCACCACGACGTTCCAGTTCAGTGTCTGTAAAACTTCAGATGTTGTCCCAATCGATCTTTTGAGCTCACAGTCCAACTTACCCCCACTGGAGAACAAGACCCTGACATACTTAAACTCCTCCACTTGGGGCAGTAACTCTGCTGTGACCCAGAGAGGAGAGTCCACCCTTTCCCAAAATATCACCATGGTCTCAGATTTAGAGGTGCTGATTCTCATCCCAGTTGCTTCACACTTGGCCTCAAACCTGCTCAGTGTACATTGCAGGTTACTGCCTGATGAAGCAAACAAAACAAACAATATCTGGAAAAAGCAGACATGCAACTCGGAGACCACGTGCCAGTCCCTGACTGTGCTTTGAAGTCCCATTCATGAAACAGGTCTGATGTAATGGCAAGAAGGCAGACACAGCTCCTACTTTGGTCATATAGAGATCGAATCGCACATTGCAGCAATTCCGGTACCCCAGACTCCCACAACACCCCCTAGAGGACCCGATTGAACACCTTTTCCAAGTCCACAAAACACATAAAGACTAGTTGGTCATACTCACAACACCCTTTTAATATCCTTGTAAGGGTATTGATGATAAATTAAGCTGGAAAACATATATTAATTATGCTAAATCTAAAATGTCAAAGTCATTGCAATTCCGCATAAAGCACAAGATTTCCTTTCCGAACATTCTTTAGCCATTTTAGATCATACATTACTTGTTCCATATATGACATAGTGTGTTGAGTTTTGGGGAAATACATATAGAACTAATACTAATCCAATATTTCTGTTGCAAAAGAAAGCTATAAGAATGATCAGTAATAAACCATATCATGAGCCAAGGAGTTTTTGCTTGTTTACAAATTTTAAAATTCTGGGACTTGGTTGATACAAATTATGTATCAGGGCTGGATCCAGAGTGAAAATCTGACAGATGCATTTTTTCCAATGATAAAATAAAAATCGTACGCGTCTTGTTATTCAGTAATCTTCATTCTTTTATTCATGTGCAACATAAACTGTCACACGTCTTTTAATATATTTATTATACTTTATTATACATAGTGAACACTTCTTATTTGTATAAATATGATGTCCTAAAACAACAAAAACAACACTATAACAAAAATTGACTCTAAACAGGATCAAATTTATTGCCAAAATCTTTCAATTATACCTGAATCTATATGTTTTTTTTTCAATTGATAAAATCAATAAAAATATGACTGCATATATTCTTAATAATAATATATTGAGATACAGACAATTCACAGAAGACATTTTCCATTGATACCAATCAAAATTAGAAACACTCCAGGAGGTAACAATATTCATCATGTCCATGACTAAATATACTAAAACAAATACATCACAATTGTACACATATCACAATTGTGATATGTGTACAATTGTGATGTATTTGTTTTAGTATATTTAGATTTTGTTGTGATTTGGCACTTTATAAGCCGATTAAATTGAAATTGAATTGAAATTGAACATTTTATTGAGTCTTAAAGTAAATAAATATGAAATTAGTCACTGTATCCTTAAACTTTGGACATAATAAACTCTACATGGTGGATCCTTGATCTCTGGACCTAAATAGGAATAAACAAAATTTGTAGTTTTTGTCAAAAGCATTTCCTTTCAGACATTATTGGCATGAATGTCTTTCCATATATCTGAGCCGAGCTCTTACAGCTGCTGTGCTTCACTTCAGGATGTAATTTGTAAAGAAATACAGCACATCTCATTTTGGAAGGAAAAAACGATTTAGTCGATTGTAGTTTCTTGTCTGTATTACAACGTTTGGAAAGAGGTGTCATTTTATTTAAAGCGGCAATTCATTTTGAAGCAGAGAGCCTGCAGCGTTTGGAGCTGTGACAACGGAACGGAGGACGATTCTTGTTTCTTGACTGCAACAAGACAAGAGTCACAGTTAGTGACTTTAATCCACACAAAAGTGACACGGTATTTTAATGGCTTTGAGAGAGGTTAAGAAGCGGACTTGTTGTTTCTGAAGAGCAACGAATCAAAGAACCAACGAGCTAGTGGATCGAAGCGCTGCTTCAATGGTTCACTGTTCAAAGTGGAGTCGCGCTGCAGAAACGGTTGATTACAGACCCGCTGCAGACCAAACCCTGAATATCTGACTTTATTTGTACATCCATATGACTCTGAAACTCGGAAAAATCCATATCATTTACGGACTATAGGTTGTCTGAAAACCACCGAAAAGCTGTGTTACCGCTGGGACACGTTCGGCACTATTTGGGATAATTCAAGATTTTTTTTACCGATGACGAACGATGCGTAAAAAAAATTGACAGATGCAATTGCATCGGTCCAAACCGGTCTGGATCCGGGCCTGTGTATAAAGTCAAAAATAAACTTTTGAATCAACATGTCCAGGATCTGTTTAAAATGAGGGACTCCAGTTACAATTTGAGAGGGACATTATTATTTGAGAAATTGGCCAAGTGGTTAATGCACTTGGTTTCAGTGCAGAAGGTTCCGGGTTCAAATCTCACCCCTGCCACATTTTTCCATGTAATGTGGAGTTGCGTCAGGAAGGGCATCCGGCATAAACCTGTGCCAATTCAACATGCAGATCCACCTTGGATTTGCTGTGGCGACCCCGAGTGCAAACAAGGAAGCAGCCGAAGGGACTTACTAAAGATCCGAACTACTGTAAAAAGTCATTGTGTTTTTCGATTAAGGTGTTAATATTTGGAAGAATTGTCCTGATAATATTAAATTACTTGGTACCTTAGTTGGCTTTAAAAGGCTTTATAAAACTAATATATTTTCCCGTTATAGTTTGAAGAATTATGTTTAGCATTCTTGTTGTGCTTGGGTTTATGCACTGTTGATCATTTGGTTGTTTTGAAATTCTGGTGCACTGACTGAGATGTATTGTTTGTGCACTTTTCTTTTGTATTGTTGTTATGAGTATATATATATATATACACACACATTCTTTATTTTTTTATGGTATGGTGGGGAGGGGGGTATCTAAAAGCTTTGCTTCTGTCTTCACCCTTTCAGCCACACAGGTTCACTGTATGCTGTTCTTTTTATGAGTTTTGTTATTTTCTGTGTTGTAATTCATTTGCGTGCTGAATAAATAAAATCATTCATTCATATTCAAGGGTAAAGAGCTGGACCATCATTTCATGAACACGATGGAACTGAACCCTCATTGCTTCTCATGAATCTGAGGTTTGACTAACTATCAAAGTCGCCTTTCTAGTACCCTGGCACAGGCTTTTGCAGGCAGGCTGAGAAGTGTGATACCTCCATAATTGAACCCATTCTCCGGTCCCTTTTTGTAGATGGGGACCATGTCATCTCCATGTGGGCTCATTACCTGCAACGGGACTCTAAAGGATCTGGTGTGCTGTGTTACTGGCAGTGGACAGGAGCACATGTTATGGTACTTGAGTTTTATATTTCCTTATTATTAAATTTGTTTTGCAACATTTTAATCAGTCACCCAAGTGATACACCCACAGTTACAGCTATTCAAAAGGCTGAGATGAACACCATCATTCACACACTTTTGATGCAACAAAAGCAGTGTGGCATGCAATGTGGGATTACAAACATTTTTCAGCTCATCTTGTGTGTTTAAGTGAAACATTTTCTATTTCGTTGCTCCGTTCTCTATTTAAATCATTAACGTCACGTGATGGCTGTGATGAAACAGCGCTGAGCCGTGTGAGTTTCACGCACACTGGGTAGAACAAGTGCAGCGGATGAGGGCAGAGAGATAAAAGATGACAGCGTCAGTGAGCCGGCTTGAGTTAGTTGGTTTCTATGGATACCATACATATATTCACCAGCTCTTGACACACTCCTTTAGAGCCCAACCTTCCTCAGTCCCTCTTTCACTATCATAACATCACTCACACCCGGCCCACTCTGAGCCTCCTCCCCACCAACATAATGCCATTTGCATACAGATGTCTCACGCTGGCTGATTGTGCACCGACCGTCTGTGTGGACTATAATCAGCTGACTGCATATTCAGACTTGCAGTGGTGTGTGTGGGGGGGTGCTTATTATGATCATTATCACCTTTGTTATTGCATGTAAAACCAATGATACAGGCAGAAATAACACAGCCCGTCCGCTCCCTCTTTGGCAGAGCGTGCACCGTAATGTGAGCACTCTGAAAAGTGAGCGATCGGAGGATGAAGAAAAGATGGAGTGATGGGTGAATTGACTAAAAAGACTGCTGGAACAAGTATTGCCTGGCAGACAGAAGCAGAAAAGGGGATTGAGTTGGACAGGGCCTTGTTCCAAATCTGCAGTCCTGCCCTACCCACCCTCTTCCACTTCTTCTTCTTCTTCTTCGTCTTCTTCTTCTTGTAACATTTTCTTCTCTTGCCTCATGAAACAAGCCACCTACACTTCAGGACATCTGCTAAGCTGATTTTCTGGAGCTTAGCAGCACCACAGTGGTATCAAAGAGATTAGGTGAAACAACATCCAACTCTGGCTTTGTGCTCTGTTTCAATAATGCAACGTTGCAAGACTGTGTGCACCAGTGTGTGTGTGCGTGCATGCGTGGGTGTGTGTATTATGTGCAGCGTTACATCGCCATAAGTCACAGAGTTGGTGTAATACAGCGGGATCTGGAGTGTGAGCGCTTCTTAGTGTACGTGGATTGAGAAAACGTAACCAGAGAGCTGGTTCAGAAGAACTCACTGGCTTTGTTATTGAGCCAAACCCATTTTCACGGGAGGAGGAACAAAATAAAAATGAACTCTCGTTTGGCACTAAATGTTTGGGGGGGGGTCCCTTTTTTCCAGCCTAACAAGCATATATTTGCAGTTTATGTGCATTTAATATATGTATTTTTCTCACTTACTCTATATGAGGTTGCTCCTCAGAGCACATCTATTCATTTGTTTTTCTTCTGCGATATATCTGCTAATGAAAGGGTTCTATCTCACCACATTATGCATGCATGATGGCCAACGCTTAGTAACTATCCACACACATAATTAAGTAGTGAAATGTAATAATGTCATTTATCCCTCTGGGTTTAGGGATTGAATAATTGCTGCACAGTCAACCTACTTCACATTACGTTTTCATGTGTGTCTGCACATGCTTGTTTGTGGCCAGGACGGCATACTTCTCATTTAGTTTTTTCTTTCATTTCTAACAGCTTTCACTTTTTTGTGCTCGCTAACTAGAGGAAAAGGAGGTGGGCTTGGGGGAGAAGGTTTTTTTTTTTTTGAAAGAAGAAAACTGAGCAAGCCAAAGAGCATTGGGTGCTGTGTCAGTCTGATATTTGCCATAGTGACAGCTGGGCCCAGAAGCTCAGACCTTTTCTTCTGGCACACAAAGCCCATTAAGTATGCCACTCGCTCAATGGCCCCCACAGCCTCCAAAATGCTCCAAGCTCCTCCCTAAAGTGTGGCAGTCTTTGTCATTGTAATCAGGCCTTGTTTGTGAAGTGCTGCCTGTATTTACCACTGCTCAGGGTGCGTATTTGCCCAGCCTGCTGCTGCTGGCTGAGTGCAAAAGAAGGAGAGAGTTAAAAGATGGTGAAAGATAGAGGCGGAGCTCCCAAAGAGAGGAGAAGAGCGAAAGCTGTCACCATTCAGGAAAGAAGGATTAGAACGGGGACATAGAGGGAGCGAAGTGAGGATACAAGGTGAAGTAACGTGGGCGAGATGGAGCAGTGATGAAATCTGCCTCAAAGAATTTGACTCTGTGATGCTGGAGGGTTAGGGTCACAGGGGGGTCAGCCATTCGGACTGAGGAGGGGAGCACTGTGTGGGACATTGGGGGGTGGGGGGGAGCACGACTAGAATTAGTCTGGACTCCTGGGTACAAAAGGAGGGGTGTGATTGGAGGGAGGCAGAGCTTAATTGCAACTCCTCATTTGCCCAGTGGCTCGAGGCGTTGCCACGCAGATTGAGAGATTTGTGGAAAGTTTGACAGTGAAAAAAAGTTGGACTTTTTGTTATTTGTCTCTCTGACAGAGACAATGAGACAACGACTGGAACGAATGAAGCAATGTGATGCCTTTTTGGCACAGCTGACCCCATTCCACATGTCACATCCCTCCACTCCTCTCTCCTGTGGCAAGGTCCAAACTCGGCGGATGTGGATAGGGTGGTGTCAGCGGTGGGGGGGGCTGTAACCGTGACGGTCATCCAAAGTGGCATCCAGACCAAACTTTGTCTATCTCTTGGCCTTTCCTTGCACGCATCCTCTCAGTTAGTGTGTGTGTGTGTGTGTGTGCATATGCTCATTAAATATTCATACCTCCCCCAGCAGAAGTGTAATAAGTGAGCACTGAAGAACGAGGGGCAGCTTCTGTCTTTATCGTGTTAAAACTACAGCATGCATTCACCTGTATGGCCGATTATGTTAACAAACACGTGACATCGGCCACATGTTCAGACACGACCACAAGTCTTTAACACGTCTGTCTGAGTGTGTATCACAGCACGGTGAGGGAAGCGCAGCACTGTGTCTAATGGGAGCTGACACATATGAGTACGGTCACGCCGCATGGATGTTACAGGGACCGAGAGGGCGGGGTCAGGGGTGTGACAGGGGGAGAGGGGGCGGCGTGAGATAAAGCCATCGTGTTATGAGCCTGACTGCTGTCATGTGACTGAAAGCAGGAAGCTTTTGTCAAACATTCAGTTTGTGTTCGTCACTTCTGATACAAGTCCCACATCACAATTCTGAAGATTTTCCAAAAAGATACACAAAGTTCTCCTGGCGATGGTTTTACAAACACACATCTTTGCTTTTATTACGAGAAAAAAACTTTCCAGCAGATCACTTGTCTTTTCCTCTCTTTAAGGTAAGTATGAAGTTGCTGAACTTATGATTATTACCCGAGGCCATCAAAATATGGCCAACGGGTATTGCAAAGGCTTTGTGCCTGTCCATCTGCCCGTCCATCCATCAATCTGTCCATCTGTCCATCTGTCTGTGCTCAGCATAAGTCCAGTCCTATTACTGCCAGGGTGTTATGTGGGCCGCTGAAGAGGAGGTACTGCTGGCCCACCACCACCAGAGGGCGCCCTGCTTGGAGTGCGGGCTCCAAGCACGAGAGGGTGCCAGACCCAGAAGAAGTGACAGCTGTCACTCATCGCACCAGCTGTCACTCATCTACACCACTATATAAGCCGGACTGCAACTCCACCTCCCCGCCGAGAAATCAACTACCGAAGAGGTAATCTTCTCTGCTGACTCAAATCGTTGAGTAATAATCGGAACTTCTTTTGCAGCCGTTATCCTGTGTTGTCTGCCTTATCTGTGGGATTGGCGTTTGGTGTGATCAGCGACGGCTTCGCCTCACACCCCAAACCAGATAAGTGGTTAAACAGGAGCTGCACGAGTGTGTGATTGGAGGTGGAGGTTCTTCCTCCTAACTGAGTACAGACTGTGGATTACTGAGTGTGCGACTTCACACTCATCCATCCTGTCTTGTTTTCTGCCAGCAGTACCAGGGTCGACAGCCGAAGACAGAGGCCATCTGGGGACTCAGGACCTGGCGGCTCCGGTGTTCTTCAGGCCGTTGGTGGTGGAAGCCGTGTGGGACGCGGCTCATCTCTCGCCGGGGGTCTTCTATCTTCGAGCCTGCCCACACGTCACCTGGTGTTAATTGACTATATATATTTTGTGTGTTTAGTTGTGTGTTGTCACAACATTAAATTGTTACTTATTGGCTTATTCATTGTCCGTTCCTTTGTGCCCCCTGTTGTGGGTCCGTGCTACGACACCTTCCCAACACAGGGTCTTCAAATTCAAGGGAACATTCTTCAGGAGGTGATGGTCTAGTGGTTCAAGTGTTGGGCTTGAGACCAGAGGATCCTTGGTTCAAATCCCAGCCTGACCGGAAAATTACAAAGGGCCCTTGGGCAAGGTCCTTAATAACACCTCTGGAGTGATTTACAAGTTATCTAGCGGATGTTAATCCAACATGGTGGAATGTGCTCCGAACCTGCTGCATTTCTGAGAAAATATCTTTCTCATATATCATGTAAAACCTAGCAAGAAATAAACACTTCTAAAACTGAAAGTGCTGTTTTTGTAACCTGATAACACCTCTGGAGTGATTTACGAGACATCTTGCAGATGTCAGCCTGCACACATATCACACGCGGTCAAAGGCAAGTTTTGATCTTTTCAAAAGCTCATGTATGCGCACACGCATGCCCTCCTGCAGACGCTGTTAAAAGGTAAATAAAATATTGTTTATGATTGATTGATTGTTTGACTGAGTTTATACTGCAGCATCAGTATAAACATACAGAGATGAATATATCTAAATTTAACCTTTATTTAACCAGGTTAGCAGAGGAGGAGTAACAGGAAGACAGAGGTCGGGAGTGAGAGGAACAGTAGTAGACAGTAAAGCAGTATGTTTGGTATTCATACTGTGTATTTATATTTTTATTTGCAAACTGTTTTTCTTTTTTGCTTTCACTTTTCATACTCTGTGTTCTTCTTACCCCATGTGTGAACCACAGTTTCCCTGAGGGAGTCTTTGTAAGAGATCAGTAAAGTTCTATCTAATCTAATCTAGTCCAATTGCTAAGGAGACCTGGGCAATTATAAGCCACGGTGCCACAATGATACACAGGTAACACAAGAAAGAATAACTTTTTTCCATTGTGGTCCTTCTGAATTATCATGTGACAAAATGGGCTTGATACACTCTCTCTCTCTCTCTCTCGCTATATATATATATATATATATATATATATATATATATAGTTTGCACTGGGATACCAATTAAACAAGTGCCAATTATAAAGAAGACAATGCTCACACAGTCAAGGGTATTTTAGCGTTACATTATTTTTTTTAATTATTAAACAATTTTTTGTTTTTTATTCATCATTTAACTAGCTGAGTTACCCGTTCTACACACGGTAATAGAGATGAATTTTAGCCATGTCATTGTTTATTTCATGTCACTTTAGTTAAGGTGTAGTAAGTTGGACTGCACTGTCTGTATGTTGTCATCATTAATTTTCATAGAGCAATTTATGACATTCGTGAGACTCAAGTGAATGATGATAAAAAGGTGATAGTATGTCATATCACTGCAATGCTCTGGCATGATGTACACAACAGGTGCATTTTAATTGAAAAATGTGTGCCTTAACTCGCACAAGGCGTGCGCTGGCTCGTTCAGATTTTAATTGAAGTGCACTCTAGCCAGCCACTACGTTGTAAGTAAAGTTTGATGCTTGCTACCTGACCTGAGTACCACGTGAACTGCAAAAATAAGGGCTCCATTGAGTGGGTTGTGATTTAATACATAAGGCTGACTGTGTGTGTGTGTGTGTGTGTGTGTGTGTGTGTGTGTGTGTGTGTGTGTGTGTGTGTGTGTGTGTGTGTGTGTGTGTGTGTGTGTGTGTGTGTGTGTGTGTGTGTGTGGTTGTGCACATACGCTTTCAACCTAAGGGCCCCAGTGACCTCCCCCTTCGTGTCCCCAGTCAGCATAGCAAGTTTGATGTTGATTATTTAATTACTGTGGCTGTGCATAACAGAGGACATCTTGATCTAATGTAAAACGCTGACCATGTGTGTGATTGCGCATGTACGCTTTCAACCTAAGGGATCCAGTGACCTCCCCCTTGATGTAGGGATGTTTTTCAGCTGCAGGAACTGGGAGACAAGTCAGGCTTGAGGAAAAGATGAATGCAGTAGTGTACAGAGACATCCTGGATGAAAACCTGCTCCAGAGTGCTCTTCACCTCAGACTGGGGTGATGGTTCATCTTTCCGCAGGACAATGACCCTAAGCTCACAGTCAAGATATTGAAGGAGTGGCTTCAGGACAAGTCTGTGAATGTCCTTGAGTGGCCCAGCCAGAACTCAGACCTGAATCTGATTGAACATCTCTGGAGAGATCTGAAAATGGCTGTGCACCGATGCTCCCCATCCAACCTGATGGAACTTGAGAGGTGCTGCAAAGAGGAATGGACAGAACTCTCCAAAGATTGGTGCACCATATTTGTGGCATCATATTTAAGGAGACCTGAGGCTGTAATTGCTGTCAAAGGTGCATCAACAAAGTATTGAGCAAAGGGTGTGAATACTTACGTACATGTGATTTCTTAGTTTATTTTTAATAAATTTGCAAATATTAAAAAAAAAAACTTTCTTCATGGTGTCATTATGGGGTGTTGTGGAATTGTGAGGGAAAAATCACTTTACACCATTTTGGAATAAGTCTGTAGCATCACAAAATCTCCGAGTGAAGCACCGTGAATACTTTCTCCAATCCCTTTTCCATGAAGTTGAGATTCACAGGACATGGTTTATTTGTCTTCTGGAGATACTTGTTTCTTATAGCTACAAATATTCTTATTAGCATATGCCAAGTATCCTTAGATTACTCTGGTAATTTTGGTATACTTGTCAGTATACACAAAGTATACTATGTTAAGTATATATCTGACATACATATGCACAACAAGTACACCGAAATTATAATTATTTTTACTTTCAATGAGAAATATTTTACTGGGCTGAACTTCATGAACGATGCTGCGATCTTTGTGAAATAACTTCCCGGTCTCTGCATCAGAAGTGTGTTTGTGGTGCAAGGGTTAAACTTAGAGAGACATTCACTTATGTCAGCAGTGTTGTTCTGGGTCCTTGGCCTTATTCATGGACAGCTGGGTAGTTGGTGGTGTGGATGATTGACATCTAGGACCCAAAGCAGTTCCGTGATGTTGTGGATGCAGAGAAGAACAGCATCAACCCATGCTCCCGGACACCACTTTAACTAGCGGCCCAACTCCAAAATTGCAAATGTTCCAAAAGCTGAATAATGGTGCAACTGAAGTGGAGATGTGAACATTAAAGATTACTATTGAATCACAACATGAAAGAGTGAGTGAAATTTCCATTAATTAGCTCACTTTTTTTAAGGTCCTGTTTCCTGCTTTTCAGTGCATTTGTTCAAACTTTATTGTCACGGCAGTCTCCAGGACAGCTGGAGGCTGTGTCAGAGTTCAGCTGCTCGTTATACAGAGCCTAGAATGAGAGTGGGGGTGGTATGTGTGTGTGTGTGTGCGCGCGCACTTCATTTGTTGTGAATACATTATTGTCTGTGTGTTTGAATATGCTTGTGAGTGTGCAGCATGCACTCGTGTGTTCATTCCTACCCCACCAGTGGAACAGAAGGGTGGTGGGGGTGCAAGGCTGAAGTTAATAGGCTAATAAGAGCACTGTGTTCAGGAAGAATACAAGATGCTGTCTGGCATCGTCAGATAAAAACTTACCATGGCATTAGTAAAGAGCCAGTGGTCCCTCCTCAGCAGTGACACCTCCTTTGTCCTAACACACCAAAAGTCAAATTAATAAACACTGTATTCATGATATATGTGGGTTCAGATTTTTAAAACATATTTTATTTTATTTATTTATTGTCTTATATATATATATATATATATATATATATATATATATATATATATATATATATATATATATATATATATATATATATATATATATATACACACACACACACACACACACACACACACACTGAACAAAAATATATGAATGCAAGACTTTTGTTTTTGCTCCCATTTTTCATGAGCTGAACTCAAATTTTCTATATACACAAAATGGATGAAATAATATCTCAAATATTATTCAGAAATCTGTCTAAATCTTTGTTAGTGAGCACTTCTCCTTTGCTGAGATAATCCATCCCACCTCACAGGTGTGCCATATCAAGATGCTGATTAGACAGCATGATTATTGCACAGCTGTGCCACAATAAAAGGTCACTCTGAAATGTGCAGTTTTGCTTTATTGGGGGAGGGAGTCTGGTGGGGTCAGAAAACCAGTCAGTATCTGGTGTGACCACAATTTGCCTCACGCAGTTCAACACATCTCCTTCGAACAAAGTTGTTCAGCAACCAGATGCCATCAAATGTGAGCATTTGCTCACTCATGTCGGTTACGACGATGAACTGCAGTTAGGTCGAGGCCCTGATGAGGACGCAGAGCATGCAGATGAGCTTCCCTGAGATGGTTTCTGACAGTTTATGCAGAAATTCTTTGGTTCTGCAAACCGATTATTGCAGCAGCTGTCTGGATTGCTGGTCTCTTGGAGGTGAACATGCTGGAGGTGGAGGTCCGGGGCTGGTGTGGTTACACATGGTCTGCGGTTGTGAAGCCAGTTGGATGTACTGGCAAATTCTCTGAAATGCCTTTGGAGATGGCTTATGGTAGAGAAATGAGCATTCAATTCATGGGCAACAGCTCTGATTGACATCCCTTCAGTCAACATGCCAATGGCACGCTCCCTCACAACTTGTGACATCTGTGGCATTGTGCTGTGTGATAACACTGACATTTTAGAGTGGGCTTTTATTGTGGCCAGCCTAAGGCACACCTGTGCAATTATAATGCTGTCTAATGCACGAGAAAACTGAGAAGTACCAAGGAATATAGTACAAATATGTACGAGTATAGTACCAATAGTACAGTATAGTACCTATATATGTATATATAGGCTTTAAGGACCCCTTTAAGGTCCTTAAAGCTGTACTACCAGACCTTATTCTCTGTGAAGCCCGTAAAATTTTCACCGAAAGCCAGATACATTTTTCGAATAGTTTCCAGGTGCCAGTCTCTAACAGCTTCTGAAAAATAAAAATCCAATAAAAGACTCGTTAGCAGACTTTTAATGAGCCTTTCATTGGATTCAGGTGTGTTGGAGCAGGGAGACAACTAAGAGAGTCAGGAAGGTAGCTCTCGAGGACCGAACTTGGCCACCCCTGATTTCAAAAGAACAATCATGAAAATGATCAGGGGTGCCCAAACTTTTGAATAGAACTGTATATATATATATATATATATATATATATATATATATATATGAACAATGAAGGATCCAATAACTTTTGCATCAGATCTCGGAATAAGACTGGATTTCTAGTTTTTTCTAACAGTTTTTTACAAAGTGGTTAAAGTTAATCCAGCTGTAACTCTTCAGCAGCCACCGTAATTGATGTCTTGTGACTCAATGTGTGTTGCTAGCTCTTTGCTAGTATAGTTCAAAGTATCCTTGGCTGTCATGTGGGAGACAAGCGCTCAGTTCTCTGATGGAGAGGGGTTTTTTTTTTTAACATTTCTTGTTTCAGTTATTCTTTAGGTTCATGTACAGGGCATCTGGAAAGTATTCACAGTGCTTCACTGTTTCCATACTCACAACATCCCATCATGACAACATTAAAAATGGTTTTCAGAAGTTTTTGCAAATGTGTTCAAAATAAGAAACTAAGAAATCACATGTACACAGGATGGATGGATGGATGGATGGATGGATGGATGGATGGATGGATGGATGGATGGATGGATGGATGGATGGATGGATGGATGGATGGATGGATGGATGGATGAAATTTATTGCCATTGTCATTACAAGTGCAACAACGACATTACATCCACACTCACATTTCCACAGACAAGATGCAGCAATTAATCCATAATTATTACTTGTTTACCGTAATAATGGCACACATCAGAATTAAAACAACAGATCTTTGATTTGACATTGTTTATGTGCACTAAACTTGAAACAGTCCGTTTTCTGAACTGAGGCGATGTGAGTGTGTGGTAGCCGCTGCAACAGGAGTCGCGCCGCCGCCAGCTTTGGGGGAACGGGGACCTGCCGCAGCTAAAAGCGCTCAGCCCCCGCCCCAGAGGGGAGAAGGGGTGGCGTGAGCGGTGGCCGGGATGGGGTGTGTGATGGGGGGCAGGAGGGGAGGTATGAGGGAAAGGAGAGAGGAGGAGATGTGACCGCCCTCGCCGGAATCCCAAGCTGTACACATGTATTCACACCCTCTGCTCAATATTTTGTTGGCACCTTTGGTAGCAAATACAGCCTCGAGTCTTCTTTAATTTGATGCCACAAGCTTGGTGCACCTATCTTTAGGCAGTTTTGCCCATTCCTCTTTGCAGCACCTCTAAAGCTCCATCAGGTTGGATGGCGAACGTCGGTGCACAGCCATTTTCAGATCTCTCCAGAGATGTTCAATCAGATTCAGGTCTGAGCTCTGGCTGGGCCACTCAAGGACATTCACAGAGTTGTCCTGAAGCCACTCCTTTGATATTTTGGCTGTGTATTTTTGGGTCATTTTCCTACTGAAAGATGAACTGTTGCCCCAGTCTGAGGTCAGAGCACTCTGGAGCAGGTTTTCATCGAAGATGTCTCTGTACATTGCTGTATTCATCTTTCTCTCAATCCTGACTAGTCTCCCAGTTCCTGCTGCTGAAAAACATCCCCACAGCATGATGCTGCCACCACCATGCTTCACTGTAGGGATGGTACCTGGTTTCCTCCAAACATGACACCTGGCATTCATGGCAAAGAGTTCAATCTTTGTCTCATCAGACCAGATAATTTTGTTTCTCATGGTCTGAGAGTCCTTAGGCAAACTCCAGGTGGGCTGCTATGTGCCTTTTACTAAGGAGTGGCTTCTGTCTGGCTACTCTATCAGGTCTGATTGGTGGATTGCTACAGAGATGGTTGTCCTTCTGGAAGGTTCTCCTCTCTGTGCAGAGGATTACTAGAGCTCTGATAGAGTGACCATCAGGTTCTTGGTCACCCCCCTGACTAAGGCCCTTCTCCCCTGATCACTCAGTTTAGACGGTTGGTCAGCTCTAGGAAGAGTCCTGGTGGATCTGAACTTCTTTCTTTTACAGATGATGGAGGCCACTGTTCTCACTGGGACTTTCAGAGCAGCAGAAATGTTTCTGTACCCTTCCCCAGATTTGTGGCTCGTGACAATCCTGTCTCGGTGGTCAACAGATAAGACCTTTGACTTTATGTTTGGTTTGTGCTCTGACATGCACTGTCAACTGTGGGACCTTATATGTAGACAGGTGTGTGCCTTTCCAAATCATGTCCAATCAACTGAATTTACCCCAGGTGGACTCCAATTAAGCTGTAGAAACACCTTAAGGATGATCAGTGGAAACAGGATGCACCTGAGCTCAATTTTGAGCTTCATTGCAATGACTGAGTACTTGTACATGTGATTTCTTAGTTTTGTTTTGTTTTGTTTTTTCTTTTTAATAAATTTGCAAAAATCTCAAAAACCTTTTTTTACATTGCCATAATGGGGTATTGTGAGTAGAATTTTGAGGAAAAAATTAATTTTATGCATTTTACAATAAGGCTGTAACATAACAAAATGTGGAAAAAGTGAAATGCTGTGAATACTTTCTGGATGCACTGTAGGACAGGCCAGGAGTGGGAGCATGGTGGTGCCTCCTGTTGCCACACCAACTACACTACAGAAGTAGTGGATTTTGATTAGCAAACTCCCCCACCACCACCGCCAAAGTAGCCAAATATGTTGCTGAGGTAGGTGACTTGTCACTATGAGGTATTGTGTGTCGAAGGACAGCACTAGACGCATCAAGCTGGCAAAGGAGCAGAGCAAAAAGACCAGTGTATATACAGCCAGGTGCTGAGCTGCAAAATGAGAACAGGTGAACTTGGAAAGCACCAGAATGAGGGCATGGCCAGAGAGAGAGAAAGAGGGAGACGCCCACCACCATGAACCAAAAGAGACAGACAAGAGAGATAGAGACAGAAAAACCCAAACAGGAAAAAAAAACCCCAACAAGAGAAACAAAAACTAACTGGACAGCAACCGAACAGACAAAACAAACCACAGCAGAGAAATAAAAGCAGCCAGAAGTCACATCCTGACAATTACATGAATCTATATGAAGGAATTCAGGCATATGATATCTATGAATATGGAGGATTTAGTATAGGTCCGGATCAACCACAGAGTTTTGTAAAAGGGTTTTGTGTGTGTGTGTGTGTGTGTGTGTGTGTGTGTGTGTGTGTGTGTGTGTGTGTGTGTGTGTGTGTGTGTGTGTGTGTGTGTGTGTGTGTGTGTGTGAGAGAGAGAGAGAGAGAGAGAGAGAGAGACCTTAATCCAACCAGTTCACTAACATATAGAACTTGAAATGCAGATCATAGAAGAGAGGACTGTTGTCCTTGGGGAATTGCCCTTCTGGTTTTATTTCATTTTAGTTCTGCGGCTCCTAATGACTCAGTCGGAGGATTTGAGTTGAATTGAGTTGAGTTGAAGGACAGAGTGAATAATAAAGGCGGTGGGATGTGTTGAGCACCCGTCAGACGAGCCGGAGTAATGGGAGAGCTCATTATGTGGCCGACCATCTGCTATTGTGTCGATCTCACACAGACACTCTGAAAGGCCGCAGCGTTCCAGCAAAAACTTACCAACATTATATCGCTGTACATCCGCTGATCTGATTAACAGGCTGCTTGGAAACCATTTAAACTTTTAAGATTTGTGTGAGGACTGACTGTATGGAAAAATAAAAACTCTGTAACATCAGGAAACGTATGATTCTTTTCTCTGTGTCAGTTTGAACAGTTCGTATAGCGAGTGGTGGTCGGCAGACGGCTCTTTTTAAACTCTTTACAGTGGCATAAGTTCGCTGCTCGGCAGCAGATGCTCTTTGTTGCTCTTCACTTCTATTGTTGTTGAAAGCTGACACCGCCGCACTGCCATTGGTTCGCAGACCGGCAGCGCGAGGACTCAGCGTGCCGCCATTGGTTCTGGCTGAGTGTCAGTCTGGTGTAGGTCCCGCCCCCGGATTACCGCCCCTCCGCTGCCGGTGAAGTTGCAGTAAAGTTTGAGTAACTTTTTGCTGGACTGAAGTAAAGTTAGCGGCGCTGCTCGATGCGGGACTGAAGAGAGGCAAAGGAAAACCGCAGACATGAAGCTGTGTCGAACTTTTTTAGGTTCGTATTGTTTTAAAATATTTCTAAAACACGTCTTTAAATCTTTTGTAAAACACTTTTGTAAATGCTTCTAAAACACATGTCGCGCTGACTTTACTGTTTCATATAAAGACGTGTCAAACGAGTTTAAACAGTTTTTAAGTTGCTTTAAAATATTTTTAAATTGTGGAACATTTCTGTAAATACTCAAAAACCTTGCTGCACTGACTAAAAACAAGCGTCAGACGAGTTGAAAAGTTGCATTGTTTCGCACAAAGACAAGTATCAAACAAGTTCAAACAGGTTTTAAAGGTTGTGGCTGCACACGGACACACGCAGGTCATTTGACTAAATGTTACCGGGATGTTTTTGAACTTGTATGTGTGTCTTTTTTGTGGCCGTGTGATTTAATTATAAGATCTGGATGTGCAGACGCCTGCGTTGCCGCTTTGCGGGATTAAACGCGATTTATTGTCTGCTCGCACCAGACTGAGCACTGTGAGATTTACGCGCGATGGACTTCCACCAACAGGCTGCAGGCACAATTCATCAAATATGCACATTTCTACTAGTGAACTTCTCTCCTGCAGACAACTCCAACTAAAAAAGAAAGAAAGAAAAAAACTTCAGGCCCGTGGTAAAAGTAGCCAGACAAAGGACAGTTGGCCCCTGAGGGGACCGTGTCGCCCCGGTACCTTGGGGACAATGCCAAGCTGCGGTCTTATTAAAAACTTTTTGTTGTGTTAGTCTGTCGGTTTGTTCCATCTGTCGAGGGACTATAGGGGCCTCCGCGGTCCCAACCTAGCGCTCCGTCAGCTGCTGCCCCATGTAATATTTATACTGGCCGCCTGGGCCCGACTCTGCACAATATAGCCACCATACAATTCCTATCTGGAATGACGTGGCCATTAAGTGGTGCGGGCCCCTATACCATCTGCATCCAGAGTCTGGGAGAGAGATAAAAAAAAAAAAAAAGTTTTTGAAAGGAGTTCAAGCCAGACGCACAGTGAGTGATTTTTATCCGTTTAAGTGGAGGGGGGGCGACAACGTTACACATTTAAAGAAAGATAATAATCTAAAGTGCACACACAACAAACAAACATATACATATTTTGAAGAGAAGATGCTTCAGAGATAATGTAAATCATTTAGGCAGCACATAATAAAGAGAAAATACTTTTTTGTCAACAATAAACTTTTAAAAATGCCTCTAATTTGTTACATCTAAATTCATTGTTTTTATTCCTCAAAGTATGTCTCTATGGTTGAAATAATATAAATATTCTTTGAGATAAACTTTAAAGTTGATTCACTTATTTCAGTGTATGAGCTGCTGTCCAGGGTCCTGCTCTCTCACCCCCCTCCCCCTTCAGCTCATTGGAGCTGTCCGTAGTGCTGAAAATCTCACTGCAAAACGCTCGAATCATTTGAACCCACGCAGCATATTTCATCTTGAGTGTGTGAAAATGACTCTCCTCCATCACTGAAATCTTCACAAATGGTTTTCTCCGGGGGCCCTTGAGCCTCACTGCAGGCCCCTTCGGCTCACATCTTCACCTGGCTTGTAAACTCAACTTTACCCGCGGTGCCTCTGCTGCATGTTCTCCGCGGATCTCTCACATTCACCGCTCGCCTCCTCTTTTGTTTATTCGATTGTCGATGCTGTTGTTGTGTGAATCCTCTCTGCGCACCCGCAGACAGAAATCATACTGATGCGGCAGCGTGCACGGTCGGTGATTGATTTCAGCACCAATGCATAACAATGGGATTGCACAAAAAAAGAGCCTGCTGCAAAGAGATAAGAATTTAATAGAATTTCTGAAAGCTGAAGGTTGGGCTTTTTAAATATTCCCTGCGTACGCGGCGTGGAGACAGCAGATAAAGGATGGCATTTGTGGAGACTATTCTCAAATGGCTTGTAATGAATGGTTGTCATTTCCACTAATGGTTTCAAAACAGCAAAGCAAAACTACTGTAAGAGCAACATTTGAGAGTGACACCAAGTTGCGCTATGAAGACTGTTTTTAGTGAGCTCCTGAAACTACCTTCAGCAAATTTGAGATTGATCTTAAAATCTCTTTTAGGCGTCAAAATTAAACTCCGCGTGATATTTATTCATGTTTCCCCCCTTTACACTCCAGTCCTCTCGGCTCCTTTGAGCTTAAATGATCCCCTGAAGACTTTCCTCTAAGCCTACATGTCGTTGAAATCAATCTTTCCATTCGGAGAAATTATCAGATGCTGTCAGGACGCAGCGCATACACTAACTCTGCATATACTACATCAATCCTAAATCCTAGAGAGGGAAAAAATGTCCCCTGAATGAATTAGTGGACGGTACCACTTTCTAGGATATGTGGGGGTGAAAGATTACAGTAGCTATAGTCTTCATAATGCGCTCCTTCAGCATTAAGATATTCAGCTGTAGGAAATATGAGCTTATTATGGTGCGTAAAGTTGCAGAAAGCTGTTTTTTAGTTAAAAAAAAATGGAAGCATCATAGAGAACTATTTTCATCTTGCGCCCCCCCCCCCCCCAAAAAAAAAAAACACAAACAGATCAACTATGTATAATCAGTTTCGTTTAAAATTGTCACTTTTATTGGCTCAGATGATGTATAACAGAGAGAGTGAGGGAGAGAGAGAGTGGATGTGCTCATTGAGTTGGTGTGTAGTAAGTGGGGACCTGAAGCCCTGCCCATCTGATGCTGGGGGTTTACTACAGCCTCCGTGATGTCATGGCAAAGGGCGGGGGGAGGAGAGTGGGGGTGGAGATGGGATGGGGGGCACAATGGCTCATGAGGGAAAGGTAAGTCAATATTACGTTTTTTTTTTCTCGCTGACAAAGGCAAATGAAGCCATGTTTTTGCTTACAAACAAGTAAGATCTTTCCGCCCCGCAGCCGGAGCTGTGCGCCGGTGCGCTGCAGGAGAGAGGCCGCGCGGAACCCCTTCGCTCGCACGCGCTTATCTGTCAACATCTGGACGTTTATAACCGGATAGATCGTCGTTTTTAAAAAACCTTTGCTCGGGATATCTTTTGGCGAACTACTTGACGGCGAGACGCAACTCCAAACGCGGCGCGGACGCTGCGCCGAGCAGGACACGTATAGCTGGATTCAGGTAATCACAAATGGAGAGTTTGTCGGCTTTGATTAAAAAAAAGGCTCCGTGTGCATTCATAATTCCCATTAGTATTACACCTTTTGTATTTTTACTTAACGACTGTGTAATCTTTGCCGACACCGGTGTTCTTAGAACATTTTAATCGGACTCCTCTATTAAAAAATAAACTTACTGACTGTTGTGATCTTCCAACAGTTTAACTACATTATTATGTTTTCTGAAAAGTGGATATTAAATAAGCGAGTGTGGGTTGATTTAATATCAAACCCGATCCGGGATGAATTTTTTTAAGAACCTGTTTTGCCTTCAAATCAACAATGATGCCTTCAAATAAACACACTGTGGCGTTTTATCTGGATTTCAGTGCTGCGCATTTATCAGTACGCACTGTTTGGACTTTTATTTTTAATTTTTTTTAAAAATTCGAATCGGTTTGTGGTCGAATCTGAAGTTCGTCCCGCATTTTGAGTCGTTTCTGTGAAGTCTGGAGCGGAGTACCAGAAGCCCGTTCTGTTTTTACGACGTTACAGTGGTCTGCGTGCGTGCGTGCGCGGATACTGATACACGGACAGATGGATGGATGGAAATCAGGAAGGGGTGAATGTGTGCGTTTGAGAGAGTGCGAGAGAGAGAGTGGAGGATGGAGAGTAAGGGAGGGAGGGGTTGGCGATTTGATCCTCTGCAGCAAAAAAACAGAGATGCTCTTTTCAAATGTCAGCCTCCTTTAGTGGTGCGCAAATAAAAAGAGAGAGAGACTGAAAGAGGAAAAAGTGCTTATTAGTGCGATGGAAATGAGCTTGTGGTTGTCGGATGCAGAATCCGGCTGCACGTTTCCCTGATCATGTTGTCGGATTCAGCCCCAGAGCGCACATACGCGAGCTGCGCGCTGTGTTTTCCTCCTAATCCCCCTTCTTGCTTTGCTTCGATGGCCTGCGTGCGCGCACGGCGGTCTGTCAAAGCACCTGCGTCCTAAGATGGAGGAAAGAGATGAAGGCTGGTGATGTTACATTGAGTTATGTCAGCTGCTCTTTAAGTTTGTGTCATCATCAGCGTGAATCTCAGCTCTGTCTGTCGCGGACACATGGAAAGTTGATATGAGATGAAATACATTTAATTTCTCATTTAGTTTGTCTTAGAAACATTATTAATGGACGCAGATTAGATGCACTGAACAAATTACGATGTTACATAGTGGTACATGAAAGTTTGAGTGTCGTTAGGTTTTATACATTTTTATGACATCAAATCAAAAAATAGAATTTAAGATTCTTATGTCAAAATTTCTAATAGAAATATGCCATATATAGCATACATTTAATAAACATGAAAGTTAAACTAATGAAATTCAGATGTATGTGCCTCTTTTAGTAAACAAACCAATTATTCACTTTTACAGCCACTTTTCTTCAGACAAGTCAGTTGATGGATGCATGAATATTTCCAAGTCACTGAATATGTCTTAGACTTCATTTACATTCAGTATATTAACAGTATAGCACTTTGTGATAAATCTGTGTCAAGGAGGCAGTTCTCAAAAAGTAAGTGAAATTACAAGGACACTAGTGAGGGAAGCCACCAGTGTTCCTGGAGGCTTAGCTGTGACTGGGGAAGCTGTGCATTGTGAAACCTGTCAGTTGCACCAATTGAGCTCAAATTTGATGTCTTCTTGTCATAAAATGATTCTACTTTACTCTGTCAAGAAGCTGTATGCAACAAACAAAAGCCGGATTGTACACATTTTCTCCAGTCACAGCCACAGAAGCTTATAAGTCCTTCAGAGTTGTCTTAGTGGCTTCCCTCACTAGTCTCCTTCTTGCTCATAGAGATTCGTACTCCAGACAGGTTTTCCATATAGTACTGTACTGTTTATATTCCTCAATGACTGATGCAAATTAACTCCAAGACATTTATTTTTTTTTTTTGGGGGGGGGGGGGGGATATTCATTCCATCCCCTGATTTATCTGGAAAAAACATGGCTGTAAAAGTGATGATTTAGTTGTTTCATTTAGTAGTGTAGTTTAGTTGTGTTGTGTCTGGTTGTAGAGATTTTTTTTTATCACTGCCATCATCTTTACTTTTACAAAAAATAAAGTTTTAGAGTTTGATTTGTGGTTTGGATTGATCAGAGTCAAATTTGGAGCTCAATGTTTTGCCTAAAATGACAAAAACATGAATTGTTTTTCTTCTGCTGACTTTCCCTGTGAACGTCTGGTGTCAGGGGATTACAGAATTAGGTTATTGGTGCCGTGTGCTGTCGGCAGTGGAGCCCGTAACGGGCTGGAGCTGTGTGTAGCACAGGCGCTGATGTGAAGTTGCGCCTGTTTGTTCTGGTGATGAAGGGCTGAATGGCCCACGGTGAGGACAGCAGGTGCCAGAGGAGGGAGTGCAATAAACATGTCGGAGGAGCAGCTGGGGCCAAATTGCACACTCGTCATTCAAAGCCTATCAGAAGTCCAAGCAATCCCAGCAAAGGTCAGGGTCAACGGAGCTTTTAACCGAGGAGAGGCATTCAGAATGAAAGCACTGAATTAGTGACTTATGTGGTCTGTCTTAATAGGAAGATGTATTAAAAATGAAATTTTATTTTAAAAATCAGCACAACATTTTGACTCTATGTGCATATTTCAGTGATGGTCGAGAAGAAGTGTAAGAACCAGAAGTGTGACATCACAAAGTGCTGCCTATATGCAGAGGATGGTCAGGTGCTGGCATCCTGTTTGTGCCGTGTTTTATGTGCAGCAGTGGCATGGTTGTGTTGTTTCTCAGATGCTGCATGAGGTCAGGATGGCCCTCGGGGGAGCTCCTTCGAAAGCTGGTTACCATGGTGCTGCTTTCCACACCCCCACCCCTAAACTTCTATCCCATACAAGATAAGACCATTCATTCCTCTCACGGCCACTCAGCTATGACACCGTGCTTGCTTTTATTGCTTATATTTCTGATAAATGCACTTTGTTTTGTTTGACCTTCATGCTGGAATATGGCTGTGCAGCTCCAGTGGAGGTTTTGAAAGAATAAATTGTCTAAATGCTATTTTTCTGAGTGAGCTGTGGAGCAGAAATCCAGTTTATGTGAGATAATCTTGTTACTCAGTTACTTTTTTTTTCCTCCTGTGAAACACAAAAGCAGCAATAGGTGACTGTCCCACTAAACAACTTTTGATTTTTCTGTCTGCCTGACTCACCGTAATTACACTAAGTTGTCTCTAAATCCTGCTTAACAGGAGCAGGAGTGTACAGCTGGCCCCAACTCTGTATGGGCACTAATACTGTTACAGACAGTTCACACTGATATTTAATCTAACTATGGATTTAGGCATCTCTGCTCCATTGTCTTCCTACAGTAAGCCATCGACCTATAACATTAGTTGAGCCTAAACTTAGTTCTTGGGTAAAATGCTTTTTTTTTCATTTTCTTTTTACATTTATCAGCTTGCAGACTAAATGTTTAGCTTCATAAATAGAATTTTTCTACCAAGCAGTTTAGGTTTTTGCCTGTGTCTGGTTATCTGGTTATATTTGTTGTTGTTCTTTTAAGCACAATTGCTGAAAATTTAAAGAAAAGATTTTTAGAAAACTTGGAGAAAAGGTTGGCCTATTACAAGGAATATATATTAAGATATTTAGGGTTGTCAGTAAAGGGGTGGAGCCAGGAAGCTTTACAATATCTGCAATAATGTGCAAAGGTTTTAGGCACACTGAAGCGCCTTGAGGCAACTTTGTTGTGATTTTGCGCTATATAAAATTAAATAAATTGAAATTGACTATAATTTTTGATAAAAATTCAAATATTAAAAATGGTCTGTAGGTCAATAGAAAAACACATTTGAAATATCAAAAAGTTCCTGTTCCAATAAAAATCAAAGGTGACATTTTGTTTTCTGCTTAAAAATCTAATCAATAATTACGTTACAAACCTCCTTTTTATTTTTGTATTAAAGTTGATATTTATGTTGGTGTATCTCCAGGTACATGACAAAACAAAGATCATTGCCAGTGATTGGAAAAGCAAGATTTAATACCGGTTTCTTATAAATTGCAGAAATTAACATTATGCACTTGTGTCATTTTGTCACCCAAAATAAGTGATTTTTAAAGGTGAAAAATGGTCACACATTTAACTTAGTTATATTTATTTCTAGATATTAGCAGCTTTTCATTATAGCTAAACGTTTTTGGAACACGTAATGTACCTGTAACCATTAATAATGCCTAGCTAGGATGTGATAATAAATCTGATTATGATCAAACTTCATAGGTGTGGGATCCACATCATCACACTTGGGGGTCACCTGCATAAATAGGTTAAAGCCAGAGATTTTAGCACATTGATAACATTGCAGGATGGAGAATTTGAACCTCATGTGCACTCAAATGAGTGTCTACCCAGCTAACGCATAATGTTTTGATAACGCTATATTGGTTTTATTTAGGTTATGGATATTAGAAATGTTTCTAGAATGTTTTCACAACATTATTACTTCCTTTTTTTATATTGACAAGTCATGTTTAAGTTGAGGGAAATTTGACAAATATATTTATTCTAGTCTCACCGTCTTTCTTACTCCAAATTTCTTTCAATGACTAGATTATGACTTTAGGTACTGTTACCAGAATGTTCTGGAAACGTTTGGATGAAACGTATCTTTAGGTGACTTCATGTAACATTACCAAAATATTCTGGGAACCAAAAAAAACAAAAAAAAACCAGAAAAAAAAAACAAAAAAAAACTTTCTTTTAAAATGTTTCCAGAGTGTTCAGTCTAATATTCTCAGAACATTTGTGTTAACATTTTTGTCAAACATTCTGGGAACCAAACAGAAACTTTCCTTAAAAACATTCCCAAAATGTTAGGCCTAGCATTCTCAAAATGTTTGTGCTGTTATTGTCAAATGTTCTGGGAACCAAAAAGGAAACTGTCGTTCTAAACATTCCCAGAGGCCTAACATTCTCAAAATGTTTGTGCTGTTATTGTCAAATGTTCTGAGAACCAAAAAGGAAACTGTCGTTATAAACGTTCCCAGAGGCCTAACGTTCTCAAAATGTTTGTGCTAACGTTACTATCAAATGTTCTGGTAACCAAAAGAAAACTTCCCTCTGAAACATGCTGGAAACTTTACAGTTAACATTGTCATAATATTTGACAAATGTTCTTATAACGTTTTGGGAACTTTTTTTGGTTTGTTGGGTTACAATGCTGTAGATTTGTAGATTTGCCTGACAAAATGCACAGTGTGGTCAAAAAGCACATAATTCTGAGAGTAAAGTATGATTTATTAACCCATTCATTTTATATTCACAGCCCCCCCCCCTCCCCGCGCTGCTGATTAACCAAGCTGTCCGCCAGGGAGGTTAATTGTCTCGTACTCCTCTAATTTTCCCTGCACATTAATGAGCTGAGTCTTTTAGGTGGGCACGAGCATCATTTGATCAAAGAAGAGAGAAAACAAACTAAGCAGCAGACAGACACCTCACGTCTGTACTTTTTTTTTCTTTTTTTTATCTGTGATGGATCCTTGCGTTGGGCTTTGTTTACTGAAAATTCCGACAATCACAGGAAAATACTGTAAGGCTCAATTTGTGCACCTTTTCTAAGCACCTGAGGTCACAAACTTCACTTGTCTGGTATTTTGTGCAGGTTGATTTCATCCCTCTGTGGACTAAAGTGTAGAAAAAGCAGGAACAGCAGCTCAGGAGTGAACAAAATGAACATGGACAGTGACACATGGCCTCAGGCAGCATGCCCTAATAGAGCACTCATACATTTGACATTTAGGAACAGCTCTTAGTTCCTCGGTCCTTCTGCTGACCCCCAAAATAACAATAATGGGCCAATGTTGTCTTCAATTTAAAAGTGGCTGTCAGGATAAGGGAGCGTGAGCAAAATAAAAGTGTGTTTCATGCTCATGTTTGCACAAGAGACTCAGAGATAGCTGAGACAGAGAGACGGAGATGGAGATGCGGACGAACAGTATTGCTGTTGCAATCACTTTTTCACTGAGGGGGAGTGAAAGTTGATAAACAAGCATTTTGTAGAGTGCTGGCTGGGCTTTGGCAAGGTTTGCATGTAATGGATAAAGTAGGGATGGGCATGGCAGGCGGGGGTGGGGGGGATGGATGATGGAGGACAAGAAGAGGAGGGGTGCAGGAGAGGTACAGGGGTGGGCTGGTCCGTTTTAGCAACCCTCAGAGATACAGACGCACAGCCTTTTGTTGTCTCACTGACTGTTTGCTATAAGATTAGGTGATTCTTTTTCACGTGCACTTTTGTGAGTTCAGATCCAGGACATGCAGTTTCTTTCTTCTTTTTTTTCTTTTCTTTTTCAAATATATCACTGTATTTATCTCAGAGCGCAGAATTTTATTCTCTCACTCTGTAGTCTTACTTGGATTTGAGATGGCGAGGTTACAGAAATCCATGACTGCAATATTTTGCCAAGACTTTCCGCGGCGATTAGTCTTGCACAACATTGCTGCTTGGTTTTACATGTTCAGCAGAGTGGACTCAAAGTGTGCTGACCTGAAACCTTGTTTCATTTGAGTGTTGTTTTCTGAACATTGTGTACAGGAAAAAAAAATAGTATGTTCAAGGGTACTTCCTCTTTGAGCACATTCTCCCAGCTGCTGCAAAGACCACGTCATGCAAAGGTGAAATATATATATATATATATATATATATATATATATATATATATATATATATATATATATATATATATATATATATATATATATATATATATATATATATATATATATATATATATATATATTCAACAGTGCATGTAAACAGAGTAAAGGAAGCGACATCCACTTGTTTTGGAGCCCATGTGCTTCATTTCTCTGCTGAAGTGACTTAAAGCCTAAAGACAGTTGAAAAGTTCAGCCTTCACACACTGCACTCTCCCTGAACTCTAAACTGAGGATACTTGAGGGGAAAAAACATATAAATATATTTTAGGACAGCTCCCTGTGTTAACACTGTAGCCACCAACATCTGCAAAAGTATCAGCGTAAGAGGAAGAGAAAAGGGATTTCTGAGAGATTTATCTTGTTTCTCTTAAAGGTAACGAGGTGTTACCTTGATGAAAAAAATAGCAGAACCAAAGGCTGTGGCGGAGGTTCGGCGGGGGGGTGAGAGAGCCATGATTTATGGCTGAATCATTATTTACTGACCATTCTTCACCCCCTCTCTTTTCGTATTCCGGTTCCTCATGCCCATCCCCCAGCACGCTCATACGTGCATGCTGTAAAGTGCAATAAAAATGCACAAATTTGATTGATTCTAATAGTAGACTGACAGGGACCCCAGCTGGGACACTTAACTATGTGTGTGTGTGTATTCTTTTAGTTAATAAAGGAGTGGCTGCAGCGTGCTCGAGTGCCCCATCAGACCCTTGAAGTATTGGCCCCGCCCTTCCTCTTCTTTTCTCCAAACCACTGCCCTACTGGTGCTGATGCTGATGATTAATTATGACAACTCTCCTTTTCTCTCCCTCTGCTTTTCCATTTCTTTCTTGTCCTTCCCCAAATCCTACATCAACCCCCCCCCCCGACCTCTCTCCCATCACTCTCCTCCCTTCATAGAAAATGAGTTTCGGGGCGAGCTGGTGAACCAGCGGTGGACACGAGGCGAGAGGAGTAGCAGCCGCTGTCAGGCCTCCCAGAGACTGCAAAGCCGTCGACCAATCATGGTGAGTGACAAGACATCGAGCACACCTCCCCTCCACCCACCCCACCCAAACCTTTTCTGCTTCCTGGGCATTTCCCCCAACTCCTAACTCAGCGGGGAGAGTAAGTGGGATGAGGAGGAGGGAGGGGAGGATAGATAGATGAAGGGTCGGGCTGCTCTCAATCAACCGGCACATCAAATGTCCCACTCGGCAGCCCGCTCACTCTTGTCCTCGCATCAGCCACATTCAGCTTAGTCCAGTTTAGTTAAGCTCAGCATGGCACAGCTCAGCGTTTTCCTGCTGCTGAGTGCACTTCACCAGATTTTTTTTTATTAAACACAATAAAAAGAAAATAAAAAAGGAAAAGGAAGTCCTTGAGTTGCTCATCCTTTTCTGTCTATGATATTCCTCTGAATCAAAACAGGGCAAAAAATACCAGCTTCTCTTTCTTTCGCTCCAGTACTTAGGCTTATATTTGGACACATAATTTTTTTGATATATTTATCTGTCATATTAGCATTAAAAAAAACCCACTGCACTATATAAACTAGGAAGATTGCAGTCTCCAGTTTGAAGTTAATTATGTCTAATTCAGGTGAAAGGATAATGTGTGATCCTCTATTTATAAGAGACCAAAAATAATTGGACAGCTGCCTGCTGATCTGAATTCAAGTGTCACATATCCCACGTGAAGGTCAGTTAAATCCACAAAGTAATAATACAAAAGATGTGGCACAGAATGGTAAATCTGTGCAGAGTACACCAAACACACAACCCAAATGAGCAGAGCATGCCTGAAGGAGAATAGTGAGGAAGAACACGATGACACCATGAAAGCTCCATTAGCTGTGATTGGAGAGACTGAAAATTTGTCAAATTGCAGCTGAAGTTTGCCAGATGGCATGTGGAAACCTCAATGAAACTAGATTTAATATATTTTCTTTTTAACAATATCTTTCTTTGTGCCACTTTTCCATGACACAGGTCAAAATCTTTCCATTTCCAGCCACCGAAGCTTGTAATTCCTGTAATGTTATCGTGGATGTTTTGATGGCTTCCCTCACTAATCTGCTTCATGCACAGTCACTACGATTTTGAGGATGGCCTGATTAAGCAGATTTATGTAAAGTTTGTCATACTCTTGGCATTTCTGAGAGATTAATTTAACTTTAAATCAACTCTAGACCTTTTATCTGCTGACATGTTATGAAATATTGAGAGAATAAGCACAAGTTGGACAGGTGGTTGTCCAATTACAGTTGTTCCCTTAAAAATGGTAGACTGAAAAAGGTGCCTTCACCATTCAACTCATTTGGAAAGAATTATCCTCCACTCAAATCAGACAGTCTGACTATGAGCTCATATTTATTTTTTGCTTTTATCTCTAAATATGTTGTGATAACCAAGTGAAAAGTCAAAAACTTTAGAATTTGTCATGCCTTTTCAAAGTTCTTTGTCCATTCTGAGATGTTGTGACTGTTTTTAACTCGTGCGTCACCTCTGAGGCTGTGACACTAAACAAAGAGACGGAGGGACTGAAGGAGGATTAGAGTGATGGGGGTGGGCGGCGGGCGGGGTTTATTCTCCCCTGGGCCCAGCAAAAGTAGGTTTGCTTCCCCCTGAATCTCAATCCCCCCTCCCCACCGGATCACGTTCATCTAAAGAGATGACTTTTATTGATTTGGTTTGGTTTGTCTTGCTGAGAGAGTTGAGGAAGCACCAAATTATTTCCTCCACCACATTAGCCAAAGAATCATATTATAAATTTTAGCCTGTGCCGTGAAACAATGATGCAGATTAGAGGAGGAAAGTAGCATCAAAGTTTGTACTTATTTATCATTTTAGAGACCAATCAAGATCTCTCATAAAATGGGAAACATCACTATGAAGGTTCTAGCGTGCCTCATAAGATGTGAGCCCCCCCGCCAAAAAAAGAACAAACAGGCTGGTGCATGAGTGGTGTTGTTCTTAAAATCACACTGACATATAAAATTGATCAAGCTCTTTGTTGTGTGTCCATAGTTGATCTATATCAGTTTGAGCCGACCTGTTTTCTTTGGAACCGCTCAGACTTGTACAACCCCTGGCAAAAATTATGGAATCACCGGCCTCAGAGGATGTTCATTCAGTTGTTTAATTTTGTAGAAAAAAAGCAGATCACAGACATGACACAAAACTAAAGTCATTTCAAATGGCAACTTTCTGGCTTTAAGAAACACTATAAGAAATCAAGAAAAAAAGATTGTGGCAGTCAGTAACGGTTACTTTTTTAGACCAAGCAGAGGAAAAAAAATATGGAATCACTCAATTCTGAGGAAAAAACTATGGAATCACCCTGTAAATTTTCATCCCCCAAATTAACACCTGCATCAAATCAGATCTGCTCATTGACATTGACCCTATGCCATGACATTGACCCTATGTGTCTTTTTGCAAGGAATGTTTTTGTAGTTTTTGCTCTATGGCAAGATGCATTATCATCTTGAAAAATGATTTCATCATCCCCAAACATCCTTTCAATTGTCCAAATATCAACATAAACTTGTGCATTTATTGATGATGTAATGACAGCCATCTCCCCAGTGCCTTTACCTGATATGCAGCCCCATATCATCAATGATTGTGGAAATTTACATGTTCTCTTCAGGCAGTCATCTTTATAAATCTCATTGGAAAGGCACCAAACAAAAGTTCCAGCATCATCACCTTGCCCAATGCAGATTCGAGATTCATCACTGAATATGACTTTCATCCAGTCATCCACAGTCCACAATTGCTTTTCCTTAGCCCATTGTAACCTTGTTTTTTTCTGTTTAGGTGTTAATGATGCCTTTCGTTTAGCTTTTCTGTATGTAAATCCCATTTCCTTTAGGCGGTTTCTTACAGTTCGGTTACAGACGTTGACTCCAGTTTCCTCCCATCTCGTTCCTCATTTGTTTTGTTGTACATTTTCGATTTTTGAGACATATTGCTTTAAGTTTTCTGTCTTGACGCTTTGATGTCTTCCTTGGTCTACCAGTATGTTTGCCTTTAACAACCTTCCCATGTTGTTTGTATTTGGTCCAGAGTTTAGACACAGCTGACTGTGAACAACCAACATCTTTTGCAACATTGCGTGATGATTTACTCTCTTTTAAGAGTTTGATAATCCTCTCCTTTGTTTCAATTGACATCTCTCGTGTTGGAGCCATGATTCATGTCAGTCCACTTGGTGCAACAGCTCTCCAAGGTGTGTTCACTCCTTTTTAGATGCAGACTAATGAAAAGATCTGATATGATGCAGGTGTTAGTTTTGGGGATGAAAATTTACAGGGTGATTCCATAATTTTTTCCTCAGAATTGAGTGATTCCATTTTTCCCTCTGCTTGGTCTAAAAAAGTAAGCGTTACTGACTGCCACAATCTTTTTTTCTTGATTTCTTATAGTGTTTCTTAAAGCCAGAAAGTTGCCATTTGAAATGACTTTAGTTTTGTGTCATGTCTGTGATCTGCTTTTTTTCTACAAAATTAAACAACTGAATGAACATCCTCCGAGGCCGGTGATTCCATAATTTGTCCCAGGGGTTGTATCAAGACCCAAAACCACACACACACACGCACATACAAGCCCATGCACGTGCAAGTATGCACATACACATACACAACCCATATAAAGTGATTCGCCCACTACCTCGCCTTTTTTTTTTTAATGATCTTTAATCATATTTTAGACAAGGTAACCTTCAGTTAACTTTGATTGGCTTTATTTAACATGTGGACTTTTAACTTTGACAACTTCAGAGTAGACACAGCCTCTCGCACCCCCTGTGATGTTTGGGATCACCTGAGGGAGGCTCGGATCCCAAAATGAGAAGCAGGGTGGTACACTGTTTGCCACTCATGCTTCACAGTGTGAAGCACGAGTTGGTGGTCCACGTGTGGGTTCAGTTCCACCAAGGTGCCGTTCCTTTCTGCTAGTTTTGATGTGCAGCACACATACAACGAGAAATAAATCCTCTTCTCTGTCTTTGGTTGGTAAACATGAAAGATATATTTTAAAATGATTGTTTTCTGTTTGTATTTATAAATTATGTAACATGTCCTGTACAATAGGGGATTCAAACATTGTTTAATCCAGTCAGATGGGGCTTGGATCATCAGATAACCCCTTCTATCTCATAAAATGACACTGTTGCCTCATCAGATTTATATGTTTGGGTGTTTTTTTCACAAAATTGTTAAACTGTTGTAATCCTGTGCATGCTTTTGTCGCATTAGCATGTCATGTCTTAAAAAGGAAACCAGGTAAGGGCAAACTGCCATCGTCAGTAGGTGACATAGACATGCATTCCCTCAACCCAGCAATTCATAATATTGGAAAGATCCACAGAAACATTAATGGAAAAGAAGCAGAGTGCTGACTATAGCAGGAGCCAAGAGCTGACTGGTTAATCTTTATTCAGGATATTTAGGATATAAGGACAATGGTGCTCAGGTTTAGCAATTTTACTATCAATGTGCTGTTAAAACTGTATTTTTCTGTTATATGTATTGAGGTTTTTGTTTGGTTTTTTTTTTTGGTGCTTTTTGTTTGATCATTTCCCCTTCAGTGAAAAATGTGAAAGAAACTTGACAAGTGACAGATATGGTTGATAGCAAACAACCCCACACAATCTACTAAAACTGCAACATTTCTATTGTTTGTATTTTATACAAAGATCTATGCAACTGAACAATTTGCAAATGGATTTTATGAGAGAAATGTGTTGTCAGCTGTCCCATGGACTAAAGTAATTATCTCAAAAGTGCTCAAAGAGCACAGTGTCAGCAGATCCACATTTCACTAACAATAATTTATCTAATTCCCATGAAAGCAGCCTTTTTCATATATATTTGCATGGGGCTTGAAATTTGACCTTAACCCCTGACCTTTATTTTTGGCCACTACAAATCAAATTTTGACACATACATCAAGTGTAACTGCCAAATTTGGTCAATATCAGATACATACAAACATAGTTACCTAGAGACCAAGGTGACTTCATGAGCAAAGGCCTCCAGACCTTTGCTTTTTCTTTCGCCTTGCTAAAGGTAAAACTAGTAAACCTGACCTTCTGAAGAGCACATAGAAGGCAAACATGTACAGGGTTGATATCTGAGGTGTCACTATACTGCAGCGTAAGTTGCAGTGAGCAGAGGGAAGGTGTTACTGTGTACTAAGGATACTATAACAGGATAATCCCACACAATCTGACTGGGCACAGGCAATGTTTCACAGAAAAAAATATTGCACACATGAAGTCTATATTTCATTGGTGTAGAAAAGTTGGTGTAGAAGGGTACCCATCATGGTAGATCCATAAATGTGGCAGAGTGGAAAATGTAGTCTCATCTTTGGCTTTTTGTTATCAGTGCCAACATTAGCCAGGTACCATTAAAAATATCATTCCTATAGTACCTTTCTGTGTGGAATTTGTATGTTCTTCCCGTGTTTGTGTGGGTTCCCTCAGGGTGCGACGACTTCCTCCCACTTCCAAAAACATGCAGGCTAGGTGAATTGATGACTCTAAATTAACAGCAAGTGTGAGTAAGAGTGCAAATGCATTTGTTTGTCTGTAGATGGCCTGTTCAGGGTGTACCCAGCCTCTCGCCCACTGGTGAGAGGCTGGAGCATATCCCAGTGGTCCCATTAATTGAAATGAGAGGGTATAGAAAATTAATTAATTAATTCCTGTAGCAGCTGAAGGGTTTCATTCAGCAGCACACATTCATTGAGATCAGACTGTGTCTGGTCCTTGATTTAGCAGACATTTCAAACATGATAAATAAGGAGAATAGGTACTTGTGGGACTGAACTCAGAAAAGCATTGCTAGGAAACAAGAGTGCTAACCACGGTTCCATGCTGACCCCCACAAAGTCATGCTAGACATGCATTCGTATTTGGTGAAGGTAATCAATTTCCTTAACCTCTTCCAACTAAACGTATTTATTAAATATTGGTGCTCTGCGAACAACCTCAACTTGAACAGAAACAAAACAAAAGAATTGATAATAGACTTCAGGAAGAACAGGATCGATTACTCGCCCCTCTTTATAAAAGGTGACTCAGTGGAAATTGTTCAAAGCTATAAATTTTTGGGTATACACATCACAAACACATTCTCTTGGACAGTGCACACAACTGATTTAATCAAGAAGGCATCGCAACGCCTTCACTTTCTCAGAATCCTAAGGAAACATCATCTCAGCAGAGCAGTAATGAAGTCCTTCTACCACGCTGTCATCAAGAACATGTTGACCTACGGAGTCACAGTCTGGTATGCAGCTTGTACAGCAGCAGAAAGAAGGACTCTACAAAGAATGGTGGAAACAGCACAGAAGATTATTGGCTGTCCTCTTCCCTCCCTGGAAGAAGTCACAGGTGCTCGATACCTTTCCAGAGCCAAAAACATTTTAAAAGACTCTTCACATCCTGGACAAAAAATATTCAACCTTATGCCCTCAGGCAGACGGTACAGAGCCATAAAAAACACATACGAATAGACTTTTGAATAGTTTTTACCCTAGAGCCATACAACATTTAAATAAATTACAATTACACTGACAACATTGGGACAATACAGAGCAGGGACTGTGCAATAATGTTTTTTTTTTTAACCTATTAGTTTTACTATGTTTAATCATGTATTGATATTTAAGGCTGTATTATTTATTGCGACTGTTATTATTGTGTTGTGTGTCTGTGGGTGTGTGTCATCACGTGTGTGTGTGTTGCTATGCCACTGTGATGAGTCTCTGGTAATTTCATTGTATTACTTGTACAATGACAATAAAGCCTATTATTATTATTATTATTATTATTATTATTATTATTATTATTAAAGCCAAGTTAAGTGAATAAAGTATCACTTATTTTACCTGAGAATGGTATATTCACTTAAATTGGGTTTTACATTGAACCTGACTTGGGGAAAGTCATGTAAATGATTTTCCAACATTTTTCAAGTAAACTCAGTATTTTAGAATTGACATTGTGGTGGCCTGCTGTGATAATGTGACGCATCATGGTAGAGAGATTAAAAAAATTGTGTTTGGGACACACACACACAAACAAACAAATGTTAGTTACCACTGATGGAGCCCCTGCGATTCTCCTTAAAGAGAGAAAACATGTTTTTAATCTACACTTCTTAGTTAAATACAGTTGAAAATCCCCACAATTCCATGTTTGACATGTAGGTACTCTTTGCTATAAACACAATAGAATCTCCCTAGTGATTTCTGTGGCATATTTCACTGAAGTCCATATCTAGACTCCTGTATGAGCTGTAAATCAGACACTGTGGGGAGAGTCTGTGAGGACAGAACTGACGTAGAGCAGTGGATTTGATTCTCCTTGGGAACTTCACGGTTTGCAAATAAAATTGAACAAATGTAATCTTTTCATGTCTGGACTAATGCTACCGTAGCCATGTATCTAATGCCACACTGGCTAAGAACCTTTTTCATGGCTATAGTTCATATGAATTACACATGTCCAATTATTGGAGTCAACTCTAAAAAAGGAACTGCTGTCTCAACAAGAAAAATTGATGTAACTATTTGCATAGATTTTTAAAAATTATTTCAACTTAATTATTTCAACTTTCAACTGAATTAATGCCATAAGACTTCTCTGGTTAAGTTGAAATAACTTTAGTTAAGTTGAAATCACTAAAAAAAATCAATGCAAATTGTTACATGACTTTTTCTTGTTGAGTCAGCGGTTAACTTTTTAGAGTGTAGTCAGATATCTTTGATGAAACCTTTGGTATGTGACTTTCGCTCCTAATGCCCTTGGTGTCATTTACGGATGCATTGTGTGGCTGAAGAGAAAATACATCATTTAGCCACATTGACAATGCAATAAGTTACTGTATCATCGTGTGAGCTCAGTAAGTGGTGAGCCACTGCAGTGCGGTTTCACCTTTACGCTGTGCAAGAGTTTTGCAATCCACCACATATATAATGGAATAGAAGAACTGCTAGCAAAACCAACAGCAATGGCCCTGTAATTAACAACAAGCGATGTGACACGCCTGTCTGTCTTTATTGGAGACTCGGCTCCGCACCGTGGAAAATTCTACAGCTAGCCAGGCCCCTGTAGTCGGTGCGGACCAAGGTAGCTTAGCCGCCGTTAGTTACCCCCTGGCAGATCCCGAGCAGCCGGGAAAGCAGGCTGACTGGGTGACTGTGAGGAGGAAGCGTAGCCCTAAACAGAAGCCCCGTGTACACCGCCAACCCGTTCACATCTCTAACTGTTTTTCCCCACTCGACGACACACCCGCCGAGGATCAAACTCTGGTTATTGGCGACTCTGTTTTGTGAAATGTGAAGTTAGCGACACCAGCAACCATAGTCAATTGTCTTCCGGGGGCCAGAGCAGGCGACATTGAAGGAAATTTGAAACTGCTGGCTAAGGCTAAGCGTAAATTTGGTAAGATTGTAATTCACGTCGGCAGTAATGACACCCGGTTACGCCAATCGGAGGTCACTAAAATTAACATTAAATCGGGTGTGTAACTTTGCAAAAACAATGTCGGACTCTGTAGTTTTCTCTGGGCCCCTCCCCAATCAGACCGGGAGTGACATGTTTAGCCGCATGTTCTCCTTGAATTGCTGGCTGTCTGAGTGGTGTCCAAAAAATGAGGTGGGCTTCATAGATAATTGGCAAAGCTTCTGCGGAAAACCTGGTCTTGTTAGGAGAGACGGCATCCATCCCACTTTGGATGGAGCAGCTCTCATTTCTAGAAATCTGGCCAATTTTCTTAAGTCCTCCAAACCGTGACTATCCAGGGTTGGGACCAGGAAGCAGAGTTGTAGTCTTACACACCTCTCTGCAGCTTCTCTCCCCCTGCCATCCCCTCATTACCCCATCCCCGTAGAGACGGTGCCTGCTCCCAGACTACCAATAACCAGCAAAAATCTATTTAAGCATAAAAATTCAAAAAGAAAAAATAATATAGCACCTTCAACTGCACCACAGACTAAAACAGTTAAATGTGGTCTATTAAACATTAGGTCTCGCTCTTCTAAGTCCCTGTTGGTAAATGATATAATAATTGATCAACATATTGATTTATTCTGCCTTACAGAAACCTGGTTACAGCAGGATGAATATGTTAGTTTAAATGAGTCAACACCCCCGAGTCACACTAACTGTCAGAATGCTCGTAGCACGGGCCTGGGCGGAGGATTAGCAGCAATCTTCCATTCCAGCTTATTAATTAATCAAAAACCCAGACAGAGCTTTAATTCATTTGAAAGCTTGACTCTTAGTCTTGTCCATCCAAATTGGAAGTCCCAAAAACAGTTTTATTTGTTATTATCTATCATCCACCTGGTCGTTACTGTGAGTTTCTCTGTGAATTTTCAGACCTTTTGTCTGACTTAGTGCTTAGCTCAGATAAGATAATTATAGTGGGCGATTTTAACATCCACACAGATGCTGAGAATGACAGCCTCAACACTGCATTTAATCTATTATTAGACTCTATTGGCTTTGCTCAAAAAGTAAATGAGTCCACCCACCACTTTAATCATATCTTAGATCTTGTTCTGACTTATGGTATGGAAATAGAAGACTTAACAGTATTCCCTGAAAACTCCCTTCTGTCTGATCATTTCTTAATAACATTTACATTTACTCGGATGGACTACCCAGCAGTGGGGAATAAGTTTCATTACACTAGAAGTCTTTCAGAAAGCGCTGTAACTAGGTTTAAGGATATGATTCCTTCTTTATGTTCTCTAATGCCATATACCAACACAGTGCAGAGTAGCTACCTAAACTCTGTAAGTGAGATAGAGTATCTCGTCAATAGTTTTACATCCTCATTGAAGACAACTTTGGATGCTGTAGCTCCTCTAAAAAAGAGAGCTTTAAATCAGAAGTGCCTGACTCCGTGGTATAACTCACAAACTCGTAGCTTAAAGCAGATAACCCGTACGTTGGAGAGGAAATGGCGTCTCACTAATTTAGAAGATCTTCACTTAGCCTGGAAAAAGAGTCTGTTGCTCTATAAAAAAAGCCCTCCGTAAAGCTAGGACATCTTTCTACTCATCACTAATTGAAGAAAATAAGAACAACCCCAGGTTTCTTTTCAGCACTGTAGCCAGGCTGACAAAGAGTCAGAGCTCTATTGAGCTGAGTATTCCATTAACTTTAACTAGTAATGACTTCATAACTTTCTTTGCTAACAAAATTTTAACTATTAGAGAAAAAATTACTCATAACCATCCCAAGACGTATCGTTATCTTTGGCTGCTTTCAGTGATGCCGGTATTTGGTTAGACTCTTTCTCTCCGATTGTTCTGTCTGAGTTATTTTCATTAGTTACTTCATCCAAACCATCAACATGTTTATTAGACCCCATTCCTACCAGGCTGCTCAAGGAAGCCCTACCATTATTTAATGCTTCGATCTTAAATATGATCAATCTATCTTTGTTAGTTGGCTATGTACCACAGGCTTTTAAGGTGGCAGTAATTAAACCATTACTTAAAAAGCCATCACTTGACCCAGCTATCTTAGCTAATTATAGGCCAATCTCCAACCTTCCTTTTCTCTCAAAAATTCTTGAAAGGGTAGTTGTAAAACAGCTAACTGATCATCTGCAGAGGAATGGTCTATTTGAAGAGTTTCAGACAGGTTTTAGAATTCATCATAGTACAGAAACAGCATTAGTGAAGGTTACAAATGATCTTCTTATGGCCTCGGACAGTGGACTCATCTCTGTGCTTGTTCTGTTAGACCTCAGTGCTGCTTTTGATACTGTTGACCATAAAATTTTATTACAGAGATTAGAGCATGCCATAGGTATTAAAGGCACTGCGCTGCGGTGGTTTGAATCATATTTGTCTAATAGATTACAATTTGTTCATGTAAATGGGGAATCTTCTTCACAGACTAAAGTTAATTATGGAGTTCCACAAGGTTCTGTGCTAGGACCAATTTTATTCACTTTATACATGCTTCCCTTAGGCAGTATTATTAGACGGTATTGCTTAAATTTTCATTGTTACGCAGATGATACCCAGCTTTATCTATCCATGAAGCCAGAGGACACACACCAATTAGCTAAACTGCAGGATTGTCTTACAGACATAAAGACATGGATGACCTCTAATTTCCTGCTTTTAAACTCAGATAAAACTGAAGTTATTGTACTTGGCCCCACAAATCTTAGAAACATGGGGTCTAACCAGATCCTTACTCTGGATGGCATTACCCTGACCTCTAGTAATACTGTGAGAAATCTTGGAGTCATTTTTGATCAGGATATGTCATTCAAAGCGCATATTAAACAAATATGTAGGACTGCTTTTTTGCATTTACGCAATATCTCTAAAATCAGAAAGTTCCCTAAAAAGCCTTCAGTTAATTCAAAATGCTGCAGCTAGAGTAATGATGGGGACTAGAAGGAGAGAGCATATCTCACCCATATTGGCCTCTCTTCATTGGCTTCCTGTTAATTCTAGAATAGAATTTAAAATTCTTCTTCTTACTTATAAGGTTATGAATAATCAGGTCCCATCTTATCTTAGGGACCTCGTAGTACCATATCACCCCAATAGAGCGCTTCGCTCTCAGACTGCAGGCTTACTTGTAGTTCCTAGGGTTTGTAAGAGTAGAATGGGAGGCAGAGCCTTCAGCTTTCAGGCTCTTCTCCTGTGGAACCAGCTCCCAATTCAGATCAGGGAGACAGACACCCTCTCTACTTTTAAGATTAGGCTTAAAACTTTCCTTTTTGCTAAAGCTTATAGTTAGGGCTGGATCAGGTGACCCTGAACCATCCCTTAGTTATGCTGCTATAGACGTAGACTGCTGGGGGGTTCCCATGATGCACTGTTTCTTTCTCTTTTTGCTCTGTATGCAACGCTCTGCATTTAATCATTAGTGATCGATCTCTGCTCCCCTCCACAGCATGTCTTTTTCCTGGTTCTCTCCCTCAGCCCCAACCAGTCCCAGCAGAAGACTGCCCCTCCCTGAGCCTGGTTCTGCTGGAGGTTTCTTCCTGTTAAAAGGGAGTTTTTCCTTCCCACTGTAGCCAAGTGCTTGCTCACAGGGGGTCGTTTTGACCGTTGGGGTTTTACATAATTATTGTATGGCCTTGCCTTACAATATAAAGCACCTTGGGGCAACTGTTTGTTGTGATTTGGCGCTATATAAAAAAATTGATTGATTGATTGATTTTATTTTGTTTCATTGCGCATGTTAGAAGATGTCAACGTGGCTAAAAGTAGACCGTTTACTGGCCGTCACATGTATCTATCAGAAACCAATATTTCAGAGCCGAACAGATTGGAAATTTGATGCACCGACTGACTGACTGTATACAATAATCATATGCTTGCCCTATAATCACTGTAAATGTATTTTCTGCAATAATGTGAACACATCTTCATGGTTATGGTTAGGTTAATCTTTGCATTAGGGTTAGGGTTACAGTAGTGTTAGGTTTAGGTTAAGGTTATGGTTCGAGTAGGGTTAGTGTTAGGGTAAAACTAAGGGCCCCTTCATGCATTAGTACAAATTGCATTGTGGCTGAATTGTGCACGAAGCCGGAATCGTATGCAATACGTGTAAAATCAGAGCTGGCTCCAACGCCTCATACACCTGTTGCTACAGTTATTTGCGCACACCAGCGTCTGAAAGATAGAGAGTGCCCTGTGACAGCCCATTCCATGGATGGATTCGAGGTGACACACATGAACATCTCACACCACTCATTTGGCACTTAGAAAATGTGTGGCCATTCGCGTTGTTAGCACGAAAATAGTGAGTAGATGATCACTTTCGAGCTGGCTGTGAAATTTGTCTAAGTGCCCCCACGAGTGTGGTGTTGCAAAACAGCAACGCACATGTGGCGTGCCAGAGTGTCGGCTCCCCCTGCAACACATGTGCCGTAGGTGTGAATCGCGTGTGTGTTGCACTTCCCCCTCCCCTTCCACAACATATACACCGCATGTGTTGCGGATGGGAGGAATAACTAAATAGCAGTAAAAATAACTAAAAAGAAATGATCACATAACACAGACACAGAAGGACACGTTGGTGTGTGCGCTGAACTGACAGGGGGTGTGGCCGCTCACAGCCACAGCTCCTGAGATCTCTGGTTCTGGACGTCCCAGCTGGGGAACACGTACTGTGTTTGGATGGACATGAACTTACAACTGTCCACTGTGACTTACAACTGTCCAATGTGTCTGCTTGCTGTCCTCATGTGGACATGCATACAAACATACATTGCTGTTGCAACGGGCTGCAGTGAGCGAGCACACGGCGCGCACATTGACAGGCTACCCCAGGTGAAACGGACTGTCAGATTATAACACGCAGTGGGTGATCTGAATGGCACGTCACCTATGTGCGCTCTGTTCCACATGATGCAGTGTCTGTCCTGTGGCACGCCGTCCACAGGACATGTGTGCCGGGCCAAACACGTGCATGGGGTGGGCTGGACATGGCAGGCCAGCAGATGTGGACATGACAAGAGCGTACTGCATCATTCATGTCATTTCATGACTGTACATCTGTGACCATGGGTCATCTACAGAGGAACAGACAGTTCATACTTGTAGTGTTCACTCGATAAGAGGGATTCAATAAAATGCGGTATTTTTTATGGTGTGTGTGTGTGTGTGTGTGTGTGTGTGTGTGTGTTTTAAATACGTTTATCTCCTTATTGATTTCAGGCATTTTTCCTCACCTTTTATAGGACAGTGATGATAGTGCAGTGGTGAAATTTCTGGCTGGCAGTCAGAGCTTTTATAAATAGCAGGTTCGAATCCCGTGGGTGGCATGTTTTTTTTTTTCCACAGCAGCTGCACAATGTGGTTACACATCCTCCAGCTGCTCGCACTGTGTTCCCACTGCGATGGTTTCGTGCACGAGCATGCATGAAACCGTTGCAGCGGGATCGTTCACGCCTGTAGACGTGTCCTTCCCGATGTCGGCTCGTTGTTTTCGTGGTTCGCTTACACAAGCTATTTCACCATGATTCGCCCTGATTTGTACTTATTCATACTGTGTGTGAAGGGGCCCTAAGATTAGGGTATGGTTATCATTTGCATAATGTTAAAGGTGTGTTAGGGTTTGGGGTAAGGTGAGATTAGTGTTCAGTTGAGGTTGTGGTTGGAGTAAGGTTAAGGTTAAGGTTACATTAAGGCTAGGGTCATCTTAGGGTTAGCGTAAGGGTATATGTAGACCTGTGTCATGTTGCATTGGTCTTGTACATGGATTTTATACCTTTGATAATCCTGAACGATTTGTTTCTCTCAGATGTCTGTGGATATGCTCCCCCTGAGCTGTGTGTGTAAAGACAAAATTACACCATGGGACACAGGGTGTCACCAACAGCAACTATTTTATATTTAAAGTTAGAGGTGCACAAACAGGTTGTTTACTAGACACCTGATCTATTTTATTCATTTTTATGGGTTCATCACCCCAGTGCCTGTGGAACATTTTTCTGCTACAAACATTAAGATGGTGACCTCTGGAAATTTGTTGAAAATGTGTACACTGTGACCCCCCTAGAGTTCTACTTCTAATGAAGTGCACACATTGCACTAACCCTCTAACCTCTGACCTCTAACCTTTGATACCTTACGCGTTCACATATGAAGTAAGGAACCCGGCATCTCCCCTCCATCCTCCTCATCACTCCACTACTGAATTATTAATGTCAAACTCAAGAAGGAAATGCTGTGCAGCGATCCAGCACGGAGGCCATGCAGCGTGCACCGCCTGTTGAGGCATTTGTAATTGGCAGTTGCCCTCCGTAGGTAATTTTGGACATATCGGTGTTCATCCCACCTTAACCCCACCTTTCCTCATCTTCTCTTGTAAACCTGAAAATCAATAAAAGGGCCATTTATGTACACTAGGGAACGAAGGGTGACCTTCTCTCTGAAGTCTTTGCCCCCAGTCAGACATTTACATAGTGCTGTCAGAATGCAGCGCTGAACTGAGGTGCACTCAATGTGGTGCACAAAGAACATAAATGATAAAGTGCAGCACATCCTGTGGGGGTGAACTCCTCTCCCTCCTCCTTCCTCAATTCCTCCTCCTACCTTTCCTCTACTCCCATTGCTGCTCTGGACTAGATTTCACACAGGTTAAACCCCAACACAGTCTCACACACATATGCAACCACAGAGTTTTTGTTTATTTTTTTTCCCTGCATGTACTCTCATGAAAATTGCACATGCACTTATACACGTGTAAACTCACACACAAACTCCGACTACAAAGTTGCCCCAAGGGACTTCACACATTTAAGGTCTAACCTTACCAACCCCTAGAGCAGGCACACAGGTGACAGTGGTAAGGAAAAACTCCCTCTGCGGAAGAAACCTCAAGCAGACCAGACTCAAAGGGGTGACCCTCTGCTTGGGCCATGCTACCAACACAAATTGCAAAACAATTCACAAAACGAATATACAGGAAATGTTGCCCATGCACAGGACAGGAGGGTTTCTGGAACAGATGCTACACCCATCTCTGGATGGGGCCGCACCTCAGACACAGAGGAAAAAAAAACAGAGTATAATTTGTCAGCATTAAGCAACACGAGAATCAAAAGAAGTACTAAGGTGATCGCCAACCACTAACCCTAAGCTTCACTAAAAGACCCAGAATTTAGATAAAGTTAAGGCCGCAGCACGCTCTGTTTCCTAAAGGTGCATTTACACATAAGCAAGACGTGTTACGAATGTCATTTTTCTGTCATTCGTGACACATTCCTGACATTCTTAACGTGACTTAACGCATCTGAATAAGTTTCTTAATAGTGCGTATTGGTGCGTTATATTCTTGATATTCGTGCAGCATGTTTTTGCCTGTCAAAAAATCTTCCACGAATGTCACACACCACCCTCATTTCGTCTCATGTCATGGAGGTCGCAACTGAGCGTATTGATCCGTCTTGATGAGTAGTGATCCTTAATAGAACGTGACAACGTTCGTAGTGGTTCCTGTGATAGTTCTTGGAGCCCAGACTGTAACACGTTATTACGAAGTGACACGGAAACTGTCAAGTTTTGACACGACTTGTAACGCAACTTCACATTTCACTGCACGCCACGATGAATCAGTTTTCTGTCACATGCACACAATTAAACTGGGCTCCACAGCGTTCAGTTTGATGCAGTATGCCGAAGAGGAACAATGACGCGAAGTCAGCCAAGTGTCGTTCCACAGTTCCTGCTGAAGCTCCTCAGGATGCTCCTGCAGGTGTTCCACCTGCTGTTGTAACCGATGAGCAGGAGAACGAGTCTGAACCAGAGGAACCAGAGGAGCGAGAGGAGACTCACGTGCAGCCAGACATCTCTGCACCTCCTCCAGTCTGGCGGAGGAAGAAGCGTGCGCACAATTAAACCCTGCTGCACCACATTCAGTTTGATTGCTGACACCAAGTTGGCTAAAAGTCTCATTTCAGTGCTCTTCAGCGCGCTCCTGCAGGTGTTCCACCTGCTGCATGTGCCTGATGTTTGGGGAAATGCACGAGACAAGAGCCGCATGAAGCCACAAATCTGGCTCTGTCCTCCTCCTCCTCTCTGCGCCACTCCATGGCACAGAGCCCAACTACGCACGCAGTCACAAAGTTCTTCTGAAAAACTGGAGCAATCTGAATTCAGTTGGATGAATATGGGTGTGTGTGTGGAGACAATTCACCTCGTTCACAATGTGACAGAACTTAACGATGCGCAGTTACGCGCAATAGCGCACAACAACGTGGAACATTGTTCTTGACCGTGTGTAATGGTTCCTGATAATTCGCCAGCAACACGTGTCATTAATCGTAACATGTGGTAACAGGTTACAGCAGTTCCTGAGGACACCTGACGCCTCTGCCTCAAATCATCACATTCGTGATCAGCGGCCAAGAATGTATACTTCGTGGCATTCGTGACTTGTCGTTGTTATGTGTAAACGCAGCATAATAAAATGAATTAAAAGAATAAAAAGCATAGTAACATACTATGCCAGTATGCTAGCCATACAGAAGGGAAAATAAGTGCGTCTTAAGTCTGGACTTGAAAGTCTCTACAGAATCTGACTGTTTTATTGATGCAGGCAGATCATTCCACAAAACGGGGGCACGATAAGAGAAAGCTCTGTGACCTGCAGACTTTTTATTCACCCTAGAGACACAAAGTAGTCCTGCACCCTGAGAACGCAGGGTTTAATTAAGTACGGAGGTGCCAGTCCGTGAGCAATTTTATAGGCTAGTAGCAGAATCTTAAAATCTGATCTCACTGGGACAGGAAGCCAGTGAAGAGATGCCAAAATGGATGTAATGTGGCCAAACCTTCAGCTTCTTGTCAAAAGTCTGGCAGCAGCATTTTTAACCAATTGGAGAGCCCTAATGCTGGACTGCAATAAACCAGAAAATAGAACGTTGCAGTAGTCCAATCTAGAAGAGATAAATGCATGAATCAAGGTCTCAGCATCAGCCATAGACAGGATGGGACGAATCTTTGCTATATTTTGCAGGTGGAAGAAAGCAGTCCTCGTAATATTTATAATGTGGAGGTCAAAGGACAATGTAGGATCAAAAATTACCCCAAGGTTCCTCACTTTGTCAATGTGATGTATGACACACGAGCCTAGGCTAAGCGTAAAGTGGTCAAATTGATGCTGATGTCTCACTGGACCAAGAACCATCATTCCAGTCTTATCAGAGTTTAAAAGTAGGAAGTTGCTCGACATCCAAATTCTCACTGATGCAAGGCAATCTTCCAAGGATTTTATGTGGATGAGATTACCAGCAGTTATCGGCATGTATAACAGTATCATCAGCATAGCAGTGAAAGGTAATCCCAAAACACAATATGTAATATGTGCCCAAGGGGTTCTATATAAAGGGAGAAAAACAGGGGGCCTAAGACAGACTCCTGTGGAACCCCAAATTTCATGTCAATAAGGTTAGCGGTAGTGTTACTGTACAAATCACAGTGAGAATGACTGGTCAGGTATGAAGTCAACCATGCAAGGGCACTCCCAGTAATCCCAAAATGATTTTCCAGCCTATCGAGTAGAATATGATGATCCACGGTATGAAACGCAGCACTGAGATCTAACAGCACCAGAACCGTAGTGGTGTCCGAATCCATCGTAAGCAGAAGATCATTCACCACTTTAGTGAGAGCCGTCTCTGTGGAATGATATTTTCTAAAAGCAGACTGCAGTGGCTCAAAAAGATTATTCTCAGTAAGGTGGTCCGCGAACTGCTGTGACACCACTTTTTCCAGACTTTTAGAGCAAAATGATAGATTTGATAGATCGGCCTATAGTTTTTCAATATACTAGGGTCAAGATTAGGTTTCTTAAGTAATGGTTTAATCACTGCAGGTTTGAAACATTTTGGAACAGATCCAAAAGTTAATGAGAAATTAATAATTTCCAGCACAGTTGGCCCAAGAATGGGCCACGGGTCCTTAAGCAGTTTTGTTGTTATCGGATCAAATAAGCAGGTTGTGCTTTTTGTAGACATGAGTTTCGTCAGCACGCCGAGAGAGATACTCTCAAATTCTGTAAATGTAGGTAATACCTCAGTAATGGCGTCCACCTCAATAGCAGGGTGCAGTCGCTGGGTTAAGGCATGCTGGGAAATGTTTAACCTGATGTCTTCTATTTTTTTCTCAAAGTAATCCAGGAAATCTTGTGCTGTAAAAGGAGAGCGAAATACAGGTGGTTGTCCAGGCCGCATTCCTCTGTTGTACATTAGAAATTTCTGTTGTATACATTGTTCAAAGCGTTTAATTAGTAGGTAAAGGACACGTATGGAGGATACATTAAATGTGGCCTTTTGAAAGAGATTGTGAAAATCAGGTGAATGCCTGCCTCCATGCATCTGGATTCACACAATGTGACTTTGTGTTCATACAAATTTAATGAGCTGGAATTGAGAAAAAGGATAGGAAAAAGCGGATAACTCAGATGTGCTTACCTATTTAAATGTGCGTAGCTATGGTTACGCAAACATGAAAGCAGTAGGAGCCCTTTTCAGTCCAGGTTTTGATTCATGTGATGATTATTAATGTAAGGAGGGAGGATGAAAAAGTGTCACGATAGCATGTAATCCCTTCGTGAAAGAGAAACGCCGGGTACGCGGTAACTTGCTTGACGTCTCATCCATTTTTTTAAGTATAGTCGCATTAGCATTTGTAGGCTTTGTTATCACTCTTAATCTCATTTCCCAGTCGGTTTTGAATCACCTTACCTTATTGTGACTGCAGTTTGTTGTCACTGCATTTTGTGCCACTACTGCAGGAAAGTGATGATATCAGTGTGCACAATGAATGAAGGATGCAGATGAATTGGCAGGAAGAACAAACAGCAATGCCTTTCCTCTGCACCGCACCTACACGCACTGCTGTGCATCAGGTCAGGTCAGTCAGGTGTTGGGAAAGGGACTGTGTAAAGGAGGAGTACACGCAGAGCCACATGCACTCCAAACTCCTCGTCACTCGCTGCTTTGCTCATCTTTCCACACGGTGCTGTGAGCGGAGCGCAGGAGGAGTGAACTGCTCCCTTCAGGCAGGACACAAAGCTGCCGCTTGTTGCATGCACTCTGCATTAATGCTCGATCAAAAGGCCAGGGCAATGAGAGAAAGGCGGTGAAAACTCACGCAGGAAAAGGGAGGGGCTTCAGCTTGCACCTGTACCTCCGCTAATGAATGAAGTGCAGCCTCCACAGGAAAAAGAAGAGAAAACCCCTTAACAAGACAAACAACAGGGTGCTTAAAGTTCTCCTCATCCCTCTCTCTCTCCGTCTTTTCATAAGCAGTCTATTAGCAGGAAAGGGGCATTGCCAAATGGAGAGGGAGAGAGGGGGAGAAAAGAAGGAGAAACAGGGGTTCAGTGTTTGAGTGCCACTGTGGCGGTGCCAACATGAATATAGAAAAGCAACAAAGCAGCTAAGTGCCTGGGCATGGATGGGGGGGGGGGGGGGGGGGGGGGGGCTAAGGGCAGGGTGTGGGGGAGGAAGTGGGAGACAGAAAGAGGGGAGACCTGTCATAAAAAAAACACAGAGTCCGGTAATCAAAACTAATGGCTCCATTGTGTCTAAAAAGCATCCGATAGCTTTAGAGTGCACAGAGAGGTCGTGCTGAGGAGGTGTGGCTCAGGGTCAATCCATACGTGTGTCTGAGGCAGCAGGGTTAACACCTGCTCCTTTGTGCCTTTAAAAACTGAGCCCGTAGTCAGCAGTGGGCACCAACATACACAACTCCCCTCCTTAAAAGCTTCATTACGGGGCCTTTTATCAGCCGCCGGTTTGCTTTATTATTGCACTCATCACAGTTATGATTGTCAGACCCTACGCTCACAGAGGCCGCGGCCTTTGTGCTGTGTGCTCGGCCTGTTGCCTTTGCACTCTGCAATCATGTGCAGCACTCAGATGTAGGAAATTACAGGGGGATGATGGGAGGCTGTAGCTGCAGTGGGGGTGGGAGGGAAGAGGAATATAGGCTGGGGATTTGTAAAGTACACAGGGTTTGTTGTGCTTTTCTTCAAATGTAGCCTTTATTTATACTCCTGTCATCTGGTGAAGTGAGCAGCATGAGTACAGCCTCACGACTGTCGTTTTTGTTTTTTAGGAAGAGAGAGAGAGATGAGAGAGGGGCAATGATATCTTTTTTTTTAGTCAGAATCAAAGATATGGTCCTCTCTTTGTGTAACTTCATTCTCAGTGGGAATGTACTTCTGTTATTGTCAGTGCAGCAACTAACAGTTATTTTCATTATCAGTTAATTTCTTTGATTATTGTTTTATCAGTAATTTCATCACTGAGTCTGTAAAATGTTATTTCAAAAATCTAACATTATCCATCACATAGTGACTGCAGTAGAATTTAGGACTGCAACGGTTTGTTTCAGACTTCTGTGATACACGTTATGGAAGTCCATGTCTGAAGTCCTGCTTACCTTGTGAGACATGCCCACTGAGCTGGTTGAAGTCCTAAATGACATGCCCAATCAAACCATGACATTGGTCCTGTTCTTCTCCCTTTCAGAGAAGGGGCATAACAAGCTACAGCTATTTAAAATGGCAGCCACTGACAGAAGTTGTTGAGTAGAATTAAAGATTTGTATTGATTTTCAGATATATCATCACCTCTGTAAAAAGTAAGCCCCTTCGGTGTTCCCTTGTTTTGCACTCAGGGTCGCCACAGCAAATCCGAGGTGGGTCTGCATGTTGAACTGGCACAGGTTTTACGCCGAATGCCCTTCCTGACGCAACTTCACATTACATGGAGAAATATGGCAGAGGTGGCATTTAAACCGGTGTTGCAGACTGAACACCCCCCACCCCCCCAAAAAATCAGTCCACCCTACCTTCACTACGCATGCGTCATTTCGGAGCTCAGCAGCGTCATTTCAGAGCATCAGCAGCGATTCACCGATTATCACCTTGTTTCTGCTTCAAACTGCACTCCAGTCATCAGCTATCGCAGCGACAGATCTCTGAAGCTTTTGCACAACAATCATTTCCACATAAATTCAGCATTATTTCATCATAAAAGACGGGGTCCGACAAGAGCACATCATTTCAGAGCTTCAGTAACGATTCACCGATTATCGCCTCATTTTTTGCTTAAAATGGCATCGTTTCTGCTTAAAACTGACTTTAGAATGATTTAAGAGGTTTTAACTTGTCATCTGATGGTTAATAGTTACATTAATCCCTTTGATCGCTTTGGATGAAGAGAGTCAGACTCAGAGTCAGTGTCAGATGTGCTGACAAATTAACGTGTGTAATTAGAAAGTTTTAATAAAAAGTTCCAAAGATACTGAACAAAAAAAAATTATTTCATACAGTAAAATACATAACATACATAAAATGTACTATAATACAGTGACATTTATTGACACCCTTTGATCAATTTAGAGCAAATCATCCCTTTTACAGCCAGTTGTCTATCGACAAGTGAAGATGGATACATGAACATTTCCAAGTCATTGAATATGTCTTGGACTTCATTTACATCAGTCAAGAATTACAATCAGTATGGTACTGTATGATAAATCTGTCTGAAGTAGGCAGTTGAGTGACTGTGCAAGAAGAAAGAAAGCCACCAAGGGACCCGTGACAAGAAAGCTGATCAACTCTGGGGTTGAGTCTTCCATCTGTTACCTGGCAAACTCTGCCCAAAATTTCCTGTCTTCTTTGTAAGAAAACCCTTCTCTGTTCCAGAAACTCTGTCACTAGTATAACACTATGCAGTTACTCCTGTCAAAGCAACAGATGCCAGTAAATTCCTCAGTAGTCAGTCTTGATGGTTTCCCTCATGATTTTCCTTCTTCTACCATCACTTGGTTGTTGTGAACTGTCTGCTCTAAACAGATTTACCACAGTGTTTGCATTCCTTACTGATTGATGTAAATGTAATCCAAGACATATTCAGTGACTTGGAAATGCTCATGTCAAAGCACATTTACCTCATTGTTTGGAACAAATCATGGTTCCAAGGTCACATTATGGTTCCAATTATGTTATGGTTCCTGTCAGGTTTTTGTCATTGAGCTATAGAACAAAACACTTACATAAAATGAAAAAGATGGAATAAGATTTGGCTTCAGGATTTGCAGTTTCTAAATCATGAACATTCTACCTGAAATATCTGCACATTAAAAATAAAAACTGATAGTCAGTGTTGCAGACCTCACTTTAATTATTTTTATTATTATTATTGTAAAACGTAGCCCATGTTTCGGTACATGCAAGATACTCTGGGTGCACAATAGAGTAAATACATAAAGACCATCAGGTAAAAAGATAAGTAAAAGCATAACAAATAGTCTCAGAAATACATCATGTGGAAATGGCTAAAACAGAATAATAGTGAGTAACAGAGATTTGAATATGTGGAGGCAGGTGTAATTGCTTAGGACAGTGTGGGTCCTAAGCAATACAGTACAGGGTCCAAAACTGGTGACGGTTGGTCAGATTCATCCATCTTATGACTTGTCTAAAGAAAACTGTCTATAAAAGTGATGATTTAGTGTAAAGTCATCAAAAGGCCCCAGTAATTGTGTTACACATGGATTTTAGGTGTGCATTTTTCACTTTGTAAAATCCTGTTGTTGTTGTTGCTGTTGATGTTGATGTTGAGTAACTAATATTCTGATGATATAAAATTGAATGATTGAGATTTTTTTTTTTTTCAAACATATAGCAAATTCTCTACCTATAGGGGTGCTAATAATTCTGTCCAGATTTAACTTGCTGAAAAGATTTAGAATATTATTTTAATAAATGACTCCAGATTAAAGCAGTGACAAGCCATAATTTAACCACCTGAATGATTGATAGAAAAAAAAATAGAGTTGAGAGAAATTAGCCCTTAAAATCTCTGTTTCTCTCACTTTTCTCATAATATTCTTTCTCTTTTTCCTCCTTTCACTCTCTCTGCTCTCTTCTGATTTTCTTTGTGTCCTCCAAGATGAGTGTTGAGGGTGATGACAAGCGAACTCGCACTCGGTCCAAAGGCATCAGAGGTGAGTGTCTTCTTCATGACAACTTGTGTCTGTTAAAGGTGCTGCTTTGCACTTCTCAGCAAAGTTTCTGCAGGACAGTTAAACTATGCTGAACCCTGTGCATGTCTGTATTAATCTTGTGAGTGTACAGACACACCAGCATGGTGTGTGTGTAGTCTCAGAAAGATCTCCAAACTCTGGCACTGACGTAAATACGAGTAGTTTGGAATCTACTTGTGCTCCATTCACAGGGAAACAGAGAGGGCTTTGGGGTAACTGCACCAAAATTATGATGAATAAGAATGTCATGAACACCCTGCTGGATTCCAGTATGCATTCAAGCCAGTGAAGAGTCTGAGCTTGTTATAGATACCAAATTTGTCAATATAGCTCAACTATAACCACAGCCCATTTTATTAAGCGTTTACAAGACCCTGGCCATGTCATGTGACCACCAATCCTTGTCGTGGATCAGTCAGCCGCTGTTTATAAATTTGAAATGATCTTGTTTTCTCATTTACTATAAAAGGTTTGACAGAAAACAGAGTTCAGGCAGACCCATAAATGCTTGGACATTGACCAGATTATTCTTATTTTAGTTTTCAACCTCACTATATAAGAGTTGAAAGCAATTAATGAACACTGCTGAGCAAAATTTTAGTTTTAATTTAATGAATTTACATCCAGTCAGTGTGAGGATGACATCACTTTTGGATGTCATCCTCATTTTCCCTTTTGGATGTGATTGTCTGTAGGTTAAAGTAGTGGACTTGAGACCAGAGCAAACGGTTCAAATTACCATGAGACTGGAAAATCAGAAAGAGCTTTTGGGCAAAGTCCTTAATCCACAAGTTGGTGTGCGGTGGAGCAGAACACTGACATCAGTATGTGTGTGAATGTGAGCCATGCATGTTTTTATTCACTCTCCCTGCTCCACCCATGACTATTTAACTCTGACAGGTGTGTTCAGTCAATGAAGAGATGGAAAATACTAGTGTAGAGCAGGTAGACATGAAAACATGCAGGGCAGGCGGCCTCCAGGAACAGATTGGCAGCCCTGCGGTATAGAATTGCAGTCGATTTACCATACAGTGTATCCAGAAAGTATTCACAGTGCTTCATTTTTTTCCAAATTTTTGTTATGTTACAGTCTTATTCCAAAATGGAGTAAATTCTTTTTCTTTTTCTTTTTTTTTGCCCTCAAAATTCTGCACACAACACCCCATAATGACAACGTGATTTTTTTTTTAATCTCTGCAAATTTATATATATATATATATATATATATATATATATATATATATATATATATATATATATATATATATATATATATATATATATATAAACTAAGAAATCACATGTACATAAGTATTCACAGCCTTTGCCATGAAGCCCAAAATTGAGCTCAGGTGCCTCCTGTTTCCACTGATTATCCTTGAGATGTTTCTACAGCTTAACTGGAATCCACCTGAGGTAAATTCAGTTGTTTGGACATTATTTGGAAAGGCACACACCTGTCTACATATAAGGTCTCACAGTTGACAGTGCATGTCAGAGCACAAGCCAACATGAAATAAGGAATTGTCTGTAGACCTCTGCGACAGGATTGTCTTGAGGCACAAATCTGGGGAAGGGAACAGAAACATTTCTGCTGCTTTGAAGGTCCCAGTGAGCACAGTGGCCTTCATCATCCATAAATGTAAGGCACTCAGATTCACCAGAACTCTTCCTAGAGTTGGCTGCCCATCTAAACTGAGTGATTGGTGTAGAAGGACCTTAGTCAGGGAGGTGACCAAGAACCTTATGGTCATTCTGTCAGAGCTCTCCTCTGTGGAGAGAGGAAAACCTTCCAGAAGGACAACCATCTTCACAGCAATCCACTAATCAGGCCTGTATGATAGAGTGGCCAGACGGAAGTCACTCCTTACTAAAAGGCACAGGGCAACCACCTGGAGTTTGCCAAAAGGCACCTGAAGGACTCTCAAACCATGACAAATAAAATTCTCTTGTTTGATGAGACAAAGATTGAAGTCTTCGGTGTGAATGCCAGGCGTCATGTTTGGAGATATAACCCAAAAATTGCTGAGCCTTCTTGGTGGTGGCAGCATCATGCCACCATCATATGGGGATGTTTTTCAGCAGCAGGAACTGGGAGACTAGTCAGGATTGAGGGAAGGATGAATGCAGCAATGTACAGAGACATCCTGGATGAAAACCTGCTCCAGAGCGCTCTTGACTTCAGACTGGGGTGACGGTTCACTTTCAGCAGGACAGTGACCCTAAGCACACAGCCAAGATATCAAAGGAGTGGCTTCAGGACAACTCTGTGAATGTCCTTGAGTGCCCCAGCCAGAGCCCAGACCTGAATGCGATTGAACATCTTTTCAGAGATCTGAAAATGGCTGTGCACCAACGTTTCTCATCCAACCTGATGGAGCTTGAGAGGTGCTGCAAAGAGGAATGGGCAAAACTGCTCATAGATAGGTGCACCAAGCTTGAGGCTGTAATTGCTGCCAAAGGTGCATCAACAAAGTATTGAGCAGAGGGTGTCAATACCTATCCACATGTGATTTCTTAGTTTTTATTTATAATAAAGTTGCAAAAATTAAAAAAAAAACTTTTTAATGTTGTCATTGTGGGGTGTTGTGAGTAGAAAGCACTGTGAATACTTCCTGGATGCACTGTAAGTAACAGGACTGATTGTTACTCAGTTTTTCATGGTCAGGCATGTGTATAGCCCCTTAGCATTTCATTCAAAGTACGCACATAAAAGGCCAAGAGGTGATTTCAAGTGTTATATTTGAAATCTGTTGCTGTTAAGTGTCTGTAGCCATAAAATTGATCACTGGCAGTGAAGTAAGCCATTGCTGAACTGGAAAAACAAAAAACAACCCCACTAGTTTATGGGCCAAGCTGTTTTTTTTTTTTTTTTTTCCCAGTACCACCTAAGTGGAGTAAACAACACTTAAAATCCAGCCTCAGTAAACTATAGACTGCACAAAAATGTATGCTGGCCATAGAAATGTAGGGCACAAATGAAGGATTACACAGCAACATTTAAAAATGCTCCAATCCTATTGAAAGTATACCATGTTATTTATCTGATCATAAAGATTGAATCAAGGTTTGGTTTTGACAATCTATGACTAAATGTAATGGGGTTGTGGGGTATAAACAGCAACAATGACAACAGTGGTCAGTTTCAGTTTGTACAGGGTCAAAAGTTAAAGTTGCTCTAGTTTTGGCAAAAATGTGATGCAGATTATTGGTTGAGCTGATAGGGTTTTAAAAAGGAGTACTTTGCACCACCTGTTATGCTTAGTTATCATGTTACAGGGTAACATATGTCACAGAGTCCAATGGACATTGACCTTGATTAACCATTGCTTTGGAGACCAAGCATACATCACAGTCAAAACTAAAACTAATTTAACGTTGACTCCTGTAATTTTTCATTGACACTCCCCCCCCCCACCACCACCACCAACACACACACACACACATACCTGTCAATAGCTACCACCCTGAGATGGCCAGGCTCCATTTTTGTGTCGGTCATATCACACTGAGGCTGCCTTGTAAGTATTGTTTAGTTCCCTTAAATGGTACCAATTAGGTAAAATCTACCATTGTGCTAATGGACCAGAGAGTGCACAGAAACATTGATTAATGAATACAAAAACGAGTCATGTACAGGGCATAAATCTATTTGGGGTATGTCCAAGCACACATTGAAGTGGTCTGGAATATCTGAACACACAAAGGCACAAGATGTGACCACATCGCATTTTTAGACCAACATACCCACATTAGTGCAACTGATAAAAATGACAAGGGGTGGAAACTACAAATGACATACGAGGGCTGTCCATAAAGTATAGGTCCTTTTTATTTTTTTCAAAAACTATATGGATTTCATTCATATGTTTTTACGTCAGACATGCTTGAACCCTTGTGCGCATGCGTGAGTTTTTCCACGCCTGTCGGTGACGTGATTCGCCTGTGAGCACTCCTTGTGGGAGGAGTCGTCCAGCCCCTCGTCGGAATTCCTTTGTCTGAGAAGTTGCTGAGAGACTGGCGCTTTGTTTGATCAAAATTTTTTCTAAACCTGTGAGACACATCGAAGTGGACACGGTTCGAAAAATTAAGCTGGTTTTCGGTGAAAATTTTAACGGCTAATGAGAGATTTTGAGGTGATACTGTCGCTTTAAGGACTTCCCATGGAGCGAGACGTCGTGCAGCACTCCCAGGCGCCGTCGTCAGCCTGTTTCAAGCTGAAAACCTCCACATTTCAGGCTCTATTGATCCAAGACGTCGTGAGAGAACAGAGAAGTTTCAGAAGAAGTCGGTTTCAGCATTTTTTCCGGATATTCCACTGTTAAAGGAGATTTTTTTAATGAAAGACGTGCGGGCGGATTGCAGCGTCGGCTCGCAGCCGCCGCGACGCTCCGTCACAGGAAAAACACCTCTGTTGGAAGCCTTAAGGACAAGTTGGAACATGTCCAGCTGTTAAACAATTTCTCATATACTCACTCCACTGAAAGCCATCAAAAGCCGCCTGGATTTTACAAATGGTTATCAACACGGAGGTGTTTTTCCTGTGCCGCCGCACCGCGCCGGCTGCGTCCCGACACGCGGACCTGTCCGCACGTCTTTCATTAAAAAAATCTCCTTTAACAGTGGAATATCCGGATAAAATGCTGAAACCGACTTCTTCTGAAACTTCTCTGTTCTCTCACGACGTCCTGGATCAATAGAGCCTGAAATGTGGAGGTTTTCAGCTTGAAACAGGCTGACGACGGCGCCTGGGACCGCTGCACGATGTCTCGCTCTGTGGAAGTCCTTAAAGCGACAGTATCACCTCAAAATTTCTCATCAGCCGTTAAAATTTTCACCGAAAACCAGCTTAATTTTTCGAACCGTGTCCACTTCGATGTGTCTCACAGGTTTAGAAAAAATTCTGATCAAACAAAGCGCCAGTCTCTCAGCAACTTCTCAGACAAAGGAATTCCGACGAGGGGCTGGACGACTCCTCCCACAAGGAGTGCTCACAGGCGAATCACGTCACCGACAGGCGTGGAAAAACTCACGCATGCGCACGAGGGTTCAAGCATGTCTGACGTAAAAACATATGAATGAAATCCATATAGTTTTTGAAAAAAATAAAAAGGACCTATACTTTATGGACAGCCCTCGTATGTGGCACTTTGCACCTTTTCGCACTTCTTTGCGGCAGGCGAAAGATATAGTCCAAAAATTGCTGAACCTTTGGCTTGTTCACCTGATTTGGATGTACTTATACATAGAAGCTGGACATACACTTAGAAAATGCATACAGTACATCTACCTTATTCACAAGACACCATTATCTGCCAAATCCCCTGCCCAGCTATGGGTAAAATTCTGCAAGGAATAACCTCATGACCTATATAATTAGTGGGTATTTCATAGTCAGTTTAAAATGTGTCAAACGTTTGTGTGCCTAGTTCAGGCAATGTAGTCTCTGTGAGCCAAAATATGATTTTCCATTCACTGACCCCATTACCTAGTTAATATGTAAATTGGGTCACTGTTGCTATGACAATTGTTCCCCCCTACCAGGATTACCCATGTGCCAAATTTGGTGAGTATGGGCCCAAGGCCCTTGGAGATATACTGTCATGAACAAATGTTCATAACTACAGTTTATCCCCTGCTGTTGGGGCATACAGGTCCAGGCATGATGATAATAATAATAATAATAATAATAATAACAACAAAAAGAAGAAGACTATTTGTGCCAAGTGATGGGGAAGGGTGGTCAGAATTCTATCTTGTAATGCATCAAGACTGTACATACATTCATACAATATGTGAGAACATCAGTACAGGTTCACTTCAAGAACAGTTTGGATTTAGACAGTATATGGCATATCCAACTACAGATCTCTGCCAGATCCCATGTACTGTACGTGACCACCAGTCAGAAAATCCTTATGATGTCATAAGGTATTTGTTACCTTATGGTATCATAGGGTAACAATGTTAAGAAAGTGATTAAAATTAACCTTATTTTACTACTACTAATAATAACAACAACAACAACAATAATAGTAAAATTTTTCACTGTAAAATTTCTTACTGATATTTGTCACACAGACTGACAGATGAGGTCAAATCACATTCAAGGTTGGATTTTAACTTCATTATACAGTGAAAGTCAAGGAACATGACCTCGTGCATGCATCTCCAAGTCTACTACACTACAGAACTGCTCTGGGTCCTGGTTGGCAACCACCCATGCACACAATCAGTACATTGCAGGACAAGTGTCATTACTCGTTTTCACCTGATGAAGTTGTTATTTTCACACTTGAAGCCCACAGTCTTAAAACGGCCAAATGATTGCACTTAACCATGGAAGAAATCAGGTGGTTGGTAGAGGATGAGATGTTGCAAGAAGTACACAAATACTTCACCTTAGGGAGCTGTGGTGGATAATTGCTGCTCCTGCTTGTGCTTTGATACATATCCCTTTCCTCACCAGAAAATATCTCACTAACCAAAAAAATTAAATAAAAAACACCTCATAACTAATTAAGTGATTAAATTCAACTCTTTTTGCCATGCACCTTAGTTTGAGCTGAAATTGCACACTGTTAATATGAAAATGATGTTGGACACACCCCAAATGCACGTTTGACATAGACTGTCAAAACAGGGCCATTTGATCTTCATTCCCCTGCAAAAATATTGTCATCACCAAACACCTCTGTCCTGTGACCTCACGAGTCCATCGGCTCTCCCCAGACATTGTTCAGTCTCAAAGGCTGAGGTCCCAGAGACCTGAGCATCACTGCCAATATAAGTGACTCTTTCAACTGTCACACCTTCATCCCGACGACTATAAACTATTTTTAACTATTCTGGATGCCATGTAAATATAAAGATAGCTTTGCATTTTTGTGGTGTATTGAAACCACATTTGCACATTAACTTTTTACAGAGGTTTCAATGACGTGGGTGTGACCTCATAACACAAGATTAGTATAAAGAATCCTTTATTGAGGAGAAACAAACACCACCAGACACCAAACAGCTTTCATGTTTTAATGTGTGTGTGTCTATGTATGCAAGTGTTTGTCTTGTGTGCATGCGTCTGATGTTTTGAATCAGACAGTTCACAGGTCGTTCAGAGCGCAGGAAGGAGTCCAGTCATACCAAGTGCATGATGAAAGAGCCAGAAACTGAGATGCAGCGCACACATCAACACTGTGTGTGCTCTTCATGTAATGTCAGTGCATCTTGATACTGCCGGTCTATCTGACGTGTGATTAATGCTCGTGATATTGGAGCCCAAACTGAATTCTCCAGGATGGTATTATTTTCTTTTTTGGGCCAAATGAAAATAGGATATTTCTCCAAACTCATTCTGTCGCTCGACTTCTAATCAATGCCAATAGCCAGCAGAGAGCAGTGTGTGTGTGTGTGTGTGTGTGTGTGTGTGTGTGTGTGTGTGTGTGTGTGTGTGTGTGTGTGTGTGTGCAGAGCTTGATTTATGTTGGAGGCACTTACTATAAGTTGCCCCCCCCCCCCCCCCCAAAAAAAAAATATTTTCTCCTGATGAAGGCTTTTTCCTTTAAATTTCTTTTTACAAATTTTATAACTAAAGTGCAACAATTAATCATGTTTTATTGCTGAAGTCTGCATATAATTGTCACTTATTTTCCAATGTGCCATTTGGCTGATTTAGGATTTTGTTGGGGTGTGTGTGAACGTGCACACTCTTCACACAATATGTTGTGCAGGCCAGCACTTACACTTGTGTTTGTTTTGCACTCGTGTGTGTGTGTGTGTGTGTGTGTGTGTGTGTGTGTGTGTGTGTGTGTGTGTGTGTGTGTGTGTGTGTGTGTGTGTGTGTGTGTGTGTGTGTGTGTTTGCAGGGTTTATTTTTCTTTTTTGTGTGATCATGCAGTCAGCAGAGTGTAAGCCTGTGAGGAAACCTCATGGGATTCATATGCATTTGTGATGTATTGATCTGAGTTTCTTTTAGCAGCGTAGATTTCTGAGCAACCATTCACCTTTGTTCTCTGTCTCCCTCTCTTTCCTGTCTCTCCCTCTCTCTCTCAGTTCCTATTGAGCTCATAGGACAAGAGCTGAGGTAAGGAAACAACTTCATCTTTGTGCAAATCCCTTTCATAAACTTCTTTTATGTGCACCGCGCAGCACCCCTGGCACTTGTAGACTCACTGTGAATGATTCCATCGATGGCGTGGTATTTTTATTTTTTTTTTCCTTGTCATCAGCACTTCTTAGCTTGTGGTCAGAGCCTCCAACAGCCTGCTATTGATTCCTTACAGCCTTTCGCTGTTTCCTGAACATGCACAGTAGAAGCAATGAAAGGCTTCTATGATCTTTTTGCAGTCCGATCGAAGGAGGTATCATGAGGAGAGAGGATGGTGAGGGGTGATTGTTTCATTTATCCCTTGCCCTACCTTTGTTGTTTTTTCTTGTTGTTGTTGTTCCTCTACTTTTCACCTGACAGCATTCCCGCCTGGATGGCGTTCAGGGCCTCGCCAGTTGCAAATTCCATTGTTTGTTTTTTTTCTCCATCCTCTCCCCCTGCCCCGCCTCTGAATTATTTGTTCATCCTCTCTCATTTTGTCACTCTTCACCTCTGAGCATTGATCTGTGCTCAACACTCCAAAAAGACTTCAGGTTTCTGGATGGAGGACAAGAAAAAAAAAAAAAAAAACAGGAAGGCCAGAGCAGACAACACCTAATTTAAAATGCAGATGCAACATTTTTTAATAAATGAAATTAATAATGATGATAATTGAAGTAATAAAGGGCAATTGCTGAGGGAACTTAATGAGAATTGAAATAAGCCATCCTGAGGGGTCAAAGCAGCCTGAACCAGAGGAGATTGAGGGAGCAGAGCTGATGCTGATGACTAGTGAGAAGAGCAGAGAGGGGAAATTACAGCAGGCCTCGGACGATCCTTATCGCTCACAGTAACAGGATATAGGCCAGGGTTGATGTACGGCACACAATATTATGTTCTCCCAGCTTGACACCACCTGCATTCATGCATTATGTGTGTCTGCTGGAGAGGGGTGATCTCTGAGCATGTGCATCTTTGTCCAAGTGCATTTGTGTGACATATGTACCCAGTTTGCATGTCATTGCTTTTCTCGCATTATTTCTTTGTTTTGCTTGTCTTAATTTACTTTATTATTGCATTTGGTTATCATTGCTTCTACACAGGGACTAAATGCACCCTGTCCTAAACATATCTCTAACCTCCATCCATCTCATCCAGCTGTCCCACCCCCGGATGCAATGGCTCCGGCCATATCAGTGGGAGATACTCACGACACAGAAGGTAGGGCAGATTAAAAACCCACCCTCTGTCTGTCCTTTTGTCCTTCCTGTCCTTTCTGTCTCATATCAGTTTTTTTTGTTTTGTTTTGTTTTGTTTTTAGCTAAATACTCATATCAGTCACTTACTTCAAAAGCAGTGATTTTGAGCTGTTAGTTAGATGATGTGTGGACACTGCAGCACTGTGAGTTAGGGGGTAGCATGGTTGGGTTACAGCAAGACAGCCTGTGGTTCAATTCCTCTAATGCCCACTTCCTTTTTGTATGGAGTTTGCATGCTCTCCCTGTATTCATGTGAATTTCCTCTGCACAGTCTGGCTACTTCTATCAGCAAAACCTGCATTACAGTTAAAACACTAAAATGCTCTTTCAACTACCATTGTCAAAGGTAGTGTCTCTAGACCTGGAATTGGTCTCCAGCATAGACTGCATACAAGATAAGTATCTTGTGTTATCACACAAAAATCTGCCCTATACTCATAAACCAGCCCTCATGACATACAAGAAAAATAGGGCTGATAAATCATATACTTTTCCTATCAACTTTACTGCCCTGGAAATGGTGGCAATAAAATCAGGGTGATAAAAATCTGAAAACAGGATAATACCAAAAAGACATTTAAAATACCAGGCTTTGTATCTCCCTGCTTTTCGTCCAATCAGGAGCCCCCATTTCTGAACCCCACCAATGACACACCCCCATTTTGTGTCACCCTGGTGACAAGTGCAGGATCCTGATACAGCAGCAACTTGAGTCTCATACTGAAGTTGTGAGACACCCAGAAGTTAGTGAAGAGGACAGTCATGACTTAATAGAGCGACATAAGAACAAGAGCACCACCAGGAAATTGGAGAGTGATGTGAACTTGTTCACTGAATGGCTGAGTGGAACCAAGAAGGAGAAGAGAGGGCTTCTTGTTCTTTTTCCTATGGAATTTGACAAATGGGGTTGACGATAATTATATGGTTCTTGTTCTTTATTTTTGTTATAATATGTGATAAATATCTTATTACATGCCTGTTCATGTATCACTCCCTGTATCATGCCCCAATGCTCAAATAGTGTGGCTCTGGATGTCACCATTTTGGCAGTGCTTAACGCTGCATAACTCCCAGAAAGGCCAGAGTTACTTGGATAGGATGAATGATGCACAAACACATCCCATCTCAGAGTAACAAAATGTATAAATACAAAATGCAAAACATGCACTGTGTACAATTTCTCCAATCACAGCCTATAACTTCTTCTGGGTTCTCTGGGTGTCTTGGTGGCTTTCCTCACTCTTCTCCTTCTTGCACAGTCACTCAGTTTTTCAGAACTGTCTACTCCATGCAGATTTACCATAGAGTGCCATACTGTTTGTATTTTTTCATACTTGATGTAAATAAATTCCAAGACACATTCAGTGGCAGCTTTACCATCAGAGAGCCTCGTCCACAAATACCACAAAAGACTCCAAGCTGCCATTGATGTTAAAGGGAGCGATAGGGTGGCCATATTTTGATCACTAAAAACCAGGACACTTGGCCGAGCAATGAGATACTCAAATGATATTAAAATGGGGGTATATTTGGGGTGACTTGCTTTTGGAGCCAGCCTAGAGTGGCCATGCAAAGAATTGCAAGTTGGCTTCATTTAAAAGCAGGTTTATAAGGTTGGGGCTTGGCCCCCAGGCACTGGACTGAAGCTGCCCATGACTCAAAGCAGTTATAGTGCATCCAGAAAGTATTCACAGTGATTCACTATTTCCACATTTTGTTATGTTATAGACTTATTCCAAAATGTATGAAATTCTTTTTTTTTTCCTGAAAATTCTACATACAATACCCCATAATGCCAATATGAAAAAGTGTTTTTTGTTTTGTTTTTTTAGATTTTTGCAAATGTATTAAGAATTTAAAAAAACAAAGAAAGCACAGGTACGTAAGTATTCAAAGCCTTTGCCATGAAGCTCAAAATTGAGCTCATGTGCATCTTGTTTCCGCTGATCAAGTCAGTCCTTAGTAAAAGGCACATGGCAGCCCGCCTGGAGTTTGCCAAAAGGCACCTGGAGGACTCTGAGAAACAAAATTCTCTGGTCTGATGAGACAAAGATTGAACTATTTGGTGTGAATGCCAGATGTCATGTTTGGAGGAAACCAGGCACCATCTCTACAGTGAAGCATGGTGGTGGCAGCATCATGCAGTGGTGATGTTTTTCAGCGGCAGAAACTTGGAGACTAATCAGGATCGAGGAAAAGATGAATGCAATAATGCACAGAGACATCCTGGATGAAAACCTGCTCCATAGTGCTCTTGACCTTAAACTGGGGCGATGGCTCATCTTTCAGCAGGACAATGACTCTCAGCACACAGCCAAGATATCGAAGGAGTGGCTTCAGGACAAGTCTGTGAATGTCCTTGAGTAGCCCAGCCAGAGCCCAGACGTGAATTCGCCTGTGTTGGGAAAGTGTAGGTACACGGACCCACAACAGGGGGCGCAAATGAACGGACAATGGATGAGGTCAAATAACAACACTTTACTGTTGTGAATGGGCACAACAAATACAATCAGATTACAACAATAGACAAAAGCCAAATCACAAAAGGTGTCGTGTGGGCAGGCTCGAAGATAGGAGACGTCTGTCCAAAGCAGAACTGGAACCACACGATTTCCTCCACCACCAGACCCCGGGAATACTGGAGCCGCCAAGTCCCGAACTCCCAGGTGGCCACTGCCTTCGCGTGTCGGACCTGGTACTGCTGGCGAGGAACAAAAGAACAATTAAATGTGGGTGCGTCTGCACCCAGGAATCCGTACGGCAGGAAAACTACCTCCACCACTCGTTGGAAAAGGAGTCAGCTAAACAACTCACAAAAGTCACAAAAGATCACTGTTAACCAGTCAGCTGAGCACGTTACCTTACAGGTAGAACGATATCTCGGCAAAGAGGTGGAGGCGTCGTCCTGCTGATATTCCCCTGCTGATCAGATGATGGGTAACAGCTGTTGCAGGTGATGCGTGACAGCTGTCACCCTGGCTGCTCCTGTGAGGCGACTGCGCCCTCTCGTGCCTGAAGCCCGCACTTCAGGCAGGGCGCCCTCTGGTGGTGGGCCAGCAGTACCTCCTCTTCTGGCGGCCCACAAAACAGGACCCCCCCCCCAACGGGCGCATCCTGGCGCCCGACCAGGCTTGTCCGGGTGGCGGCGGTAGAAATCGGCCAGGAGGGCCGGGTCCAGGATGAAGCTCCTCTTCACCCAGGAGCGTTCTTCGGGGCCGTACCCCTCCCAGTCCACCAAATACTGGAAGCCCCGGCCCATCCTACGGACATCCAAAAGCTGGCGTACAGTCCAAGCTGGCTCGCCATCAATGATCCGGGCAGGAGGTGGTGCCGGACCCGGAGTACAGAGGGGTGAGGTGTGATGTGGTTTTATTCGGGACACATGAAACACAGGATGGATCCGCAGTGAGGCCGGAAGCTGAAGCCTCACCGCGGCTGGACTGATGACCTTAAGGATCTTAAATGGGCCAATGTAACGGTCCTGTAGCTTGGGGGAGTCCACCTTGAGGGGAATGTCCTTTGTGGATAACCACACCTCCTGCCCTGGCCGATACGCAGGGGCCGGGGCCCGCCGACGGTCTGCATGGGCTTTTGCCCTCGTCCGGGCCTTTAGCAAAGCAGAACGGGCGGCACGCCACACCCGACGGCACTTCCGTAGGTGGGCCTGGACCGAGGGCACACCGACCTCTCCCTCAACCACCGGAAACAACGGGGGCTGATACCCCAGACATACCTCAAAAGGGGAGAGGCCGGTGGCTGAAGACACCTGGCTGTTATGAGCATACTCGATCCAGGCCAAATGGGTACTCCAGGCCGCCGGGTGCGCGGCAGTCACGCAGCGCAAAGCCTGTTCCACCTCCTGGTTTACCCGTTCTGCTTGCCCGTTGGTCTGAGGGTGGTACCCGGACGAGAGACTCACCATGGCCCCCAGGTCCCGGCAGAAGCTCCTCCAGACTTGCGAGGAGAACTGGGGACCGCGATTGGAGACGATGTCTGTTGGAATCCCATGCAGCCGGACGACGTGGTGGACCAGGAGGTCCGCTGTCTCCTGGGCTGTTGGGAGCTTCGGGAGGGCCACGAAGTGGGCCGCCTTGGAGAATCGGTCCACTATCGTGAGGATGGTGGTGTTACCCTGGGACGGCGGGAGGCCCGTGACAAAATCCAGGCCGATGTGGGACCAGGGGCGATGAGGCACAGGCAGCGGCTGGAGTAGTCCTGATGCCCTGCGATGGTCAGCCTTGCCCCTGGCGCAGGTGGTGCAGGCCTGGATATAATCCCGGACGTCGGCCTCTAGGGACACCCACCAGAAGCGCTGCCGGACAACTGCCACGGTTCTTTGCACCCCTGGATGACAGGAGAGCTTGGAGCCGTGACAGAAGTCCAGGACTGCAGCCCTAGCTTCTGGTGGGATGTATAGTTTGTTCTTCGGCCCAGTTCCGGGGTCCAGGCTTCGTGCCAGGGCCTCCCGGACGGTTCTCTCTACGTCCCAGGTGAGGGTGGCCACGATAGTGCACTCCGGGATGATGGGTTCCGGTGGATCCGACAACTCCGCTTTGCCTTCATCTTCATGTACCCGGGACAAGGCATCCGATCTCTGGTTTTTGGTCCCGGGACGGTAGGTGATCCGGAAGTCAAAACGGCCGAAGAACAGTGACCAGCGGGCTTGCCTGGGATTCAGCCGCTTGGCGGTCCTGATATACTCCAGGTTCCGGTGGTCAGTGAAAACCGTGAATGGCACGGACGTTCCCTCCAACAGATGTCTCCACTCTTCAAGAGCCTCTTTCACCGCAAGGAGTTCTCGATTGCCGATGTCATAGTTCCGTTCGGCCGGGGTCAACCTGCGGGAAAAATAGGCACACGGGTGAAGGACCTTATCGGTCTTCCTGCTCTGGGAAAGCACAGCTCCTATCCCTGAGTCCGAGGCGTCCACTTCAACCACTAACTGGCGACTAGGATCGGGCTGCACCAGAACGGGTGCAGACGAGAAGCGCCGTTTCAACTCCTTGAACGCGGCATCGCAACGATCCGACCAGGTGAAGGGGACTTTTGGTGAGGTCAGGGCTGTCAGGGGGCTAACTACCTGACTGTAGCCCTTAATGAACCTCCTGTAGAAATTTGCAAAGCCGAGGAACTGTTGCAGCTTCCTACGGCTAGTGGGTTGGGGCCAGTCTCTCACCGCCGCAACCTTGGCCGGATCAGGAGCGACGGAGTTGGGGGAGATGATAAACCCCAGGAAGGACAAAGATGTGCGGTGAAACTCACACTTCTCGCCCTTCACAAACAGCCGGCTCTCCAACAACAGCTGCAGGACCTGACGTACATGCCGGACATGAGTCTCAGGATCCGGAGAAAAGATGAGTATATCGTCTAGATATACGAAGACGAATCGGTGCAGGAAATCCCGCAAGACATCATTAACTAATGCTTGGAACGTCGCGGGGGCGTTTGTGAGGCCGAACGGCATGACCAGGTACTCAAAGTGACCTAATGGGGTGTTGAATGCCGTCTTCCATTCGTCTCCCTTCCGGATCAGAACCAGGTGATACGCATTTCTAAGATCCAGCTTAGTAAAGATTTTGGCTCCATGCAGGGGGGTGAACACGGAATCTAATAATGGCAACGGGTATCGGTTGCGAACCGTAATCTCATTCAGCCCCCTGTAATCAATACATGGACGAAGTCCGCCATCTTTCTTGCCCACAAAAAAGAAACCTGCCCCCATCGGGGAGGTGGAGTTTCGGATCAGCCCGGCAGCTAATGAGTCCCGGATGTAGGTCTCCATTGATTCGCGCTCAGGTCGTGAGAGGTTGTACAGCCTGCTGGACTGGAACTCAGCGCCTGGAACCAAATCAATGGCACAATCGTACGGACGGTGCGGGGGAAGGGTGAGTGCCAGATCCTTGCTGAAGACGTCAGCAAGATCGTGGTACTCAACCGGCACTGCCATTAGATTGGGAGGGACTTTGACCTCCTCCTTAGCCTGGGAACCGGGAGGAACCGAGGATCCTAAACACACCCGATGGCAGGTTTCGCTCCACTGAACCACCACCCCAGACGGCCAATCGATCCGGGGATTGTGCTTTAACATCCATGGGATGCCCAAAATCACGCGGGAGGTAGAAGGAGTTACAAAAAACTCAATCTCCTCCCGGTGGTTTCCAGACACCACCAGAGTTACTGGTTGTGTCTTGTGTGTGAGTAAAGGGAGGAGGGTGCCATCTAGTGCCCGCACCTGCAATGGCGAAGGAAGCGCCACCAGAGGGAGCCCTACCTCCCTTGCCCATCTGCTATCTAGCAGATTCCCTTCTGACCCCGTGTCCACCAGTGCTCGGGCTTGAAGGGTTAAATCCCCGCTCAGGATCGTGACTGAGAGTCGTGTGGCAATTTGTGTGTGTCTCACTTGAATGTCTTGACCCCCCCTTAGCCCAGTCTCTAAGGGCGAGTGTTGACGTCTTGGCCGTTTGGGGCAGTCTCTCTGTGTGTGCTCTGTTGAGCTGCAGAGAAAACACTCTCCACGGATCAGCCTCCCCATTTTGGCCCTGTGCGTCTCCCTAACAACGTCAACAGGGGGAGCTGTTGCCCCACAAAGCGCTGCGGCTGTGGAGCGTGGGGAGGGCGGCCCCTTTTCGAACCCGGAAGGGAGAGGGGCGGCGCGTATCCGGTCACGTCCTTCGCCTCGCTCCCGACGGCGTTCCTCTAACCGATTGTCTAATCGTATAACGAGATCAATAAGCCCGTCCAAATCCCGCGGTTCGTCCTTAGCCACCAGGTGCTCCTTCAGGACCAATGATAGTCCGTTTACGAAGGCGGCGCGGAGGGCGGTGCTATTCCAGCCGGACCTCGCAGCCGCGATGCGGAAGTCGACTGCATAAGCAGCTGCGCTCCGGCGCCCCTGTCTCATTGACAGCAGCACGGCTGAAGTGGTCTCTCCTCTATTTGGGTGATCGAACACTGTTCTGAACTCCCTCACAAACCCATCATATGTCAGAAGGAGCCGTGAATTTTGCTCCCAGAGCGCTGTAGCCCAAGCGCGTGCCTTGCCGCGAAGCAGATTAATCACATAAGCTATCTTACTAGCATCAGTCGCGTACATGACGGGACGTTGTGCGAAGACGAGCGAACACTGCATAAGAAAGTCCGCGCATGTCTCCACACAACCCCCGTACGGTTCTGGAGGGCTTATGTATGCTTCAGGGGAAGGTGGGAGGGGTCGTTGAACGACCTGTGGAACGTCACTATTGCGCACAGGATCGACAGGAGGGAGAGCCGCAGCAGCGCCCTGAGGGCGCGCTTCCACCTGCGCGGCGAGAGCCTCCACCCTGCGGTTAAGGAGGACGTTCTGCTCGGTCATCAGATCCAGCCGAGCCGTAAAAGCGGTGAGGATTCGCTGCAACTCACCGATCATTCCCCCTGCAGACGCCTGTGCGCCCTGCTCTTCCATTGGCCGTTCAACGGCCGGTCGACGCCCCTCGGGGTCCATGACGTTGGCCGAGATATCCTGTTGGGAAAGTGTAGGTACACGGACCCACAACAGGGGGCGCAAATGAACGGACAATGGATGAGGTCAAATAACAACACTTTACTGTTGTGAATGGGCACAACAAATACAATCAGATTACAACAATAGACAAAAGCCAAATCACAAAAGGTGTCGTGTGGGCAGGCTCGAAGATAGGAGACGTCTGTCCAAAGCAGAACCGGAACCACACGATTTCCTCCGCCACCAGACCCCGGGAATACTGGAGCCGCCAAGTCCCGAACTCCCAGGTGGCCACTGCCTTCGCGTGTCGGACCTGGTACTGCTGGCGAGGAACAAAAGAACAATTAAATGTGGGTGCGTTTGCACCCAGGAATCCGTACGGCAGGAAAACTACCTCCACCACTCGTTGGAAAAGGAGTCAGCTAAACAACTCACAAAAGTCACAAAAGATCACTGTTAACCAGTCAGCTGAGCATGTTACCTTCCAGGTAGAACGATATCTCGGCAAAGAGGTGGAGGCGTCGTCCTGCTGATATTCCCCTGCTGATCAGATGATGGGTAACAGCTGTTGCAGGTGATGCGTGACAGCTGTTACCCTGGCTGCTCCTCTCATGCCTGAAGCCCGCACTTCAGGCAGGGCGCCCTCTGGTGGTGGGCCAGCAGTACCTCCTCTTCTGGCGGCCCACACAACAGCCTGAACATCTCTGGAGAGATCTGCAAATGCTCTGTGCACTGACGCTCCCCATCCAACCTGATGGAGCTTGAGAGGTGCTGCAAAGATCAATGGGCAAAACTGCCCAAAGATAGGTGCACCAAGCTTGTGCCATCATATTCAAGAAGACTTGAGGCTGTAATTGCTGCCAAAGGTGCATCAACAAAGTATTGAGCAAAGGGTGTGAATACTTATGTACGCGTGATTTCTTAGTTTTTTATTTTTAATACATTTGCAAAAATTCAAAAACAACAAAAACTTTTTCATGTTGTCATTATTAATTTTGAGGATAAAAAATGAATTAACTCCATTTTGGAATAAGGCTGTAACATAACAAAATGTGGAAAAAGTGAAGTACCGTGAATACTTTCCAGATGCACTGCATATTGTGTAATTAGATTTGGTTAAATGGAGAGGCCACTTGGTGATAAGGTGAGAAGCTTGGTCATTCGTGAGTACCTTGAAGTAGAGCCGCAGCTCCTTTACGTTGAAAGGAGCCAACTGAGCTGGTTCGGGCATCTGATAAGGATGCCCCCTGGGCGCCTCTCTAGGGAGGTGTTCCAGACACGTCCATCTGGGAGGAGACCCCGGGGAAGACCCAGGGCGAGGTGGAGAGATTATATTTGCACACTCACCTGGGAACACCTCAGGATCCCCCAGTCAGAGGTGGTCAATGTGGACCGGGAAAGAGAAGTTTGGGGTCCCCTGCTGGAGCTGTTGCCCCCGCAACCCGATCCCAGATAAGCAGGTGAAGATGAGTGATGAGTAAATGGAGAGGGGAAAACTGCATTGTATGTAATCGACAATGACAGTAAAAGCTCCTCTCTTTCTAAAAAGATTTTATTACTTCTCTCAGGCCATTTCAAAGCCCAAGACTCCTGTGTGAAATAACAGTTTATGTATGTTTCCACATGTGTAAACAAATAGATAAAGATGACCTTTTGGAAGGATCTGTCTAATCAAAGCACAGATATTAAAGCAGTGGTTCTAAAACTGCAGGGAGCAGCCCCTTAGGAAGTGTGGATGGCTGAGTCAGAAGTAAGTAAGAAAGAAAGAAAGACTTTATTCTGATGGTGAGAGGCCCATATCTGCAAGATTTATTCTGGTAAGATGACTTCAAAACTTTAAGACTTAAAAAAAAAAAAAAAAAAAAAAACATTCTCTGCCATTTTGGTTATGTTATTTCAATCAAATAAAATGTAAGTACTTTTTGTTCATATTTTTAAAAGTACTACTGGCATTAGATGAATGCTAAACCATTGTTAAGCATGATTGCTGTTTGAATTCTACAGGGGAGGTGAAAGAAAACATTGCCAAGGTATAAATATGCAAGGCCTAAAGTTGTTGGCAGTTGGAGACGAGAGCACAAATGCTGGTCCTTTAGACTGGCATCATAATTAAAGAAATGTTAAAATCTGCCTTCATGCAGATATGGAGTTGTAACGGGGAGCAGTGATATGCTGTGTGTTCTGATTCCATTGGTTGTTTTCTGGCCCCTCAGAGGCCCTGCGAGATTCGAGTCCGCTCGCTAGCTCGTGACTTTTCTTTATTGAGGAGCAGATATTAGCTATCTGTTTACATGTGTATTCATTCAGCAGGCAATTTCAGATACATTTTGTTTACAGATCGTCTCTCAATCTCCCTTCTGCGTCTCCCAGGTGAGAGTAAGGGGGACTTTATTGGATTTCACCCTCTGCTGCCTCGCCCGCCGCCTCTCCATACAAGTTGTTCATTAAACGTTCCAGTCAATTGGCTGAGATTGGTTGTGATGTCTGTGCAAGCGAGCATGGCGCCCCCTTCAGGTCATATTTCTGTTCACTCATCCTATCAGCTGAAATAAGCAGTTTCACCCCTCTTCATGGCTGAACACATGCACACCCTCCCATCTACCAAGTCATGTAAGCCCATGCACACTGCCGAGGTGCATGAGTTCTACTCGATCTGTCAGAATGTGTTTGTTTTGTTTTAGGAGGATTTTCAACATCTTTTCTGGTTGTGAACTTGTTGTGTACTTCCTCTTGTTCCTCTCTGTCACTCTCAGCATTCTGGGATGCCCAATAGCGAAAAAGCGGCGTCTGGAGGAAGCTGAGGCAGAACAAGAACACGAAACCGAGCGGGCCGCCTCCAAACGGAAGTCTCACCCCCTGAAACTGGCCTTAGATGAGGGCTTCAGTACAGAAAGTGATGCCAGCAGTGAGGCTGATGGAGAATTAGAGAAAGATGGAGTTAAAGCTGGAGAACCTAAGGAGGATGAGGAGGACATGGAAGCAGCTGTGGTGAGACAAGCAGAAGAGGAGAGGAGACAAGGCGTGATACAGAATGGGCAGATACATGGAGAGGAAGAGGAGGCTCAGAAGGAGATGACTGAAGAAGATGAGGAGGTGGAGGAGAGAGAACCAGAAGCAGCACATCAGAAGGAGAATCCATTTGCAGCAAATGCAGGTAGATTATTTTGGAAACAAGACATGTCATCCTTTACTAACTATTTGCCCTCTTGCTCTCTGCACAAACATCTGCCGAACCCAACTTCTCATTTTATCTGCTTTATTTGATGGCACAGCAAATGGTGTTACATTTTCACCTCCTCTGTTTGTTTGTTGATGTATTCCCAGCTAACAAAATAAAGTTCCCAAAACGTTATAAGAACGTTTGTGCTTGGACTATATAAAGCTAAAGTAAGTCCCTTCAGTTGCTCCCTTGTTTTCATTAGGGGTCGCCACAGTAGATCCAAGGTGGGTCTGCATTTTGATTTGACACACATTTTATACCGAATGCACTTCCTGACGCAACTCCACATTACATAGAGACATGTGGCGGGGGTGTGATTTGAGCTGGGAACCTTCCACACTGAAACCAATCGCATTAACCACTTGGCACCACCCCTGCATATATATATATATATATTCATTCATTCATTCATCTTCTACCGCTTAGTCCAATTAAGGGTCACGGGGAGCTGGAGCCTATCCCAGCAGTCATAGGGCGTGAGGCGGGGTACACCCAGGACAGGACGCCAGTCTGTCGCAGGGCCACAGACAGACAAACAAACACAGACACACCCACACGCACACCTACGGACAATTTAAAGATTCCAATCCACCTAACACGCATGTCTTTGGATGTGGGAGGAAACCGGAGCACCCGGAGGAAACCCACGCAAACACGGGGAGAACATGCAAACTCCACACGGAAAGGCCACGGGAATTGAACCCACGACCTTCTTGCTATGAGGCAACAGTGCTAACCACTAACCACCGTGCCGCCCTTATATATATATATATAGAGAGAGAGAGAGAGAGAGAGAGACAGAGAGAGAGAGAGAGAGAGAGAGAGAGAGAGAGAGAGAGAGAGAGAGAGAGAGAGAGAGAGAGAGAGAGAGAGAGAGAGAGATGTCTAGATACAACCCCTGGCAAAAATTATGGAATCACCGGCCTCGGAAGATGTTCATTCAGTTGTTTAATTTTGTAGAAAAAAAGCAGATCACAGACATGACACAAAACTAAAATCAAATGGCAACTTTCTGGCTTTAAGAAACACTATAAGAAATCAAGAAAAAAATATTATGGCAGTCAGTAACGGTTACTTTTTTAGACCAAGCAGAGGAAAAAAATATGGAATCATTCAATTCTGAGGAAAAAATTATGGAATCACCCTGTAAATTTTCATCCCAAAAACTAACACCTGCATCAAATCAGATCTGCTCGTTGACATTGACCCTGTGCCATGACATTGACCCTATGCGTCTTTTTGCAAGGAATGTTTTCGCAGTTTTTGCTCTATGGCAAGATGCATTATCATCTTGAAAAATGATTTCATCATCCCCAAACATCCTTTCAATTGTCCAAAATATCAACGTAAACTTGTGCATTTATTGATGATGTAATGACAGCTATCTCCCCAGTGCCTTTAACTGACATGCAGCCCCATATCATCAATGACTGTGGAAATTTACATGTTCTCTTCAGGCAGTCATCTTTATAAATCTCATTGGAACGGCACCAAACAAAAGTTCCAGCATCATCACCTTGCCCAATGCAGATTCGAGATTCATTACTGAATATGACTTTCATCCAGTCATCATTGCTTTTCCTTAGCCCATTGTAACCTTGTTTTTTTCTGTTTAGGTTTTAATGATGGCTTTCGTTTAGCTTTTCTGTATGTAAATCCCATTTCCTTTAGGCGGTTTCTTACAGTTCGGTCACAGACGTTGACTCCAGTTTCCTCCCATTCGTTCCTCATTTGTTTTGTTGTGCATTTTTCGATTTTTGAGACATATTGCTTTAAGTTTTCTGTCTTGACGCTTTGATGTCTTCCTTGGTCTACCAGTATGTTTGCCTTTAACAACCTTCTCATGTTGTTTGTATTTGGTCCAGAGTTTAGACACAGCTGACTGTGAACAACCAACATCTTTTGCAACATTGCGTGATGATTTACCCTCTTTTAAGAGTTTGATAATCCTCTCCTTTGTTTCAGTTGACATCTCGTGTTGGAGCCATGATTCATGTCAGTCCACTTGGTGCAACAGCTCTCCAAGGTGTGATCACTCCTTTTTAGATGCAGACTAACGAGCAGATTTGATTTGATGCAGGTGTTAGTTTTGGGGATGAAAATTTACAGGGTGATTCCATAATTTTTTCCTCAGAATTGAGTGATTCCATATTTTTTTCCTCTGCTTGGTCTAAAAAAGTAAGCGTTACTGACTGCCACAATCTTTTTTTCTTGATTTCTTATAGTGTTTCTTAAATCCAGAAAGGTGCCATTTGAAATGACTTTAGTTTTGTGTCATGTCTGTGATCTGCTTTTTTTCTACAAAATTAAACAACTGAATGAACATCCTCCGAGGCCAGTGATTCCATAATTATTGCCAGGGGTTGTATATATCAATCAATCAATCAATCAATCAATTTTTTTATATAGCGCCAAATCACAACAAACAGTTGCCCCAAGGCGCTTTATATTGTAAGGCAAGGCCATACAATAATTATGTAAAACCCCAACGGTCAAAACGACCCCCTGTGAGCAAGCACTTGGCTACAGTGGGAAGGAAAAACTCCCTTTTAACAGGAAGAAACCTCCAGCAGAACCAGGCTCAGGGAGGGGCAGTCTTCTGCTGGGACTGGTTGGGGTTGAGGGAGAGAACCAGGAAAAAGACATGCTGTGGAGGGGAGCAGAGATCGATCACTAATGATTAAATGCAGAGTGGTGCATACAGAGCAAAAAGAGAAAGAAACAGTGCATCATGGGAACCCCCCAGCAGTCTACGTCTATAGCAGCATAACTAAGGGATGGTTCAGGGTCACCTGATCCAGCCCTAACTATAAGCTTTAGCAAAAAGGAAAGTTTTAAGCCTAATCTTAAAAGTAGAGAGGGTGTCTGTCTCCCTGATCTGAATTGGGAGCTGGTTCCACAGGAGAGGAGCCTGAAAGCTGAAGGCTCTGCCTCCCATTCTACTCTTACAAACCCTAGGAACTACATGTAAGCCTGCAGTCTGAGAGCGAAGCGCTCTATTGGGGTGATATGGTACTACGAGGTCCCTAAGATAAGATGGGACCTGATTATTCAAAACCTTATAAGTAAGAAGAAGAATTTTAAATTCTATTCTAGAATTAACAGGAAGCCAATGAAGAGAGGCCAATATGGGTGAGATATGCTCTCTCCTTCTAGTCCCCGTCAGTACTCTAGCTGCAGCATTTTGAATTAACTGAAGGCTTTTTAGGGAACTTTTAGGACAACCTGATAATAATGAATTACAATAGTCCAGCCTAGAGGAAATAAATGCATGAATTAGTTTTTCAGCATCACTCTGAGACAAGACCTTTCTGATTTTAGAGATATTGCGTAAATGCAAAAAAGCAGTCCTACATATTTGTTTAATATGCGCTTTGAATGACATATCCTGATCAAAAATGACTCCAAGATTTCTCACAGTATTACTAGAGGTCAGGGTAATGCCATCCAGAGTAAGGATCTGGTTAGACACCATGTTTCTAAGATTTGTGGGGCCAAGTACAATAACTTCAGTTTTATCTGAGTTTAAAAGCAGGAAATTAGAGGTCATCCATGTCTTTATGTCTGTAAGACAATCCTGCAGTTTAGCTAATTGGTGTGTGTCCTCTGGCTTCATGGATAGATAAAGCTGGGTATCATCTGCGTAACAATGAAAGTTTAAGCAATACCGTCTAATAATACTGCCTAAGGGAAACATGTATAAAGTGAATAAAATTGGTCCTAGCACAGAACCTTGTGGAACTCCATAATTAACTTTAGTCTGTGAAGAAGATTCCCCATTTATATGAACAAATTGTAATCTATTAGACAAATATGATTCAAACCACTGCAGCGCAGTGCCTTTAATACCTATGGCATGCTCTAATCTCTGTAATAAAATTTTATGGTCAACAGTATCAAAAGCAGCACTGAGGTCTAACAGAACAAGCACAGAGATGAGTCCACTGTCCGAGGCCATAAGAAGATCATTTGTAACCTTCACTAATGCTGTTTCTGTACTATGATGAATTCTAAAACCTGTCTGAAACTCTTCAAATAGACCATTCCTCTGCAGATGATCAGTTAGCTGTTTTACAACTACCCTTTCAAGAATTTTTGAGAGAAAAGGAAGGTTGGAGATTGGCCTATAATTAGCTAAGATAGCTGGGTCAAGTGATGGCTTTTTAAGTAATGGTTTAATTACTGCCACCTTAAAAGCCTGTGGTACATAGCCAACTAACAAAGATAGATTGATCATATTTAAGATCGAAGCATTAAATAATGGTAGGGCTTCATAAAGAAAGTCATGAAGTCATTACTAGTTAAAGTTAATGGAATACTCAGCTCAATAGAGCTCTGACTCTTTGTCAGCCTGGCTACAGTGCTGAAAAGAAACCTGGGGTTGTTCTTATTTTCTTCAATTAGTGATGAGTAGAAAGATGTCCTAGCTTTACGGAGGGCTTTTTTATAGAGCAACAGACTCTTTTTCCAGGCTAAGTGAAGATCTTCTAAATTAGTGAGACGCCATTTCCTCTCCAACTTATGGGTTATCTGCTTTAAGCTACGAGTTTGCGAGTTATACCATGGAGTCAGACACTTCTGATTTAAAGCTCTCTTTTTCAGAGGAGCTACAGCATCCAAAGTTGTCTTCAATGAGGATGTAAAACTATTGACGAGATACTCTATCTCCCTTACAGAGTTTAGGTAGCTACTCTGCACTGTGTTGGTATATGGCATTAGAGAACATAAAGAAGGAATCATATCCTTAAACCTAGTTACAGCGCTTTCTGAAAGACTTCTAGTGTAATGAAACTTATTCCCTACTGCTGGGTAGTCCATCAGAGTAAATGTAAATGTTATTAAGAAATGATCAGACAGAAGGGAGTTTTCAGGGAATACTGTTAAGTCTTCTATTTCCATACCATAAGTCAGAACAAGATCTAAGATATGATTAAAGTGGTGGGTGGACTCATTTACTTTTTGAGCAAAGCCAATAGAGTCTAATAATAGATTAAATGCAGTGTTGAGGCTGTCATTCTCAGCATCTGTGTGGATGTTAAAATCACCCACTATAATTATCTTATCTGAGCTAAGCACTAAGTCAGACAAAAGGTCTGAAAATTCACAGAGAAACTCACAGTAACGACCAGGTGGACGATAGATAATAACAAATAAAACTGGTTTTTGGGACTTCCAATTTGGATGGACAAGACTAAGAGACAAGCTTTCAAATGAATTAAAGCTCTGTCTGGGTTTTTGATTAATTAATAAGCTGGAATGGAAGATTGCTGCTAATCCTCCGCCCCGGCCCGTGCTACGAGCATTCTGACAGTTAGTGTGACTCGGGGGTGTTGACTCATTTAAACTAACATATTCATCCTGCTGTAACCAGGTTTCTGTTAGGCAGAATAAATCAATATGTTGATCAATTATTATATCATTTACTAACAGGGACTTAGAAGAGAGAGACCTAATGTTTAATAGACCACATGTAACTGTTTTAGTCTGTGGTGCAGTTGAAGGTGCTATATTATTTTTTCTTTTTGAATTTTTATGCTTAAATAGATTTTTGCTGGTTATTGGTAGTCTGGGAGCAGGCACCGTCTCTACGGGGATGGGGTAATGAGGGGATGGCAGGGGGAGAGAAGCTGCAGAGAGGTGTGTAAGACTACAACTCTGCTTCCTGGTCCCAACCCTGGATAGTCATGGTTTGGAGGATTTAAGAAAATTGGCCAGATTTCTAGAAATGAGAGCTGCTCCATCCAAAGTGGGATGGATGCCGTCTCTCCTAACAAGACCAGGTTTTCCCCAGAAGCTTTGCCAATTATCTATGAAGCCCACCTCATTTTTTGGACACCACTCAGACAGCCAGCAATTCAAGGAGAACATGCGGCTAAACATGTCACTCCCGGTCCGATTGGGGAGGGGCCCAGAGAAAACTACAGAGTCCAACATTGTTTTTGCAAAGTTACACACCGATTTAATGTTAATTTTAGTGACCTCCGATTGGCGTAACCGGGTGTCATTACTGCCGACGTGAATTACAATCTTACCAAATTTACGCTTAGCCTTAGCCAGCAGTTTCAAATTTCCTTCAATGTCGCCTGCTCTGGCCCCCGGAAGACAATTGACTATGGTTGCTGGTGTCGCTAACTTCACATTTCTCAAAACAGAGTCGCCAATAACCAGAGTTTGATCCTCGGCGTGTGTGTCGTCGAGTGGGGAAAAACGGTTAGAGATGTGAACGGGTTGGCGGTGTACACGGGGCTTCTGTTTAGGGCTACGCTTCCTCCTCACAGTCACCCAGTCGGCCTGCTTTCCCGGCTGCTCGGGATCTGCCAGGGGGGAACTAACGGCGGCTAAGCTACCTTGGTCCGCACCGACTACAGGGGCCTGGCTAGCTGTAGAATTTTCCACGGTGCGGAGCCGAGTCTCCAATTCGCCCAGCCTGGCCTCCAAAGCTACGAATAAGCTACACTTATTACAAGTACCGTTACTGCTAAAGGAGGCCGAGGAATAACTAAACATTTCACACCCAGAGCAGAAAAGTGCGGGAGAGACAGGAGAAGCCGCCATGCTAAATCGGCTAAGAGCTAGTAGCTACGCTAAGCTAGCGGATTCCTAAAAACACGCAAAGTGAATAATGTGTAAATAATTTAGAGGTGATTCAGCAGAAGGAGTGCTTTAGTTAAGGCACGTAAAGATTACACTGGGAAACAAATCGTAATCTAGATAACTAGATCAATCTAACTGCGCAGATTAAACAGCTAACAGATACAGCAAAACACCGCTGTGCTCCGGAACAGGAAGTGATACAATACCGCAGTGAGAGCCAACCACCAGTAGAGGCAAGCCGATCAACAATATCAAAATAGCATTCTCTGAATTCTGTCTTAAAGTTCATTATATTATATTATCATCTAAAATAATCAAATAATAAATTTAGCTTATTGTTCAGTGACATCTTCCTATATATGCTATAACTTTAAAATGGCAAATATTACAAATTTAAAATTGCAAAGTAATGATTATAATAACAATTTAAGTGTTCATACTATGTCTCAAAAACGTCCCCAGCACATTATACAAAAAATAAGGTTCCTACCCAGATAACAAAACAAGGTTACGAGAATGTTTGATAGCAATGTTAGCACAAACATTTTGAGAATGTTAGGCCAAACATTCTGGGAACGTGTTTAAGAACAGTTTCTTTTTGGTTCCCAGAACACTCTGGCAATGTTACATTAAAGCCCCGGTCACAACCCACTGTGCGTTTTTTTTCGCCGTACGTTTTCTGCGTATGCCACGGCCACTACGTTTTTGTGAAAACGTACGGAGGCAGTAGCAAGACAAGGGAGGGAGTACGTTCAACGCACGTCTCTAGGAGCGTAACGATAAAGAGAGATGACAATAATGCAGTGTGTGTGTGTGTGTGTGTGTGTGTGTGTGTGTTGGGGGGGGGGGGTCGCTTTTCTTTTTTTATGAGCGGGACCGGAGCGGCAGGTGTTTTTCGGCGTCGGCGATGCATGAGCATGTCCAGCCTGCAGCGGTCAGTTGTACGAGTGTTTACTTGCCTCGAAAAGTTAAAGCTAGTTATCAGACTGAAGCTGTGGAGTGTGTGTTGCTGACCTTTGGAAATAAAGTCCAAGTTCAAATGAGAAGCTCCGTTGTGCATGCAAATCTGTCGGCCTCCAAATCCATACTGCCTACATACAGATTTGGTTAATTCAATAGTAACTGAATGAAAATGTGCTGCTTTGAATCCGTACTGAGGCAGTACTCACAACATGCGTCATCTGCACTGCTGGTGAATCCGCAGCTTGACCGCAGCGAAGTTTCTGCATGCACTAAAACCTCTATGGCGTGTCTGCGTGTGTCTGCGTGCTCCTAAATTCGTACTGAGGCAGTACTTACGAAGTACGGATCTCCAAATTTAGCCCACGTTTTTGCAAGTAGACTGCACGCACGTGCAAGTATGGCGGGTTGTGACCACGGCTTAAGTCACCTAAAGATATGTTTCATCCAAATGTTCCCAGAACATTCTGGTAACCTTACCTAAAGTCATAATCTAGTCATTGAAAGAAAGTAGGAGTAAGAAAGATGATGAGACTAGAATTAATATATTTGTCAAATTTCTCTCAACTATGAAAACATTGTAGAAACGTTTCTGATAACCATAACCTAAATATAACCAATATATAATGTTACCAAAATGTTATGTATTTAGCTGGGTTTATTTAAAGGCTACCTGCTTTTCAACAAAATTAGTGAAAACACTCTGTCCAGTCTACAACAAAGACTACAAAATCCTCATATTTTACAGCTTTTCTTCAAGTTGATGTACAGGTGGATGACAAATTAAAGGAAAATCTGACTAAATGAATGGAGTGAACAAACACAATGAATGTTGTCCCCATCCACAGGGCACGAGGGGTCAGTGAGTGGTTGATGTGGCTATTTGAATTTGGAAATGATATGAATCAGGGCAGCGCGGTGGCTTAGTGGTTAGCACTCGCCTCACAGCGGGAAGGCTTGCTTCCCACCTGGTCCTTTTTGTATGGAGAATGCATGCTCTCATCATATTTGTATGGGTTCCCTCTGGGTGCTCCAGCTTCCTCCCGCTTCCAAAACAGGCAGGTTAGGTGAACTGGTGAATCTGAAGTGACTGTAGGTTTGAGTGACAGTGTGAATGTGTTTGTCTGTAGGTGTTGGCCCTGTTATAGACTGTTGGCCTGTTCATGCTGTACCCTGCTTCTCGCCCATTGACGAAACCCCAACCTACCGGGACCCTTAACTGGAATATGTGGATGTAGAAAATGAATGAATGCTCTAAATAACAGATGACCTCTGCAGTCATCAGATCTTCCCCCAGCTGAACACCCGTAGGAGATTCTGCACCAGCGTATGATGAGATTAGGAAAAATGACAATTCATCCATGCAGTAGAGTTCTATACCCATGTGGATTCAACGCCAAAGCAGGGTCAAGCTGTTCTGCATGTGGTGCCCCAACTCCTTATTAAGACTCTTTATATTGGTTTGTTCTTTAAATTGTCACTTGTCTGTAGGTCAACAAAGGTTTTAAGAGATGCTGTTACTGTTTGCAGGCACAATTACTCGGTAGGCACTGAGATGATACATACACCACCACAGTGGAGTTTAATTCAAAGGGTACAACAAAAATGCTGCATTAATCATTCAGGAATTACAGCCATAACTAACTGAACAATTGGCTGGCAAGAGGTTTCATGGCTTGTTCACCAGTTATTAAGTGGAAAATTAAGCAGATAACTGGTCTTGAGTAGATTCCAAATGGTGAATTTGCATCTGATAGTTGTTCACTGGAACTCTCAATCCACAGAGGTGTCAATGCAAATAAAAGAGGCCATAATCAGGCTGAAAAATAAATAAACAAAATAAATCTACCAGACAGGTAGCATAAACTTTAAGAGTGGCTAAATGAACAATTTGGTACATTCTTTAAAAAAAAAAGGAATGTAACTCCAAAAGTCCGGGAAGGTTACAAAAAAAAAACAACTAAAGTGGATGGTGGCAGAATTCATTCCTTGGTAAAGAAAAAAACCCTTGACAATATCAAGAGACTGTGTATAATTATGGCTGGAACTTCTCAGTGATCAATGTAATATTTTTGTTGTAGCCATTGAACTACAGTGCATTCTGAAAGTATTCGCAGTGCTTCACTTTTTCCACATTTTGCTGTGTTATAGCCTCATTCCAAGAGGGAGTAAATTTATTTTCCCTAAAAAAAAAAAATCTGCTTACAACACCCCATAATGACAACATGAATTTCTTTTTAAAAAATTTTGCAATTTATTAGGGAAGGTGATGGTCTAGTGGTTAAACGGTGGGCTTGAGACCAGAGGATCCTTGGTTAAAATCCCAGCCTAACCAGACAATCACTAAGGGCCCTTGGGCAAGATCCTTAATCCCTAGTTGCTCCTGTTGTATAGCGAGTGTCTTGTGCGGCAGCACCCTGACATCGGGGTTAATTGGGGTGACGCATTATTGTAAAGCACTTTGAGCGTCTGATGCAGATGGAAAAAGCGCTATATAAATGCAGTCCATTTTCCATTTACAACCCCAATTCCAATGAAGTTGGGATGTTGTGTAAAATGTAAATAAAAACAGAATACAATGATTTGCAAATCCTCTTCAACCTATATCCAATTGAATACACCACAAAGACAAAATATTTAATGTTCAAACTGACAGACTTTGTTGTTTTTATGCAAATATTTGCTCATTTAGAAATGGATGGCTGCAACACATTTCAAAAAAGTTGGGACAGGGCAACAAAAAACTGGAAAAGTTGATGAATGCTCAAAGAACACCTAATTGGAAACAGGTGAGTATCATGATTGGGTATTAAAGGAGCATCCCCAAAAGGCTCAGCCATTCACAAGCAAAGATGGGGTGATGATCACTACTTTGTGAACAACTGCGTGAAAAAAATGGTCCAACAGTTTAAGAACAATGTTTCTCAGTGTTCAATTGTAAGGAATTTAGGAATTCCATCATCCACAGTCCATAACATAATCAGAAGATTCAGAGAATCGGGAGAACTCTCTACACGTAAGCGGCAAGGCCGTAAACCAACACTGAATGCCCGTGACCTTCGATCCCTGAGGCAGCACTGCATTAAAATCCAAGATCATTGTGTAAAGGATCTTACCGCGTGGGCTCAGGAACACTTCAGAAAACTATTGTCAGTTAACACAGTTTGTCACTACATCTACAAGTGCAAGTTAAAGCTCTACCATGCAAAGCGAAAGCCATACATCAACAACATCCAGAAACAATGCTGCCTTCTCTGGGCCTGAGCTCATTTGAAATGGACAGACGCAAAGTGGAAAAATTTGCTGTGGTCTGATGAGTCCACGTTTCAAATTGTTTTTGGAAATCATGGACATCGTGTCCTCCGGACAAAAGAGGAAAAAGACCATCCAGATTGTTACCAGCGCAAAGCTCAAAAGCTAGCATCTGTGATGGTATGGGGGTGTGTTATTGCCCATGGCACGGACAAGTTACACATCTGTGATGGCACCATCAATGCTGAAAGGTACATCCAGGTTTTGGAGCAACACATGCTGCCATCCAAGCAACGTCTTTTTCAGGGACGTCCCTGCTTAATTCAGCAAGACAATGCCAAGCCACATTCTGCACGTGTAACAACAGTGTGGCTTTGTAGTAAAAGAGTGCGGTTACTAGACTGGCCTGCCTGTAGTCCAGACCTGTCGCCCATTGAAAATGTGTGGCGCATTATGAAAATACGACAATGGAGACCCGGGACTATTGAGGAATTGGAGTTGTATTAAAAATAAAAAAACAAAGGAATTACATGTACATAAGTATTCACACCCTTTGCTCAATACTAATAAATTTGCAAAAAAAAAAGAAAAAAAACCTTTTTCACATTGTCATTGTGTGTGTAAAATCTTGAGTGAAAAAATAAATTTCATCCATTTTGGAATAAGGCTGTAACATAAGAAAATGTGGAAAAAGTGAAACGCTGTGAATATTCACTAAAGATGGTGACATTTGAATTGTACTCTGGTGGTATATAGAGGTAAAATTAGAATGTCAAAATGTGTCACTATCCAAATGCTTGAGTTCCCGACTGCACACACACACACACACACACACACACACACACACACACACACACACACACACACACACACACACACACACACACACACACACACACACACACACACAACGTCCAAAACATTTATCGTGTGTTGACTCTGCCCATTTCACTGGATCTGCTCCATATTGAATTTGTCCTATTTCAGGATCATCCAAACCTTTTCACCAAGTTTCTTGAAAATCTGTTTTGTTAACATGTTGTGTCTGGCATTTAAAAAAGGGGTTTACATTTTCTGGCTTTGATCCTTTTTTCTGTTTCCAGAATTATTGGTTTTGGATCAGTATTGTCACCAGTTTCTTTGAACAGTAAGAATCAGGTTTATTGCCAAGTAAGTGTTGACATTCGAGGAATTTGCTTTGTAGAGCTGGTACAAAAATAAAGAGAATACAAAAGGTAATGAATTGAAAGATGGCAAAAATATTCAAAAAATGTGCAAAAGAAGGTATCGGGGTATTGAACAGACCATGTTACAGAATATACAGATTATATAAATAAGTATGAGAGATGTGCTGTATTATGTCAATGAAAAAAAAAATTGAATGCTAATACAGAGGAGAGTGTGGGTACCAGCACTCCTCCTGACCACCCTCAGGAGCAGCTGCTCTTTTTTTAGTGAGTGAGTGAAGGAGTGAAGGAGTTTGGATGAGTTCACGTCGTCAGACTGTGACAACTGGTACATTTATTTCTTTGTGATTTCACAGTCTGTGACGTGGCTGACGGGAAGGTGATGCTAACGGCACCAAAGATAATGCTGACAGCAGCTTTAGCTCACTGCATGACTCACTCCGTGCTCCGCGTCACCGATCTGACCTCCACATCTTTCTGATTCCACAGAAGAGTGTTTGATCACTGAGCCTGCATTCAGCACAGCGCCACCTGCAGCCGAGGAGTCTCAGTCTCCCTCGCAGAGCGCTGAAGAATTTGCCAACTCTCTCCTCCACCTCGGCCGTGTGTCGCTGTCCAACATTGTTCCTGACAACAATGCTCCAAATGTGGCCGTTGAGCAGCCTGTTGCCATGGAGACTGAGGAGGATGTCAGTGTAGCAGCTGAACAGGGTGAAAAAGTGAAAGAAGAACAGGATGGAGACGTGAATGAGGGAAGAGGAGAAGAAGAAAAAGAAAAAGAGGTGGCACACACAGTTCAAATGTCAGGAAAGCCATCTGTTCTGCAGCAGGAGTTGGATGATGTGGAAGAGGAAGAGTTCGAGGATGAGGAAGAGGTAAACCACGTGAAAAAGATGAGCCACCGGTATTTCTCTGAAGACGACCTCCATCAACAGATGAAAGAAGAGGATGGGATGGCAGCACCAGCCGAGCAGAGGCAGGGAATTTCAGGAGAGGAGAGGGCTAAAGAGGGCCATCGTGTTCTGTCCATTTGTGACATGCCAACTGCCATCCGCACCATCACCAGCACCGCAGCAGCTCAGGGAACACACATCGAGACTGAAGACCACAGGACCAGTCCTCTGGAGGATTACGACTCACACAGGGCAAGTCCCACAGATAACTACAACACCGACAGAGCCAGTCCGCTCCACACTTACAATAAACCCCATCCAAACTACAAGGCCAGCCCTCCTCTAAGCTACAGCTCCCACAGGGCCAGTCCACTGGAGGACTACTTTCCCCATCCAACAGGCCAGAACTATAAAATCCATAGAGCCTTGTCCCCTGCCTCCCCCGATGTCATTGAAGTGCATTCCAATAAGTCTGAGGGAAAAGATTTTGACGACGGCGACGGAGATGATGAGCAGGATGACGATGACAGTGTTTCACAGCGTTCGCCGGTGACAGACGACTCTGAGATGTTTGACATGACACGAGGGAACCTGGGACTGCTGGAGCAAGCCATTGCACTGAAGGCAGAGCAGGTGAAGCCTGCTGGTCCCAGGGAGCTGCTCCGTGTCCCAGATATCCACCACCAGCGATACTTCACCGTGGATGACAGGCCCAAGCACCTGGACATCATACGCAAGAGCTACTTCAGCAAAGGTAGGACAGAGGACAAAACACACAGGAGAGGGCTAAGTCACAATGTGCATTGAGACCTGATGCTCGAGGTAGGAAATCCATCATGGTAAATTTTTATCGTGCTTATTTTTCAAAGCTATTTTAGCATCAGATGTTGTAGCGACACGTAAGGCCCTCTCATTGGCGATGCATTCAAAAAGCGCTTCAGCATATGAGACTTGACTGTCACCTACTGTGACCACTTTAATTTACATGCTGTAAACAAAAAGGACTAAACCTGTCCATGGTATCTGCAACACCCTCACAAAACTCAAACAGGACGTAAGGTTAGATTTGAATTTGGATGGATCCTTTCTAGCTACACCAAAAGAGAATGTTCTAAAAATGTTCCTCCTGTTACCATACTACATCTAAGAGATAATGGAGTGATGACAAAAGTAAAGATGACAAATGTTCACGGTGATGGATTTCCTACATGAAGCTCATTTTCAAGTGTATTCAACTGGAATTGTTATTCTGACATAAATTGAAATCAGTGACAAATGTAGGTATGCTTATTAAAATATTCATTATAAATTATTATTGTTAATTGATAATCTTACACACCCAAAAGTACATCCATAGTGCATTAAGAAATGTTATACTTCCATGTTTTTGCCTATAGTGACACTTAAAAGTAGTAACTGCTGAAGGTTATCGGTATAAATCAGAATTCTGAATATAAACATTATTTAGGAACAATGGTATTACACAGTGAATTTTATCATGTTAGCACTGTAGCAAGTATAATAAGTCCTATATAGGCCCTGCGGCCCATCAGGTGGTACTTATCTTCGAGTTCCATAGTGTCTACGGCTTCCCCCTGGATGAGACACCACCAGTCCAACACAGGTTACTTTTCCAACCAAGGCCAGCACCCGTTTACAGCTGGGTGAACTGAGACTATGTAAATGAATTGTTTTGTCCAAGGACACAGACACGTAGCATGAGTAGGATTCGAACACAGGTCTAAATATTGGCAGGCCAGCTCCTTATCATCTATGCTCTCTGTTCTAGCAATTGTATATGCTCAGAATAGTGTTAAATCAACTCTACTGGAGGGTTAAATCAAGTTAATAGCTTTCATTTCCACTGTTTACACACTGATTGTGTTTATGTATGTAACACTATAGTAGAGTTTCTTACTGTAAAACAGTTTTTCTTGTCTTGACTAGTTTTAGTCAATATTCAAAATGCAGTTTAATTATTGTAGGTCGCAATATTCCATTCATTCATTGTCAATACATAATGGGTGATTAGGCTGCTCTGTATAATTTATCTGCTTGTACAGACTGAATCCAGACTGGCCTAATGTTTGGGTATCAAATTACTGTCATGAACTGGAAGCTCTATTCTGCAGCCATGGTATCATTCTGAAAATGCATAAACTGGCAGCATTGGAAAAAAAATGTTGCAAGTTGCTGAATAGTGCAGAGCGATAGGCCACTGCTGATAGATAGATAGATAGATAGATAGATAGATAGATAGATAGATAGATAGATAGATAGATAGATAGATAGATAGATAGATAGATAGATAGATAGATAGATAGATAGATAGATAGATAGATAGATAGATAGATAGATAGATAGATAGATAGATAGATAGATAGATAGATAGATAGATAGATAGATAGATAGATAGATAGATAGATAGATAGATAGATAGATAGATAGATAGATAGATAGACAGACAGACAGACAGACAGACAGACAGACAATTGTTTGGTTGAGTTCAAGGTTTCTTTTTATTTTGTGATTATTATCTTGCCAAAATGAATCTGTCAGCATGGATGTTTTTTATCTTGCCAAAATGAAGTTTTGGTATGGTAGTAAATCTGTGCCATCAGAGTTTGAATTTGAATTTTTAAGGTTGAATTTGTTTAGCATCAAAATGTTCAGCCTTAAAAACTTAACAACCTAAAAAAAAAAATCAACCTAAAAAAAAATGAAACCTAAAAATAATAATAATTCAACCAATCATGTTTTGCTCCATTGGTCATGTGACACCGAGACCAAATCGAAAGAATAAGAAGAAGACATAATGCATTCAGCCAATTACGTTTTGCTCCGTTGGTCATGTGACAACGGGACAAAATTGAAAGAAGAAGACGCAATACATTGGTGAAGGTTAGATGATTGAGACAAGGATCGATTGCTTCTCCCTGCTTTTCTATTTTTTGAGGTTGAATTTTTGAGGTTGAATTTTTTGATGCTAAAAAATTTAACCTTAAAAATTCAAATTCACACTCTGATGGCACAGATTTACTTCCATATTTTGGCAAGATCTGTTAGTCAGCGTGCATGCTTGTTTTTTGTTTGTAATCATTGCATGTTTCACCTTGAGCTCACTCTGAAGCACAAAGTTTACATTGCACTCTCTTGCAAGTTCACATATATCAGTCCAATGGCGATTCTGTTCAGCACACAAAAGGGTAAAGGTTAAAGGTCAAGGTCACAGGAAGGTCAAACACTAAAATCAGCAAAAGAACTTTTATGGTCATAATTTGTGCTTTTTTGCCTCCAAATCTTGCATGAATATAGTGACTGGCCTTGCCCATAAGCCATTTCCTGGGATAAGTGATCAACCTTGACCTTTAGGGTTTGCCGTGAGGTCAAAGATGACCTACAAGTAGGTCAAATTTGATATTTGAGTAAAACATATCGTGTAACACATCACATAAAAGGGCTTAGTAAGAAGGTTCAGAATATATCAACAGTTTTGCATTATGATGTCATTTGGTGATGTTATGATGAGAAATGGTGCACAATTTTGATTTTTTAAGAATATGAAAAAGAATGCAGATGATCTTGGACTTCTTTTGGCATGTGAAAAATGTAAGGTCAAGGTCAAAGGTCAAGGTCACAGAAAGGACAAACACTAAAATCACTGCCCAAAAAACTTTCCTGGTAGGAATTTGTGCTTTTTGCCTCCACATTTCACATGAATATGATGATTTGTCTTGCCCATAAGTCATTACCTGGGATAAGCAATTGACCTTGACCTTCAGGGTTTACCTGGAGGTCAAAAATGACCTACAAGTAGATCAAATGTCATATTTGAGTACAAGATGTTGTGTAATACACCAAATTATAGGGCTTGATGAGAGGATTCAGAACATATAAAAAGTTTTGCATTATGATGTGATTTTGTGACATTATGGCGAGACAAATGTGCAACATTTTGATATTTAAGGGTGTGAAAAAGCATGCACATCATCTTGGATCATCTTCAAAATGGACCTGTAGAAACCTGAAGAAAACATCTCTTGACATATGAAAAAACTGAGGTCAAGGTCAAAGATCAAGGTCACAATATGGTCAAAGAAAGGTCAAAGACGAAGCTCAGTAAATGAACGTTCCTGAAGGACATTTTCTTGAATTTTTGCAACCAAGTATCAGGGAATTATAGGGGTTGGCCTTGTAAACGTGCCATTGCCTCAGAAAAGTAAATGACCTTTACCTTCAGGGTTTGTCATTAGGTCAAATGTGACCTACACGTATGCCAAATTTAGTTTCTGAGTGAAACATGTTGTGTGGTGCATCAAATGAAAGGTCTTGGTGAGTGCTTTCCAAAGATGATATGATTGTTCAGCCATGATGTCGTTGAGTGACGTTATGATGGAAAGACTGGGTCAAGGTATGACACTAAAAGATGTGGTGCAGGCAGTTCTTTTCACGGTATTGTCTTTGAAATGCACCTGTGGACACTTGTTAAATATCTTGTCTTAACACACAATGTGGTTGTCTAAAGAACTTGTCAGTTCCTTTTCAGGGTGCTCGTTCCTTGTGGTAGTCTCTCTTGTTCACCTTTTGGTAAGATACCCATCACCCTCAGTGTGACAGTTTTCATTTTGTTTGTAGGGCTGCTCTGATTTTGCTTGGGGTCACCACAGCACATCTACGAGGTCTATTAGATAAGAAACCGACAGTTTTATTTTTTTTTAACTATATGGCTTTGGCAAAGCTTCTGGGGAAAACCTGGTCTTGTTAGGAGAGACGGCATCCATCCCACTTTGGATGGAGCAGCTCTCATTTCTAGAAATCTGGCCAATTTTCTTAAATCCTCCAAACCGTGACTATCCAGGGTTGGGACCAGGAAGCAGAGTTGTAGTCTTACACACCTCTCTGCAGCTTCTCTCCCCCTGCCATCCCCTCATTACCCCATCCCCGTAGAGACGGTGCCTGCTCCCAGACTACCAATAACCAGCAAAAATCTATTTAAGCATAAAAATTCAAAAAGAAAAAATAATATAGCACCTTCAACTGCACCACAGACTAAAACAGTTAAATGTGGTCTATTTAACATTAGGTCTCTCTCTTCTAAGTCCCTGTTGGTAAATGATATAATAATTGATCAACATATTGATTTATTCTGCCTTACAGAAACCTGGTTACAGCAGGATGAATATGTTAGTTTAAATGAGTCAACACCCCCGAGTCACACTAACTGTCAGAATGCTCGTAGCACGGGCCGGGGCGGAGGATTAGCAGCAATCTTCCATTCCAGCTTATTAATTAATCAAAAACCCAGACAGAGCTTTAATTCATTTGAAAGCTTGACTCTTAGTCTTGTCCATCCAAATTGGAAGTCCCAAAAAACAGTTTTATTTGTTATTATCTATCGTCCACCTGGTCGTTACTGTGAGTTTCTCTGTGAATTTTCAGACCTTTTGTCTGACTTAGTGCTTAGCTCAGATAAGATAATTATAGTGGGTGATTTTAACATCCACACAGATGCTGAGAATGACAGCCTCAACACTGCATTTAATCTATTATTAGACTCTATTGGCTTTGCTCAAAAAGTAAATGAGTCCACCCACCACTTTAATCATATCTTAGATCTTGTTCTGACTTATGGTATGGAAATAGAAGACTTAACAGTATTCCCTGAAAACTCCCTTCTGTCTGATCATTTCTTAATAACATTTACATTTACTCTGATGGACTACCCAGCAGTGGGGAATAAGTTTCATTACACTAGAAGTCTTTCAGAAAGCGCTGTAACTAGGTTTAAGGATATGATTCCTTCTTTATGTTCTCTAATGCCATATACCAACACAGTGCAGAGTAGCTACCTAAACTCTGTAAGTGAGATAGAGTATCTCGTCAATAGTTTTACATCCTCATTGAAGACAACTTTGGATGCTGTAGCTCCTCTAAAAAAGAGAGCTTTAAATCAGAAGTGCCTGACTCCGTGGTATAACTCACAAACTCCTAGCTTAAAGCAGATAACCCGTAAGTTGGAGAGGAAATGGCATCTCACTAATTTAGAAGATCTTCACTTAGCCTGGAAAAAGAGTCTGTTGCTCTATAAAAAAGCCCTCCGTAAAGCTAGGACATCTTTCTACTCATCACTAATTGAAGAAAATAAGAACAACCCCAGGTTTCTTTTCAGCACTGTAGCCAGGCTGACAAAGAGTCAGAGCTCTATTGAGCTGAGTATTCCATTAACTTTAACTAGTAATGACTTCATGACTTTCTTTGCTAACAAAATTTTAACTATTAGAGAAAAAATTACTCATAACCATCCCAAAGACGTATCGTTATCTTTGGCTGCTTTCAGTGATGCCGGTATTTGGTTAGACTCTTTCTCTCCGATTGTTCTATCTGAGTTATTTTCATTAGTTACTTCATCCAAACCATCAACATGTTTATTAGACCCCATTCCTACCAGGCTGCTCAAGGAAGCCCTACCATTATTTAATGCTTCGATCTTAAATATGATCAATCTATCTTTGTTAGTTGGCTATGTACCACAGGCTTTTAAGGTGGCAGTAATTAAACCATTACTTAAAAAGCCATCACTTGACCCAGCTATCTTAGCTAATTATAGGCCAATCTCCAACCTTCCTTTTCTCTCAAAAATTCTTGAAAGGGTAGTTGTAAAACAGCTAACTGATCATCTGCAGAGGAATGGTCTATTTGAAGAGTTTCAGTCAGGTTTTAGAATTCATCATAGTACAGAAACAGCATTAGTGAAGGTTACAAATGATCTTCTTATGGCCTCGGACAGTGGACTCATCTCTGTGCTTGTTCTGTTAGACCTCAGTGCTGCTTTTGATACTGTTGACCATAAAATTTTATTACAGAGATTAGAGCATGCCATAGGTATTAAAGGCACTGCGCTGCGGTGGTTTGAATCATATTTATCTAATAGATTACAATTTGTTCATGTAAATGAGGAATCTTCTTCACAGACTAAGGTTAATTATGGAGTTCCACAAGGTTCTGTGCTAGGACCAATTTTATTCACTTTATACATGCTTCCATTAGACGGTATTGCTTAAATTTTCATTGTTACGCAGATGATACCCAGCTTTATCTATCCATGAAGCCAGAGGACACACACCAATTAGCTAAACTGCAGGATTGTCTTACAGACATAAAGACATGGATGACCTCTAATTTCCTGCTTTTAAACTCAGATAAAACTGAAGTTATTGTACTTGGCCCCACAAATCTTAGAAACATGGTGTCTAACCAGATCCTTACTGTGGATGGCATTACCCTGACCTCTAGTAATACTGTGAGAAATCTTGGAGTCATTTTTGATCAGGATATGTCATTCAAAGCGCATATTAAACAAATATGTAGGACTGCTTTTTTGCATTTACGCAATATCTCTAAAATCAGAAAGGTCTTGTCTCAGAGTGATGCTGAAAAACTAATTCATGCATTTATTTCCTCTAGGCTGGACTATTGTAATTCATTATTATCAGGTTGTCCTAAAAGTTCCCTAAAAAGCCTTCAGTTAATTCAAAATGCTGCAGCTAGAGTACTGACGGGGACTAGAAGGAGAGAGCATATCTCACCCATATTGGCTTCTCTTCATTGGCTTCCTGTTAATTCTAGAATAGAATTTAAAATTCTTCTTCTTACTTATAAGGTTTTGAATAATCAGGTCCCATCTTATCTTAGGGACCTCGTAGTACCATATCACCCCAATAGAGCGCTTCGCTCTCAGACTGCAGGCTTACTTGTAGTTCCTAGGGTTTGTAAGAGTAGAATGGGAGGCAGAGCCTTCAGCTTTCAGGCTCCTCTCCTGTGGAACCAGCTCCCAATTCAGATCAGGGAGACAGACACCCTCTCTACTTTTAAGATTAGGCTTAAAACTTTCCTTTTTGCTAAAGCTTATAGTTAGGGCTGGATCAGGTGACCCTGAACCATCCCTTAGTTATGCTGCTATAGACGTAGACTGTTGGGGGGTTCCTATGATGCACTGTTTCTTTCTCTTTTTGCTCTGTATGCACCACTCTGTGATCGATCTCTGCTCCCCTCCACAGCATGTCTTTTTCCTGGTTCTCTCCCTCAGCCCCAACCAGTCCCAGCAGAAGACTGCCCCTCCCTGAGCCTGGTTCTGCTGGAGGTTTCTTCCTGTTAAAAGGGAGTTTTTCCTTCCCACTGTAGCCAAGTGCTTGCTCACAGGGGGTCGTTTTGACCGTTGGGGTTTTACATAATTATTGTATGGCCTTGCCTTACAATATAAAGCGCCTTGGGGCAACTGTTTGTTGTGATTTGGCGCTATATAAAAAAATTGATTGATTGATTGATTGATTGATTGATTGATTGATTGATTGATTGAATGACGTGCGATTACACCAATCATGCTTGAACCCTTGTGCGCATGCGTGAGTTTTTTCACGCGTGTCGGTGACGTCATTTCCCTGTGGGCAGGCCTTGAGTGAGATGTGGTTCAGCCCTCTCGGCCGAATTCCTTTGTTTCACACGCTACTCGAGACGGCGCGCGTTGCTTTATCAAAATTTTTTCTGGACCTGTGAGGAATATCTGAGTGGACACTATTCGAGAAATTAAGCTGGTTTTCGGTGAAAAGTTTAACGGCTGATGAGAGATTATGGGGTGTTTCTGTCGGTGTAAGGACTTCCCACGGAGCGGGACGTCGCGCAGCGCTTCCAGGCGCCGTCGTCAGCCTGTTTCGACCTGAAAACATCCTAATTTAAGGCTTAATTCACCCAGGACGTCGTGAGAGAACAGAGAAGATTCAGAAGAGGCCGGCATGAGGACTTTATGCGGACATTCCACTGTTTAAGGACATTTTTTAATGAAAGAGGTGCGCGTAAATTCGCCAAGTCGTTTCCGTGATGACTCGGCGAATCTGTGTGCGCCGCGACAGGAAAAACACCTCCGTGTTGAAAACCATTTGTAAAATTCAGGCGGCTTTCAACAAGTGACTAACTGAGAAATTGTTTAACAGCTTGGGCATGTTCCAACTTGCCCGTTAAGGTTTCCAACGGAGGTGTTTTTCCTGTTGCGACCCCCAGCGGTCGGGTCCGGCCCGACATGCGACTCTGCCCGCACGTTCTTTCATTACAAAATGTCCGTTAACAATGGAATGTCCGAATAAACTCCTCATGCTGACTTCTTCTGAAAGTTCTCTGTTCTCTGACGACTTACTGGGTCAACAGAGCCTGAAATGTGGAAGTTTTCAACTTGAAACGGTGAGACGCTGCCGCCTCGAAGCGCAGATCGCCATCAGGCACCGTGGGCCGTCCTTACGGCGACACTACCAGACCAAACTCTCTCATCAGCCGTTAAAATTTTTACCGAAAACCAGCTGAATTTATCGAATGGTGTCCACTCAGTTGTGCCTTACAGTTTTGAAAAAATTTTGATCAAACAAAGCAGCAGTCTCTGAGCCATTCCTAAACAATGAAAAAATCGACGAGAGGGTGGGCCACTCCTCACTCAAAGACTGCCCACAGGCGAATGACGTAACCGACAGGCGTGAAAAAACTCTCGCATGCCCACGAGGGTTCAAGCATGTCTGATGTAATCACACGTGATTCAAATCCATAAGGTTTTTGAAAAAAATAATAAGGTCGGATACTTTTCTAATAGACCTCGTAATATGGAGCTGTGTGTTGACTTGCAACATTTCACACTGAAGGACTTTGCTGGTGCAAATCCAGATGTACACAAAAAATGGGGCACGTGTGGTCTTCTGTTTTGCAGACAATGACCCAAATCACTTACACCACTATGCAGATGAAGAAGAAAAAGAAAAAATACGTTTCTATTTTGGACCTTCATACTAGCTACGTTTCAGCAACTGGAAAAGAGGAAGGAGGGCATCTCAGCTGAAATTCTCAGCTCAGGCATTTGCACGTTCTTTCATGCCCACAGAAACATGCTACATGGCCATAATACCTGATGTTTCCTCATGATGTAAGCAGTATACCTCACCTGAGTCTCCCTAAGTACCATTCATTTGATACCAAGTCATTCCAGCAGTACTCAAAGATTCTCAGCAGACTTAGAGCAAAAGACATTCCGTTTTCTCTTTAGGTCAGTGGGAAGAGGCCAGGGGCCTCATGTACAAAGGCTGCTTACACACTAAAACGCAGCGTATGTCCGTCTCCACACTAACGTTCAGATGTATCAAAAGTGAAATGACCATGGAAATGTGTGGTTTGCCACGCCAAAATCATGGCTGGTGTACACACATTTCTACAGCTATTGTTCCGCTGTTGACACATAGAGGTGATGCTGGGAACTCTTAACAGTGTGAAAACAAGAAACCATCAGAGTAATGTGCACACCAGAGACACACTTATGAACAACTAGTGGAGTTACCCATTGTACGCACAGGTAATAGAGAAGAATTTTAGCCATGTCATTGTATATTTTATGTCACTTTCGTTCAGGTGTTGTAAGTTGCATTGCATTGTGTGTATGTTGTCATCATTAATATTCATAGAGCAATTTGTGACATTCATGAGACTCTAGTGAATGATGATAAAAGGTGATAGTATGTCATACCATGGCAATGGTCTGGCATGATGTACACAGCAGGTACATTTTAATTAAAAAAACACATGCTTTAACTGTTACACGGTGTGTGCTGGCCCGTTCACATTGTAATTAAAGTGCACCCTAGCCAATCGCTACTACGTAGTAAGTAAAGTGTGATGCTTGCTACCTGACCTGAGTACCACGTAAACTGAGAAAATAAGGGCTCCAGTGAGTGGGTCGTAATTTAATATATAAGGCTGACCGTGTGTGTGTGTGTGTGTGTGTGTGTGTGTGTGTGTGTGTGTGTGTGTGTGTGTGTGTGTGTGTGTGTGTGTGTGTGTGTGTGTGTGTGTGTGTGTGCATGTTCACGTACTTACACTTTCAACCTAAGGGCTCCAGTGAACTCCCCCGTGGTGCCCCTAGTCACCATAGCAAGTTTGGTGTTGATTACTTTATTACTGTGGCTGTGCATAGTGAACACACACGCACACACACGCACACACACACACACACACACACACGGTCCGCTTTATATATTAGATTAACATACCCACATGTTTGCAGTTAAATGTGTGGATATAAAAGGATGCGGAAATTGATGAAGAATGGCATGAACAATGACTGTGTTAGCGTTGTTAGAAGATCTTGCAAATTGTGCAATCCCGGGTGAGCATTGATTCAGGGAACGCCAGGACTTACTTGCAAATGACGATAATTGGCTCATAAGCTGATTTCCTGTACCAAGGCCACTGTTACTAGAGTTATACACAGAACTGCGACTTCCTCAGAGTGCAATATGCCGAGAAGCCAGGGGGTTGTCTGTGCTCACACAGGTGTTGACCACACTGGGCTTCCTGACAACAGGGGCATTTCAGCGTGAGCTGGCAGATCGGTCAGGAGTGTGCCAGTCAATCTCGAGCCTAGCCATGCCAGCTGTGTGGAATGCCATCATCTGAATGTCATCCAGGTACATCACATTACAACATTAAAGTGCAATTTGCAGCGAGAGCTATTTCACTAATGTAATCGGAGCTATTGACTGCACATATTACTATAAAGGCGCCATCATATGATTAATTTGTTTTTATTAATAGGAAACATTTTCATTCCATCAATGTTCAAATTATATGTGATGCAAAAATGCATTGGGTTGGGAACAGGCTAGAGACTGGCATGGTGCACGATGGGTGGCTGCTTGCTCAGTAAATACTTTGTGTAATTGTTCTGAATGAAAACCAGTGTGGGCATGTCCGCATTCAAATACGTTTTTTGTTATTATTATTAATGTGTTTCTTTTTTCTTGATGGTGAAACTACAGCTGCAGAACTTCTTAACAGGCTCCCGATTGTCTCCCTGTGTTCATCATTTGTCAATAAATGCATGTGTAATGTAATGAATGCCACACACTGTCAGCCGCGGTGCACCTTACTTTTTTAACTTCCATGTGTGTGCTGCTTTGAGCCCACAGTGTTTACAGCCTCACACACACACGCACGCACGCACACGCAAACGCACACGCACACACACACACACACACACACACACACACACACACACACACACACACACACACACACACACACACACACACACACACACACACACACACACACTCACTAACATTTTTCCAGTTTCATGTTTATTCCATTTGACAGGGTACCGAATAAACTATCCCTGTGTGTCTTCACATCATGTCCAGTCATCTGCAGCTCACATTTGGGATAATTTCTTTTATCTGTTCATGTTGACTGATCTGACAGAGGGGGAACCCCAGCACCAAAAGGCCTGTTTATATGGATTTGCATATTTAAATAGGGACATGGACAGGGAGGAGTTTGATATGTCGGCATGTGCGCTCAATTCCACATTCAGTGGGATGTACAAAAAGAACATGCTTGGATCCATGCATATGCACACTTTGATACGTCTGGATATTTTTGTGCTTACACCAGTTTCTGAGTTTTAGCGTATGCCATGTTTCAATAGGAAATCCACGCAAGTCTTTGTACATGAGGGCCCAGGTCTCCCAACTGTATAGTAAAGTCTAGATCACACATACTATGACAAAAATCCTGTGTTTATACATACATACATACATCTTCAACTGCTTGTCCGGGATCGGGTCTCGGAGAGCCTGTGTTTATTTGGGATAAAAATAATTTAAGTAATAATTCTCATTTAAGCCATCATAATTACAGTTAGACACAATATAACCACTAGGAGCAGCGGGCAACCACACTCTGGCACCTGAGGATCAACTCTACATGTGCAGACGCTGCATTGGTCAAGGGCAGAGAAAAGAGCACACCCTAAAGTGCATGTTATTGATGGTGGGAGAAAACTGGAGTTCCCACTGGAAACCCTCTCAGACATAAGGAGAACATGCAAATTCCACAGCGAAAGGAACTTAGCAAGTATGAATTCTTAATGTGAGGCAAGAGTGCTAACCACTGAGCCACTGTGCTGCTCTTCTAATTGTTTACATTCCAGTGAAGCTGCAGGGTCATAACAGCATTTTGGAAATTATTTTTTCTCCATCATCCTCGTCTATTTTTACTTCTTTTAGTACAGTGGCCATAATACACTCCTATTAATTACACCATTACAGGTGGCTAGTCATGATATGTGCAGACAGAGTGCATGTGCTTTGTAACGCCACTTACTATGTAAGGCGTACCTAAATGTTGCACTTTTTTTGCAGTGGTAGACAACACTGGACTGGGTACCAGGTTTAAGGTGCAAGCGTTTTCTGGTGTACACCTGACCACACCCCATTCTTAGATGAACATACTCATCCTCTAATAAACAACACTGCTCCCTCAGTGCTTGAAAGACACTGGTGAGTAGAGGTGGGCGGATCGATCCTAATATCGATACTAACGATGGTATTGATATTGAACGATCCTTGTGTAAAAAGATCGATACTCAAGCTTTTTTCTGTCCCGCACGCAATGACTGCTGCGCATGCAGATTCATCAAAGTCTACTCTGTCTGTAAGAGCAGCGCTGAGCTGTCACACAACACGGAGCAGCGCACCCTTGTATTGTGGTTTGTCAGCCCTCTACCTCAGGAGATTTTGTTTTAAGTTGTATTGAGTGATATTTTTTTAAACAAAAATGTTGTGTGGGCCGCTGAAGAGGAGGTACTGCTGGCCCACCACCACCAGAGGGCGCCCTGCCTGGAGTGCGGGCTCCAGGCACCAGAGGGCGCTGCCGCCGACGAAGGCTGCCAGGGTGACAGCTGTCACCCATTACTGGACACAGCTGACTGCACTCAGGACGGAGGTATATCAGCAGGACAGCGTCTCCACCTCAGTGCCGAGATATCGCCTTGAGATTAAGGTAACCTTCTCTGCAAGCTCATATTGAAGACTCTGATAAACCTTGGTAAACCTTTTCAGGACAGCTGACTACAGAAAGCTACTTGCTTGGATAAGTACTCACCTTTCCTGCTTCATTGTAACAAGAGGTGGAGGCGGCTTCTCCCCTCTCTGTCTACTGGGTGCTGTCGCACCCATACCTGTGTGTTTGTGCTCTTTCCCGCCAGCAGTACCGGATCCGACGAGCGGAGGCAGTGGCCACCTGGGAATTCGGGACTTGGCGGTTCCAGTACTTCTGGGGTTCGGTGGCAGAGGAAATCTGGGTGGTTCCGGTTCGACTAGGACGGACGCCTCCTACCTTCGAGCCTGCCCACACGACACCAGCAGATTTCGGCTTCAAACTCCAAATTATTAATTGTTGTATTGGTTGTGCTCTTTTCACAACAGTAAAACTTGTTATTCACCTTTCTCCATTGTCCGTTCATTGCGCCCCCTGTTGTGGGTCCGTGTACCTACACTTTCACAACAGGATATCTCGGCCAGCGTCATGGATCCCGAGGGGCGTCAACCGGCTGTTGAACGGCCAATGGAAGAACAGGGCGCAGCGGCGGCTTCGGGAGGGGTAGTCGGTGAGTTGCAGCGGATCCTCACCGCTTTCACCACTCGGATCGATTTCATGACCGAGCAACACGTTCTCCTAAACCGCAGGGTGGAGGCTCTCGCCGCACAAGTAGAAGCGCGCCCTCCGGGCGCCGCTGCGGCTCTCCCTCCCGAGGACCCTGCGTGTGAGAATGACGTTCCACTGGTCGTTCAACGGTCCCTTCCTCCGTCCCCAGAAGCATACATAAGCCCTCCAGAACCGTACGACGGCTGTGTGGAGACGTGCGCGGACTTCCTTATGCAATGTTCGCTCGTCTTCGCTCAGCGTCCCGTGATGTACGCAGCTGATGCTAGCAGGGTAGCTTATGTGATAAATCTGCTTCGCGGGGAGGCACGCGCTTGGGCTACAGCGCTCTGGGAGCAGAACTCACGGCTCCTTCAGTCATACGCCGGGTTTGTACGGGAGCTCAGAACGGTGTTCGATCATCCCAACAGAGGGGAGTCCGCTTCAACCGCATTACTGTCCATACGACAGGGACGTCGGAGCGCAGCTGCCTATGCAGTCGCCTTCCGCATCGCGGCAGCGAGATCCGGCTGGAATAGCACTGCCCTCCGCGCTGCCTTTGTAAATGGATTGTCTCTGGTCCTAAAAGAGCACCTGGTGGCTAAAGACGAACCGCGGGATTTAGATGGGCTCATTGATCTGGTCATACGGCTTGACAACCGGTTAGAAGAACGTCGCCGGGAGCGAGGCGAAGGGCGTGGCCAGGCACGGGTCGTCCCTCTCCCTTCCGGGTCCGGTCGAGTTCCGCCGTCCCCACGCTCCTCTGTTCCGGCGCTCCGTGCGCTTACGGCTCCCCCTGCTGACGAAGCTATGGACACGAGCAGGGCAACATTTAGGGCACCTGGAGCACAAAGGAGGCGGGCCCACGGAGCTTGTTATGTTTGTGGCTCGAGTGAGCATATGGCAAACGACTGCCCCGAGCGGTTAAACTCCAACGCCCGCCCCTAGAGACTGGGCCAGGGGTGGGCCAAAACATGCACGTGGGACACACCCACATTGCTACACGACTCCCAGTCACGATCCTGTATGAGGATTCTACCCTGAAGGCCCCAGCACTGGTGGACACGGGCTCTGAGGGGAATCTGCTTGACAGCAGATGGGCCAGGGAGATAGGGCTCCCTCTGGTGGCTCTTACCTCGCCTGTGCAGGTTCGGGCACTAGATGGCTCCCTACTCCCACCAATCACGCACAAGACACCTCCAGTAACTCTGGTGGTGTCAGGTAACCACCGGGAGGTGATCGAGTTCTTCGTGACTCAGGCCACCTCCCGTGTGGTTTTAGGGTTTCCATGGATGCTGAAGCACAATCCCCGGATTGATTGGCCGTCCGGGGTAGTGGTACAGTGGAGCGAAACCTGCCATCGGGAGTGTCTCGGTTCCTCGGTTCCTCCTGGCTCCCAAGCTAAGGAGGAGGTCCGAGTCCCGCCCAATCTGAAGGCGGTGCCAGCGGAGTACCATGACCTCGCTGACGTGTTCAGCAAGGATCTGGCCCTCACGCTACCTCCCCACCGCCCGTATGATTGTGCCATTGATTTGGTTCCAGGCAGTGAGTTTCCGTCCAGTAGGCTGTACAACCTCTCACGGCCGGAACGCGAATCCATGGAGACCTACATCCGGGACTCATTAGCTGCCGGGTTGATCCGGAATTCCACCTCACCGATGGGCGCAGGTTTCTTTTTTGTGGGTAAAAAGGATGGCGGGCTTCGTCCATGCATTGATTATAGGGGGTTGAACGAGATCACGGTTCGCAATCGATACCCGTTGCCCTTGTTAGATTCGGTGTTCACCCCCCTGCATGGAGCCAAGATGTTCACCAAGCTGGATCTTAGGAATGCGTATCATTTGGTTCGGATTCGGAAGGGAGACGAATGGAAGACGGCATTCAACACCCCCTTAGGTCATTTTGAGTACCTGGTCATGCCGTTCGGTCTCACTAATGCTCCCGCGACCTTCCAAGCGTTGGTAAACGATGTCTTGCGGGACTTCCTGCACCGGTTTGTCTTCGTATATCTAGACGATATACTCATCTTTTCCCCGGATCCTGAGACTCATGTCCGGCATGTCCGTCAGGTCCTGCAGCGGTTGTTGGAGAACCGTCTGTTTGTGAAGGGCGAGAAGTGTGAGTTCCACCGCACTTCTTTGTCCTTCCTGGGGTTTATCATCTCCTCTAACTCCGTCGCCCCGGATCCGGCCAAGGTTGCGGCGGTGAGAGATTGGCCCCAACCCACTAGCCGTAGGAAGCTGCAACAGTTCCTCGGCTTTGCGAATTTTTACAGGAGGTTCATTAAGGGCTACAGTCAGGTAGTTAGCCCCCTGACAGCCCTGACCTCTCCAAAAGTTCCCTTCACCTGGTCGGACCGGTGCGAGGCCGCGTTCAAGGAGTTGAAACGGCGCTTCTCGTCTGCACCAGTTCTGGTGCAGCCCGATCCTAGCCGCCAGTTAGTGGTTGAAGTGGATGCCTCGGACTCAGGGATAGGAGCGGTGCTCTCCCAGAGCGGGAAGACCGATAAGGTCCTTCACCCGTGTGCCTATTTTTCTCGCAGGTTGACCCCCGCTGAACGGAACTATGACGTCGGCAATCGGGAACTCCTTGCTGTGAAAGAGGCCCTCGAAGAGTGGAGACATCTGTTGGAGGGAACAGCCGTGCCATTCACGGTTTTCACTGACCATCGGAACCTGGAGTACATCAGGACCGCTAAGCGTCTGAACCCCAGGCAAGCCCGCTGGTCATTGTTCTTTGGCCGTTTTGACTTCCGGATTACCTACCGCCCCGGGACCAAGAACCAGCGATCGGATGCATTGTCCCGGGTGCACGAAGAGGAGGTCAGAACGGAACCGTCGGATCCCCCGGATCCCATCATCCCGGAGTCCGCTATCGTGGCCGCCCTCACCTGGGACGTGGAGAAGACCGTCCGGGAGGCCCTGACCCGTGTCCCGGACCCCGGAGACGGACCAAAGAACAAACTATACGTCCCACCAGAGGCCAGGGCCGCAGTCCTAGACTTCTGTCACGGTTCTAAGCTCTCCTGTCACCCAGGGGTGCGAAGGACCGTGGCAGTCGTCCGGCAACGCTTCTGGTGGGCATCCCTGGAGACCGACGTCCGGGACTACGTCCAGGCTTGTACCACCTGCGCCAGGGGCAAGGCCAATCACCAGAAGACCTCAGGGCAGCTACAGCCACTGCCCGTGCCTCATCGCCCCTGGTCCCACATCGGCCTGGACTTCGTCACGGGTCTCCCGCCGTCCCAGGGAAACACCGTCGTCTTCACGATAGTGGACCGTTTCTCCAAGGCGGCCCACTTCGTGGCCCTCCCGAAGCTCCCTACGGCCCAGGAGACAGCGGACCTCCTGGTCCACCACGTCGTCCGTCTGCATGGCATACCATCAGACATCGTCTCCGATCGCGGTCCCCAGTTCACCTCACATGTCTGGAGGAGCTTCTGCCGGGAACTGGGGGCCTCGGTCAGCCTTTCGTCCGGGTACCACCCCCAGACCAACGGGCAAGCAGAGCGGGCCAACCAAGAATTGGAGCAGACACTACGCTGTGTGACAGCCGCGCACCCGACGGCCTGGAGTACCCACCTGGCCTGGATCGAGTACGCCCACAACAGCCAAGTGTCATCAGCCACCGGCCTCTCCCCGTTTGAGGTGTGCTTGGGGTATCAGCCCCCCTTGTTTCCGGTGGTCGAGGGAGAGGTCGGTGTGCCCTCGGTCCAGGCCCACCTACGGAAGTGCCGTCGGGTGTGGCGTGCTGCCCGCTCTGCTTTGTTGAAGGCCCGGACGAGGGCGAAGAAACATGCAGACCGGCGGCGGGCCCCGGCCCCCACGTATCGTCCTGGGCAGGAAGTGTGGTTGTCCACCAAGGACATTCCCCTTCAAGTGGACTCCCCCAAGCTCCAAGAACGATACATCGGTCCCTTCAAGGTCCTCAAAGTCATCAATCCCGCCGCAGTGAGGCTTCAGCTTCCGGCCTCACTGCGGATTCACCCAGTGTTTCACGTCTCCCGGATAAAACCCCATCACACCTCACCCCTCTGCACCCCGGGTCCGGCACCACCTCCTGCCCGGATCATCGACGGGGAACCGGCTTGGACCGTGCGCCGGCTCCTCGATGTCCGTCGAATGGGCCGGGGTTTTCAGTACCTGGTGGACTGGGAGGGGTACGGCCCCGAGGAGCGCTCCTGGGTGAAGAAGGGCTTCATCCTGGACCCGGCCCTCCTGGCCGACTTCTACCGACGCCATCCGGACAAGCCCGGTCGTGCGCCAGGAGGCGCCCGTTGAGGGGGGGGTCCTGTTGTGTGGGCCGCTGAAGAGGAGGTACTGCTGGCCCACCACCACCAGAGGGCGCCCTGCCTGGAGTGTGGGCTCCAGGCACCAGAGGGCGCTGCCGCCGACGAAGGCTGCCAGGGTGACAGCTGTCACCCATTACTGGACACAGCTGACTGCACTCAGGACGGAGGTATATCAGCAGGACAGCGTCTCCACCTCAGTGCCGAGATATCGCCTTGAGATTAAGGTAACCTTCTCTGCAAGCTCATATTGAAGACTCTGATAAACCTTGGTAAACCTTTTCAGGACAGCTGACTACAGAAAGCTACTTGCTTGGATAAGTACTCACCTTTCCTGCTTCATTGTAACAAGAGGTGGAGGCGGCTTCTCCCCTCTCTGTCTACTGGGTGCTGTCGCACCCATACCTGTGTGTTTGTGCTCTTTCCCGCCAGCAGTACCGGATCCGACGAGCGGAGGCAGTGGCCACCTGGGAATTCGGGACTTGGCGGTTCCAGTACTTCTGGGGTTCGGTGGCAGAGGAAATCTGGGTGGTTCCGGTTCGACTAGGACGGACGCCTCCTACCTTCGAGCCTGCCCACACGACACCAGCAGATTTCGGCTTCAAACTCCAAATTATTAATTGTTGTATTGGTTGTGCTCTTTTCACAACAGTAAAACTTGTTATTCACCTTTCTCCATTGTCCGTTCATTGCGCCCCCTGTTGTGGGTCCGTGTACCTACACTTTCACAACAAAAAATGTTGATTGCGATAATAAAGTATTTTATTGTCATGTACAGTGTTTGGCGAAATTCTGTCCTCGGTCTTTTGGATCCTTTGGATCTATGAAGCTTAAATATAAAAACGTATCGGTATCGATATCGGCGATACTGGGCCTGTATTTACTTGGTATCAGATCAATACCAAATTTCCCGGTTTCGCCCACCTCTACTTGTGAGAGAGTGCAAACCCTTGTCAAGACCAAATTGACTTAACTTGAATTATTTTTAAATTATTTAAAAAGTTATTGGCTCTGGCCCTTTTCAGTAAAGCCACAACAAAATAATGTTTTTTTGTAATGACAGTCCAAGAATCCAATCCACTGACCTTTTAGTGTGTGGACAACCCACTCCAGTGACTGACATGCTATCAAAAATTTTTTACAGAGGTTCAGCGCTTATGCAGATGTTGTTGTTGTTGTTGTTCTCATTTCTTGCAGAGCATCTATGGGCCAAACATAAAAAATTTAAAAATGTTTAGCTCATCGTGTCGTCTGTTGTTTGGAGAAAGCAGTTTTGCATGCGCTGTATCTAAGTGATGATCTAGAACAGTACATACTTTGAAATGGAAAAGTACAAACTAAAGCTGGAGCACCCGGAGAGAACTCACACAAATATGGGAAGAGTGTACAAATAAACATAATGTTCCAAAAAGCAGTGATGAGTCACAGAGCTGTGTTTGGATCCTCCTTTGTGCTGAGGATGAAGTGCTTTAAGCCGAAAAGCAGAGGAAGCACTTGAAAAGCGAGTGAAAAGGAAAAACAGAGAGAGATGAACAGAGGGGAGAGATGACAATATGTTGGAGAGAAAGACAGAGATGGAAAAGAAAGAGTGCAGTTTGTTCCACGCTCACGCGTGAAGTGTTTATGTGCTGCATGTGTTTTGGGCTGTGCAGTTCACAGCTGGCACGCTGCCCACTTGTCATGCTCCTCACAGTATAGCAGTAGTGTGATTACATGGTGCACTCTACATGCCCCCCCACCCACCCACTTCCCAACCGTAGTGACGTTCCTGTTCTGCTCAACACTAATTAGGAGATGCATGTCTCGTTAACATTCAATTTGAAGGCCAACAGAGCATCACGCCCTCCTCATGCTCCTCTTCCCCCCCTCCCTCCTCTCCCCAGTGCCGCTGATCGCAGTCGCTCTACCTCCTCTATAGATGAGGAGGAGTAAGCACCTTTAATTGTTTGTAAATTACAGTGACGTGATTCTCTCCTGATGTATTTTCAGCTGTTACTTTGGCCGAGACCCAAACAAGAGCTGGGAAAATGTCACACACAGGTGGAGTGTAGTATCAGTGGGGGATAAGGAGGTGGAATTTGTACAAACAATAAACAACATTTCACATACATGGGAGTAATTTGTCATTGAAAATATTTACACACAAGTTTGGGCTAAATCGGTAGTGGCACAGATATGTAGATTAGATGAAATTTAAACTTTTTCTGAGGTGAGACTGTCACTGTAATGTTGTTCATTGGTGAACACACCTAATGCCCCGTCACACTAGAGTCCGAATGAGCCAGAATAAAAGTTCGACCCACATCAGACAGCAGTCTGAGAGCAGTCAGCACAGTCATGCACACAACCCTCGAGGTGCAGTCGAGGTGGAAAAGACATCGAACGGCAGTCGAAGTGCAGTCGTTCCGCCATCTGACTGCAGTCGAACCTAAAATCTAGTTTTAATAACTCCTAATCTGCTAACTAAAAAGTTAACTGAGGTAACACTGCAATAGTTGTTAACTTTTATTGTAGGAATTTAAGCTCTGGCTTTTTTATTTTGGCTCTAAAACCCTGAAAAAAAAAAACAGGGAGAAAGCTCAAGCTTCCCGAATTAGTTGTTAGCTTATTAGCTGAACCGTGTCCACCACTGCTTTTATTTATACCAAATACAAAACCATTTAACTTCTGCATTACATCACCATAAGATGAAAGATGTTGTCCATATTCACCGGTGTGGTGTGTGTTACGCTTTTGTATGTATGTATGTACAATTACAATGACAATAAAGGCCCTTCTTCTTCTTCTGAGTAAGTTTCAAACCATGAACCTTCCTGTTGAGAGGCAAGAGTCCAACTAGTGCACCTTTGTTTCTGAGTATGGTACAAAACATGCAATGACATACATTCAGGTATCATACGAGGTTTGTCAATAAAGTAACGGTCCTTTTTATTTTTTTCAAAAACTATATGGATTTCATTCATATGTTTTTACGTCAGACAAGCTTGAACCCTCGTGCGCATGCGTGAGTTTTTCCACGCCTGTCGGTGACGTCATTCGCCTGTGAGCACGCCTTGGGAAGGAGTGGTCCCGTCCCCTCGTCGGATTTTCATTGCCTGGAAATGGCGGAGTGAAAAGGACTTTTTTTCCATCAGAATTTTTTCAGAAGCTGTTAGAGACAAGCAGCTGGAAACCATTCGAAAAATTTATCTGGCTTTCGGTGAAAATTTTACGGGCTTCACAGAGAATAAGGTCTGTTACTACAGCTTTGAGAACCCCTTTAAGGACGCTCGGCGCGCCGCGCTCCGAGCTGCGACGACGCGGCAGCTCACGCATGCGCACGAGGGTTCAAGCTTGTCTGACGTAAAAAACATATGAATGAAAATCCATATAGTTTTTGAAAAAAATAAAAAGGACCATTACTTTACTGACAGACCTCGTATAATGCACTACACAGATGATGTTTTAGTTTTTTGGTTTTTTTTTTGGGAGGGGGGGGGTCAGTTTCTTGGGGTCAGGGAATTAGGACAGTGAATTTGTTGTGTAAGGATACAGGTTGTGTCATTTCATTGATGGAGTATGAATTTTATTCTGTAAAAATGGACACATACCAGGTCCTACAGGTGTAAATGCAGAGAGCCAGTGTGGAGCAACCGTTTGTATGCAGTGCAGACAAGGAAACAGTCACTGAGAGTTTCATACATGTAGTTTTTGATTTTCTTCTTCTGATGCACTGATTAGATTAGATTAGACAGAACTCTATTAATCCCTTGAGAAGACTCCCTCGGGGCAACTGAGGTTCCAGAAGAATGTACAGCAGCACACAAGGTAAGAAGCACACAGAGTATCAAAAGTGAAAGTAAAAATCAATTTGCAGAAACAAATATAAATACACAATACAAATACCAGAAATACTGCTTGCCACTGGCTTACTGGGTACTACTGTTCCTCTATGATGTCCACATGTCTGCATGACCTCATAGCTGGTCAGTGAGGGCAATAATGGAGCAGCACATACAGTATTGCAGTGTAGAGAGCTAAATTAACATGATTTACAGTAACTGTTATTTTATCGCTGTATGTTCACAGATTTGAAATGTTATGAATGCAATACTACCGGAAAGTCTGCTTTGATTGGTTCACTTTTATATTTACAAGGAAAATGTTGTCCAAAAAATATCTCCACAGTTTTATCCACTGACATTCCATTGTTTTAATATAAAGTACTATTAACATGCAGACATTTAGCTTAATCATTTGTCTCTGCTATAAGAAGGTCTTAAAGCATAAACCAACTTTACATAACACATGAGGAGAGGAGGAGATACAGATGGTGATGCTTTTGTCCAGCTGTCTGAAATATGTCGAGATTTCATGCTCAGTCAAGCAGACTGTCTGATGGTATTAACCACTTGCTTTTGTCTTCCCCATTCATCCCACATTCCCCTTTCCTCTCCTCGCCTTTTCTAACTCCCTCCCTCTTCTTATTTTCCCCTCCTTTTCATCCCTCCCTTTTCTCTCATTGCAACTTCCCTCTTTCATCTGCCCTTCTTTCATCTCTACACTCCTGTATCTCTTCCCTGTTCTGTGGATGTTTCATCGCTCTTCCTCACTTTCCACTCGCTTTCTCTCTTTCATCCTCCATCTCCATTCTCCTCCTTTGTCCACGGAAACCCCTCATCCTTGTCTTCCCCTTCCTCCTTCTGATTTGCTGTTATCCAGAGAGCAGTAGGCCTGAGAAGAGGGAGGTCAAATGTCCTACCCCTGGCTGTGATGGGACGGGTCATGTGACCGGTCTTTACCCGCACCACCGCAGCCTGTCAGGCTGTCCGCACAAGGACAGGATTCCCCCGGAGAGTGAGTTCTCTTCAGCTCCTTAGGAGATGAAAATAAGCACAAATGACATAAAAATGACAACTACAGAAAATCTGAAGAGGACAGAAAGACACTGTTAAGTGTCGAGTCATACAGTGCAGAATAATCGCACAGCAGTGCTTTAGTATCATATTATTGTTTTCCAAGGTCTTTCAAGAGCTGGTGCACTGATGCAGGCTCATTATTATTATTATTATTATGCAAGAGTACTATGGTCTTGAAGATGCTAAGGACTGTGGCAGATAGGTAGGCAAGTACAGCATCAGTCAGGATGTGATCACTTTGTTTCAGAATTTCCTACAAAGCACCTGACCTTAGCCCTGAACAAAATGTTTGACCATTGGCTCACCTTAGCAGGGCAATTCCAGAATATATTGACATACCTGTGTGTAGTTTGGTCCAAAGTAGGTTGAAAATAAATTTCTTTGACCTTGAACCCAATGGCACATTCTCATTGAAAAGCCTGATTTACTTTTCGTATTTGAAATAGCATAAACAAATAAAAATGTATGTAATACCAAGAGACCGAATGCTGTTGGAGGGCACTGTATCTGTACTAGGTTTGGTGCAAATGAGAGTAAAAGTATAAATTTTAGACCTTTGATCCAAATGGCCTTGACTGTTCACCAAACAACCAGTTTAAGGGGAATTCCTGAGTCAACCTTCCTCTACATACCAAAATGGATGGAAAACAGCCAAAGGGCCTAGGAGAAGTCATTGAAAAAACAAACAGGTAAACAGTCCATAGAATAACAACATATGAAAATTATAATTATTATTTATTTCTTCATTTTTATTTATTCCATTTATATAGCACCAAATCACAACAAAGTTGCCTTAAAGCGCTTCACACAAGTAAGGTCTAACCTTACCAACCCCCAGAGCAAGCACACAGGTGACAGTGGTAAGGAAAAAACTCCCTCTGATGATTTGAAGAAGAAACCTCAAGCAGACCAGACTCAAAGGGGTGACCCACTGCTTGGGCCATGCGACCGACACAATTGACATTAAGAATATACAGGAAATTGTAAGCGTCCATGCTGGTACACAGGACGGGAGGCTTGCAGAAGAACACACCAACCCCATCTCTGGATAGAGCCACACCTCAAACAGAGAGAAAAAACAGAATCAGGCATCAGAAAGACAACAAATACAGTATAATTTGTCAGCATTAAGCAACATGAAAAACAAAACAAATATTAAGGTGATCGCCGGCCACTAGCCCTAAGCTTCACTAAAAGACCCAGACTTTAGATAAAGTTGAGGTCGCAGCCCACTCCCTTTACTAATAAATGAATTTAAAAGGGTAAAAAGCATAGTAACATACTATGCCAGTATGCTATCCATATGAAAGGGAAAATAAGTGCATTTTAAGTCTGAGCTTGAAAGTCTCTACAGAATCTGTCTGTTTTATTGATGCAGGGAGATCATTCCACAAAGCAGGTGCATGACAAAAGAAAGCTCAATGACCTGCAGACTTTTTATTCACCCTAGAGACACAAAGTAGTCCTGCACCCTGAGAACGCAAAGTCTAGGCCAGTACATAGGGTTTAATTAGGTCAGCTAAGTAAGGAGGTGCTAGTCCGTGATCAATTTTATAGGTTAGTAACATTATCATTTTTTATTATTTTTTAATTAATTATTATTTGACTTTTGTCCTGTTTACTTTTGCAATTGATTTCCTGTCAAATTATATTCTGTTGATGCAAAAAGGAGTCAAAAATATACTGTGCAAAAGGTTAGTAAAATTTAAAGTCAAGTTTTGTAGTTGATTCAGTCAGCTGTACATTATAATTTTTAATTTTCAGTATGTAACATTGCCTGGTGCTCTGTTTTATAACCTTTGCCCCGTGTTTGTGTGTAAAGATACTGCTGTCATTCTCATGTGGAGCTTTAATCACAGCTTATTTGACCTGTTTTCTTTCTGTGTTTAAGGTCCACCGCTTGTTCCCACTGGTGTTTACATTTATTTATTGATGCACTGTGTATGTTCTTCGACTATAACTGTTTGTATTTGCTATGTTTTACTGTCAGTTTTGGCCATGCATGAGAATGTGCTGAAGTGTCCAACTCCTGGTTGTACCGGTCAAGGCCATGTTAACAGCAACCGCAACACACACCGCAGGTAGACACACATTACTGCATAAGTTTGTGAATGTGCATATTTCTGCATTTAGCAGTGTTACACACTGTGCAAGCTTTTCTTTGTGCATTTGCACTTATTTATTCATGGATTCAGCACAGAGAATATGTCAGTCCACATCAGTGTGATGCAGATTTACATGGTCAGCAGCATGCTCTTCTTTAGTATTCATCTTTTCTCTCCTCCTCCTCATCCCTCTAGCCTTTCTGGCTGCCCGATTGCAGCTGCAGAAAAACTGTCCAAGAACCATGATAAGCAGCACCTCTCTCAGCCAGGCAATGAGCACCTCAAAGGAAGCCCCATTGACAGAGTTTTAAGGTGGGTGATCCCTGATTTTGTTTTTTTTTTTCTCTCTGTTTGAGGTGTGGCTCCATCCAGGGATCGGTGTGGTGTCTGTTTCTGTGGCCTCCTGTCCTGTGCACTGGCAACATTTCCTGTATATTCGTTTTGTGAATTGTTTTATAAATCGACTCGGTAGCATGGCCCAAGCAGAGGGTCATCCCTTTGAGTCTGGTCTGCTTGAGGTTTCTTCCTCAAATCATCAAAGGGAGTTTTTCCTTACCACTGTCACCTGTGTGCTTGGTCTGGGGGTTGGTAAGGTTAGACCTTACTTGTGTGAAGCACCTTGAGGCAACTTTGTTGTGATTTGGCGCTATATAAATGAAAATAAAGTGAATTAAAATTGGTAATTGTAAAGTTGTGAAGTTGCAGACATTTATACTACAGCTGCTAGGCAACCCATGCAACCCATGCGGAGTCTAAAACACCACGACGCGAAGCACGGCTTCGAGTTGTTTAATCTGCTTATACCATGGTCCCACACAGTGAGCTAACACACAAATATTTATTTAAGTTAACTTTTTTCATGTTCTCTTCTTTCCCGTCTTCAATCTTGTCCAGTTCGTCCGGTGTTAAACCTTTATGCCGTTGCTTTTGCTGTTCTTCTCGTCTGCTGTCCTCCTCTTTTCATTCCTCAAACATTTTACTTTGGCCAAAAATATTAAAATTCACTTGGAAATCCATGTTTTATTGCGTTTCTGTCATTCACCTGTCAAAACACAGCTGATCTACGCCAAGTGATTTGCGCGTTGTTATGGTTACGACCAGAGCAGAGTGATTATAACAGTGACTTAACTCGCCGAACTACGTGTGCGTATAAACGAAAATAATGCATGCCAGCTGGACATAGGATTCTCACTGACCCTGGTATATATATATATATATATATATATATATATATATATATATATATATATATATATATATATATATATATATATATATATATATATATATATATATATATATATATATATATATATATGAGGTCTGTTAGAAAAGTATCGGACCTTTTTTTTTTTTCAAAAACCTGATGGATTTGAATCACGTGTGTTTGCATGAGCAAACCTTGAACCTTCGTGCGCATGCGTGAACTTTTTCAGGCCTGTCAATTGCGTTATTTCCTGGTAAGCAGCCTTTGTGTGGGATGTGTGCAGCGCGCTCGGTGGATTTTCATTGCAAGGAAAAAGACGGAACAACTGGAGCAGCGCCGCATCAAATTTTTCCAGAAACTGGGCGACAGCCAGGTGGAAACCATTCGGATGATTCAGACGCTGTCAGCATGCCAATTGCACGCTCCCTCAAATCTTGCGACATCTGTGGCATTGTGCTGTGTGATAAAACTGCACCTTTCAGAGTGGCCTTTTATTGTGGACAGTCTAAGGCACACCTGTGCACTAATCATGGTGTCTAATCAGCATCTTGGTATGGCACACCTGTGAGGTGGGATGGATTATCTCAGCAAAGGAGAAGTGCTCACTATCACAGATTTAGACTGGTTTGTGAACAATATTTGAGGGAAATGGTGATATTGTGTATGTGGAAAAAGTTTTAGATCTTTGAGTTCATCTCATACAAAATGGGAGCAAAACCAAAAGTGTTGCGTTTATACTTGTACATTCTCACAAATGATTTTAAATAGAATTTAAAATAACAGTCGTCTCATTATTGAAAGCTGAGGCATGCGCCAGTATGGACTGTGAGGAGACTGGAGACAAAGCCATCATCTTGAACATGTTACAACATGCTTAAAGACAGCAGCAGTATAAATTTAGTTTTAGATTATTTACAGTGGGGAAATATTTGCTTCCACACAGTGTCATACAGTCATCAAAGAATCCTTGTGTCTTTGATGCTTAAATCTGTTTATAAATTCTGTTATGCAGCATAGTGTCATCTTTTACCTACAAAAATATGACTTTCAATTCAAGACACACCCAGCTGTGCTCTTCTCAAGGTTATCTCTTTTACAAGGAGCCACAGAGACACTGCTGACCATCGTCACTCTGCCAGAGACAGAGCCAGTCCGTGAATGGCTGAATAACTAGGTCTCCCAGCATCCGTCTAATCACTGTTGTCACTTCAGTCTTCATGATCTCTTCATCTCCATGCATCTACCCAACCAGCCAGGCACCGTGATGATGGCCAAAAGAATGATAATTAACACAAACCAGACACTGGTATTATGTTTAGTCCACACTCTTCCTCATTGGTATTTTAATTAATAATACACCCGATAAGCTAATTATGCCAATTATAGGGGCATTGTGGAGGTTCGGAGAAATAATTGCTTTCCTTGAGGCAAATCTCATCAGTGCTTGGACAAAGCATCAAGGATTAAAACATAAGAAGGCTCGCCTTGTTTTTCTCCTCAGATTGTTATTAAAATGAGCTCGGCTGTCTGTTTTGTACAAAGAGCACAGCAGAATTATTCGTCATGCACTCCGTGTTCTAATGGAGTTCATGTTGAATAAATAAAAAGCGAAAAGATCCCCTGTGATCAGTGGTAGAAAGTTTTGCTGCTGTGAAGGGCTCTGGCCTGTGTTTGATCATATGAACCTTTCATTTTTTCTTTTGTCTGCACCAGCAGCCGTGTGACTGTAGGCCAGGTCATGTAGCTTTTTGAGCATCCGGCTGGAGACCTCAAACTGTGACATGGCTTCAGGGGAGTGGAAAAGAGGGCGGGGCCAAAGGGGTGAAGGCTCGGAGATAAGAAGGCCGAGAAAGCCAAAAGAATGAAGGTCACTCCACTCGTCTATCCTTCCAGGAGTACCACCTCCACCCCTCCACATCCCAACACCCCATCAGTTTCACTACAGGCCTTTCTTTCTTTTCCTCTCTTTCTCTCTTCCCCCGCCTGTCTCTGGTCTATCAGTGGATTTACGCCAACAGGTCTGACAAAAGCCCAGGCTCTCCAGGAAAACGAGAGGGCTTAAAGCTCATAAATTCCATGCTGTACAACATGCAAATGTGCCCTCTGCTGATAAGAGAGCTTTTAATCCTGCAGCACTCCTGCTAAGTACACTGTTGCTCCTATCTTTACTCTCTATTTTATTCTACCTCACTCTCATTCACTCATTCTCTTTCTCTCCACTCGCATTTTCTTGTTCTGCTGCTCTGTATTTCATTAATCCTGTTTTATTTTGGACCTGTTTTCATCAATTCTCCTCTATTGTTTTATTTTTCTTTATTACATATGACTGCCCCTTCATATCTCCCATCATACAGAGGTGATTCTAGCTTTTCCCCAAAACAATTTTAACATTTTTAGTAACCAAAAGGCCGAAAACCTACATTGAATGCCCGTGACCTTCGATCCCTCAGGTGGCACTGCATTAAAAACTAATATTATTGTCTAAAGGATCTTACCACGTGGGCTCAGGAACACTTCAGAAAACCAATGTCAGTTAACACAGTTCGTTGCTACATCTACAAATGCAAGTTAAAACTCTACCATGCAAAGCAAAAGCCATACATCAACAACATCCAGAAACGCCGGCGCCTTCTCTGGGCCCGAGCTCTTTTGAAATGGACAGATGCAAAGTGGAAAGGTGTGCTGTGGTTTGATGAGTCCACATTTCAATTTTTTTTTTAAATCATGGACGTCGTGTCCTCTGGACAAAAGAGGAAAACAACCATCCAGATTGTTACCAGCGCAAAGTTCAAAAGCCAGCATCTGTGACGGTATGGGGGTGTGTTAGTGCCCATGGCATGGGCAACTTACACATCTGTGATGGCACCATCAATGCTGAAAGGTACATCCGGGTTTTGGAGCAACACATGCTGCCATCCAAGCAACGTCTTTTTCAGGGACGTCTCTGCTTATTTCAGCAAGACAATGCCAAGCCACATTCTGCACATGTTACAAAAGTGTGGCTTCGTAGTAAAAGAGTGCGGGTACTACACTGGCCTGCCTGCAGTCCAGACCTGTCACCCATTGAAAATGTGTGGCGCATTATGAAGCTCAAAATATGACAACGGAGACCCTGGACTGTTGAACAACTGAAGTCGTACATCAAGCAAGAATGTGAAAGAATTCCACCTACAAAGCTTCAACAATTAGTGTCCTCAGTTCCCAAACGCTTATTGAGTGCTGTTAGAAGGAAAGGTGATGTAACACAGTGGTAAACATACCACTGTCCCAGCTTTTTTGAAACGTGTTGCAGACATCCATTTCAAAATGAGCCAAAATTTGCCCAAAAACAATAAAGTTTATCAGTTTGAACATTAAATATCTTGTCTTTGTGGTGTATTCAGTTGAATATAGGTTGAGGAGGATTTCCAAATCATTGTATTCTGTTTTTATTTACATTTTTTACAACGTCCCAGCTTCATTGGAATCGGGGTTGTATATCTGTGCATGATCCTTTGCAATCACAATTCTATAACATTGTAAGTGCAGCCACTTGCTGTGTTCAGACACCTGCAGGTTTCATTGTGATCCACAATACACAATACAGTCCATTTACTGTCCATTTAATTGTTTATTTATAATTGGGAGTACTTATAACAGCAGGTTAGCAGACATGACCCACTCATGACAATGATTGTCCATGCTGGCTTAGCTTGCTGCCATTCATCTGAATTAGAAATAACTCTACTATGATCACTTTTGAACATTAAACAAAGGAAGCAGTTGTAGGCCCCACCTTTCAGCTACTTACAGTGCAGTCCTGTCCTGAGACAATTTTCTGGACAGTTTTTCACTTTTTCACACTTTGACTTTAACCTGGTGGGTCTACAACCCACAAGTGATGTCAGTTTCTCTCATAGTTTCAAGAGCTTGTGAACTTCATGTCTGTGAAACTTTCAGTGACCCCATAGAAGTTAAATACCTGGGACAACTTAATAATCAGGTAGAACTAAAGAAGCTTGTTCGATGAGAGGCGAAACATTTTCTAGAAACTCAGTCAAGTTCACTTGCTTTCATATAGCTTGAAATACCATAACATGGATGACTAAGAATTTTGCTATTTGCGGAAAAAAAAAATTTGGCTGGAGCCTATTCCAACGGTCATTGGGCAAAAGGTGGGGTGCACCCTGGACAGACTCCATCATACAGTATATAGACAGTTGTCTGACAGACATATATAGACAGACAAATTCATTTACACTCTCACTCCAACCCAGTCTCATGGCATCTCGTGATTCAGCAGCACAAAATATACATTAATCTATTGGTTCATGATATTGTGACGAAAAGCGCCTCATTTTCGTCATGGCAGCACGAATTAATTCTAATTCATTCCATGATGGCTGCACAAAATGAAAAGTGAAGCGGGGGGGGGGGGGGGGTGGTTATGGTTAGGGTTGGGGGTAGGAGTAGGGTTAGTAATAGTGAGTTTAAAAAAACCCTGTCACGAAAATTTTAATAATTTTGTGACGGGAGCACGAAAAAAAATGTGAGACTGGGCTACTCACTCGCACCTACAGTCTATTTCAAGTCACCAATTCAAAAATTCTTGAAAGGGTAGTTGTAAAACAGCTAACTGATCATCTGCAGAGGAATGGTCTATTTGAAGAGTTTCAGTCAGGTTTCAGAATTCATCATAGTACAGAAACAGCATTAGTGAAGGTTACAAATGATCTTCTTATGGCCTCAGACAGTGGACTCATCTCTGTGCTCGTCCTGTTAGACCTCAGTGCAGCTTTTGATACTGTTGACCATAAAATTTTATTACAGAGATTAGAGCATGCCATAGGTATTAAAGGCACTGCGCTGCAGTGGTTTGAATCATATTTATCTAATAGATTACAATTTGTTCATGTAAATGGGGAGTCTTCTTCACGGACTAAGGTTAATTATGGAGTTCCACAAGGTTCTGTGCTAGGACCAATTTTATTCACTTTATACATGCTTCCCTTAGACAGTATTATTAGAAAGCATTGCTTAAATTTTCATTGTTACGCAGATGACACCCAGCTTTATCTATCCATGAAGCCAGAGGACACACACCAATTAGTTAAACTGCAGGAATGTCTTTCAGACATAAAGACATGGATGACCTCTAATTTCCTGCTTTTAAATTCAGATAAAACTGAAGTTATTGTACTTGGCCCCACAAATCTTAGAAACATGGTGTCTAACCAGATCCTTACTCTGGATGGCATTACCCTGACCTCCAGTAATACTGTGAGAAATCTTGGAGTCATTTTTGATCAGGATATGTCCTTCAATGCGCATATTAAGCAAATATGTAGGACTGCTTTTTTGCATTTGCGCAATATCTCTAAAATTAGAAAGGTCTTGTCTCAGAGTGATGCTGAAAAACTAATTCATGCATTTACTTCTTCTAGGCTGGACTATTGTAATTCATTATTATCAGGTTGTCCTAAAAGTTCCCTGAAAAGCCTTCAGTTAATTCAAAATGCTGCAGCTAGAGTACTAACGGGGACTAGAAGGAGAGAGCATATTTCACCCATATTGGCTTCTCTTCATTGGCTCCCTGTTAATTCCAGAATAGAATTTAAAATTCTTCTTCTTCCTTATAAGGTTTTGAATAATCAGGTCCCATCTTATCTTAGGGACCTCATAGTACCATATCACCCCAATAGAGTGCTTCGCTCTCAGACTGCAGGCTTACTTGTAGTTCCTAGGGTTTGTAAGAGTAGAATGGGAGGCAGAGCCTTCAGCTTTCAGGCTCCTCTCCTGTGGAACCAGCTCCCAATTTGGATTAGGGAGACAGACACCCTCTCTACTTTTAAGATTAAGCTTAAAACTTGCCTTTTTGCTAAAGCTTATAGTTAGTGTTGGATCAGGTGACCCTGAACCATCCCTTAGTTATGCTGCTATAGACTTAGACTGCTGGGGGGTTTCCCATGATGCACCCAGTGTTTCTTTTTTTTTCCACCTGTTTTTACTCTGTATGCACCACTCTGCTTTTAATCATTGGTGATTGATCTCTGCTCTCTTCCACAGCATGTCTTTTTCCTGATTCTCTCCCCTCAGCCCCAACCAGTCCCAGCAGAAGACTGCCCCTCCCTGAGCCTGGTTCTGCTGGAGATTTCTTCCTGTTAAAAGGGAGTTTTCCTTCCCACTGTCGCCAAGTGCTTGCTCATAGGGGGTCGTTTTGACCGTTGGGGTTTTTCTGTAATTATTGTATGGCTTTTGCCTTACAATATAAAGCGCCTTGGGGCGACTGTTTGTTGTGATTTGGCGCTATATAAATAAAATTGATTTGATTTGATTTGATTTGACCAGTTCACCTCACCTGTATGTCTTTGGAGGTGGGAGGAACCCATGTAAACTCCACACACAAAGGACCAGGTCACCTTCTCTCTGAGGCAACAGTACTCATCATGAAGTCACCATGCTGTGTAGTTACCCTTCACACCAGTTCTGCTCTTGCTCTCTGCCATTCTCTTCATCACCCTCAGTCCCACGCTAACATTTTTTAATATTTTTTGTCTCCTCATAGGCCCATGTGCTTTGTCAAGCAGCTGGAGGTGCCGCAGTATGGTAACTACAGGCCCAGCATTGCACCTGCCACGCCTCGTGCTAACCTGGCCAAGGAGTTAGAAAAGTATTCCAAGGTGTCCTTCGATTATGCAAGCTTTGATGCGCAAGTGTTTGGAAAGCGTGTGCTTGCTCCAAAGATGCCCACCAGCGAAACCTCACCCAAAGCCTTCAAAAGTAAGAGCGGAATGTGATATATGGTTTTTAAGCACATAGTGAAGTGTTGGATATCCATTAAAGTCAGGGTTTGAATCAGTTGGTCATTTATTTTGCAAAATGGACAATTCTTTCATAACTGTCTGTAAGTGATGTTGTGGTAAGCTCTAACTGGGATTATTGTAATAAATTACATTTTCCCTTCCCTAAACTGTCTTTTTTTCACTTTTTTTTATGATTAGTTACTAGCTGAGTTACCCATTCTATGCACGGGTAATAGAGATGAATTTTAACTATGTCATTGTATATTTCATGTCACTTTAGTTAAGGTATAGTAAGTTGCATTGCATTGTGTGTATTTGTCATCATTAATTTTCATAGAGCAATTTGTGACATTCATGAGACTCAAGTGAATGATGATAAAAGGTATTAGCATCCCATATCACTGCAATGCATTGACATGCCGTACACAACTGGAACATTTTACCTGAAAAAAAAACGTGTGCTTTAACTTGCACACGATGTGTAAGTTAAAGCAACTTAAAGCACATTGCTTAATTACTGTGACTGTGCATAGCACACACAGACACACACACACACACACACACAAGGTCAGTTTTATATATTAGATAGAACATTACTATGCCATTTATATTTGTGCTCAATAAATACTTTTTCTGAATTGTTGATGGAATACACATACTTTGTAAACTGTTTATTTATTTATTGATCCCACTACAGCTAAGCCCTCATTCCCCAAGTCGCCATCACCCAGCCTGAGTCTCCACGGGTACGGAAAGAGCTCTGCTTATGACTACTCCCATGATGCAGAAGCTGCTCACATGGCTGCCACTGCTATCCTCAACTTGTCTACACGCTGCTGGGAAAAACCTGAAAACCTCAGCATTAAGCCTCCAAATAAGGTAACTAACCCACCATGTATTAATATTTTGAATAATAAAGATGACTTCTTTTAGGTCACGTCAGATCTGGTAGCATGCACTGGTGTCATCCATCACTGCTTCACTGCATCCACTTCACCAAAAACCTGCCATGCATCCTGGTTATCAACTGCCTAGCTACAGTGCCTCGCAAAAGTATTCGGCCCCTTGGTATTTCACACATTTTAATTTATTTATGCCAATTAAAATATTAAATCAGGCTTCTCAATATAAACATTTCAAACATTATCTTCCTTAAACTCAAACTGAAAGCAAATCTCTGCAACAATATAAATTAATTAAAAATATAAAAGCCAAGATGATGGGTTGCATAAGTAATGGGACACTTTGGTTTATTACCTGTAAATAATCAGTTTTATTGCCAGTGTTCTTCAGACAAATCAGGGGATGGATACATGAACATTTCCAAGTCACTTAATATGTCTTGAACTTTATTTACATCACTTATGAAGAAATACAAACAGTATGGCACTCTATAGTAAATCTGTGTGGAGTAGACAGTTCTGAAAAACTGAGTGACTGTGTAAGAAGGAGAAAAGTGAAGAAACACACCAAGAGACCCAGACAAAAGAGACCCAAAAAGAAGTTATAGGCTTCTGTGACTGTGATTGGAGAAATTCTGCATAGTGCATGTTTTGCATGTTGTGTCTCCAGTTATACAGCTTTATGATGAAGTGGTAAAGAGGAGGATTTTCTTAAAAAGAAGACCTGAAAGTTCAGTTACAATTTTACAGAAGGTACATCTGAGATGCAAACCTAGATTTGATGTTTTGGTGAAATAATTTTTTTAAACAACATTCTTTATACATTTTAAGTAAATTCAGAGGAAAGACTTGGCTTAATCGCTGAAGTAACACCATTACATTTTCAGGATACATGGTATTTTAAGAATTTTCCTTTTTAACAGTACACCATTGGACATTAGACTGGCAGCCTGTCCAGGGTGTACCATGCCTGTTGACCAGTAACACTGGGAAAGGCTCCAACAACCCCCCCGACCCTTAACTGGAATAAGCGGGTTTAGAAAATGGATGGATGGGAGAGTGGTCATTTTGGTCTTTGGTTGGAAAAATAAATTCTTTTGAGTCTCCTTTAAGTGTCATGTTGTTAAAATTACTAATTGATACTAATACTAATACAAACATATCAATACACAGTGTTGTTCTGTCTTTAGCTATCAGAGAAATGAATTGTTCTCTGATTGTGGTGAAACATCACAGGTCATAGATAGCAAGATGAGAGGAAATCAGAGTGGGTGTGCCTCCTATTTCCTCTCATTTGATCTTTTTTTTCCCTCCACATCAACTCTGCATGAATATATCATCAGGAGGCATTGGCTTACAGCAACAGGATGGTGTTGAGATGCAGTTGCATCACCTCTGTCATCCTCTTTCATGCTTCCATCCTTCCATCCTACACACTTTTCATGTTGTTATTGAATTTGGCTGACTGCCAGCTCCCTGGATTATTTTCCACCAGGTATCTTTTTTTCATTATCTGTCGGACGGATCTCCCTCTCTCTTTCTCCACCCTCCCCTCTATTTCTTTCATCTTCTTTTTTGTCTTTTTACTCACCTTTATTCTCTTGTTTTTCTTCCTATGCATACCTTGCTGTTTCCATCTCCATCTCTGTGTCCACTCTGTCTCTCTCTACCTGCACTCCTCTCTGTGCACAGGAGGTGTAATTGGAGCACCACTTTCCCCCATATTGTGATTTTAAAAAGCTTTTTGCCTCACAGAGGAGAGAAAATGACTGCTTCATCATTTTTCAATTTCCTGACATGGTTTTAGGAAGATAAAAAGTGAAGATTAATGTCTCTGGCAGCACAGCAGAGCAAGGTGTTGATCAACGAGGCACTGATCCAAGAATAGGCTTCGGCAGCTCAGAGATCAACTGCAGACTGATCTGGAACCCGAGGATGAGCCAGTTAAAATCCAATATTGAAACACTGGAACACTGAGCTCATCAACCAAGGAGATTTCTGGGAACAGTTCCCATTTTTTTCTCCTTTTCTCTTAACCCTTTGATTTTTTTCCTGGCCCTCAACCAGTCCATATAAGCACCATTTTAGATGAACGCTGTAAACATCGCTCAACTCACCCCGATGTTTCTGTTCACCTGCCAAATCTGTAATAGAGCGCAGAGACATGTCTGTTGGTGCTGTGAGCAAAGAACACTCACAGTTATTGAAATAAACTGAAATTCATCACAGTGTTGAATAAAATTCTTCATATGTTTCAACTGAAACTGTTCATTTCCCTCAGGTGCTATTTTACAAGTGTGTGAGGATACAACATTATTATCATATTACAAGAAAAGCTGCAGTGGCCTTGTTGGCCACCAGGCTAAATAAACTGACAGGGTCAAAGATTAATAATACAATAACATGCTTTTGGAGGGTGGTATGCATTTTCAGAGGCCCGAAGTCCATGCTAAGCCCAAAATGACAGATTTTCTCCCTTGTCTAACTCGGGCGAATATCTGTCATTTTGGGCGACTTGGCATTGATGGAGGGACTCTGAAAATGCATACCACGCGACAACTGCATGTTATTTGCATTATTGTCACTTACTGAGATACACAACATGTGGAATCACATTAACAATATTTAATGTCATTTCAAAACGCACAACACCCAGCAAAAGCATACATAAAAAGTTGCCTCACTCTAACTTTTGTCGTGTTGGCTGGCACGCACTGGTCTCCAAATTCGCCAGGGCATCCTCATCAAGCGGGCTGCTTTGGCTGCTGTTCATTGTCGGACTGCCTATGAGAAAATCATCTGTAATATCCATATTGGAACCAACACACACTTTTGACCTTTTCATCTTTTGTCTGCGGACAGTTCTTGGGCTGCGTGCGCTATGACGTCATCAGTTTTTGCACAGCAGGCAGGTATTGGGATACCTACCCGCTACTGCGGGCAGGTATAGACAGGTAGCATACGTAAATGTAAATCTATGCTACCGGCCCAGCAACGCCTCAGTAAGTGATAATAATGTACAGTATTTTACAGAGGATAAGTCACTGTCAGGACGGGCGGAAGCCCGTCACCCGGGGCGGCTGGACCCGCAATACACACTCCCAGACTTGACTTAGGTGAAAGAGAAAACGTGGTCTTTATTTCAGGCAGAGGTTCGGTACACATTTGGTCAGTCAGCGTGGCAGAGGTACCAACAGGATCAGGGATCAGGCTGAGGCGCAGTCAAAAACAAGCAGGGGTCAGAGGCACGAGCAAATACCAACATCTGGGATGAGGCAAAAGGCAAGGTCGAGGTAACAGAGCAAAGTTCAGTACACGGCAAGACAAAAACAGGATTGTGATTGGCACTGGAAAGTGTACAAAGACAACAATCTGGCCGTGAGCTGTGAGACTGTGGAGGCTTAAATAACAGGTGGTGTAAACGAAGTGCATGTGCAGACTGATTAGGTAACAAGGTGCATGTGTGGAGGGAAGATTCTAGAAAGGGGGTGTGGCTATTGGACAAAGATTAAACACTGTGCAAGATAGTGAAGGAAGGGAAACACAGAGTGGAGTGATGTAATAAACAAAGACACGAGCTGGTGGCAAGAGTGTGAGTGAAAGATACGAGGATTAAACACTGCGCAAGACAGTGAAGGAAGGGAAACACAGAGTCGAGTGATGTAATAGACAAAGACACATGAGCTGGTGGCAAGAGTGTGAGTGAAAGATACAAGGCAGGTGCAGTGATGTGAAGTGAACCAAAACAGATGGGCGTGAGGGCAAACTGAGAACAGAGATCAAACAGAAACAGAGGACTAAGAATCGAGCATGAACAGCAACTAAGAACAGAATAAAATACCATAATGAACAAGACCAGAACTAAGCATGAACATGAGAACAAAAAGCGAACCAGTAGATAACAGAAGATAAATTACATAAGAACTGAATCGGAAAATAAACACTAAGACAAAACTGAACTGGAGCTGACTATGATTGAAGAATACAAGCAGAAGACAAAACAAACAAAGACTAATAATTAACAGAAAACAAAACATGATACTACTGCATAACTGATAACACAAATGAGATGAACAAAATCAACAAATGGTAAACAATGGAAACACAAACTGGCTGAACAAAACCAGACAATGGCTAAAGTATAAAAGTAGCAAAGAAGCAAAGCAAAATAAAACAATATACCCAAGAAAAATGGCTACTAAAACAGAGCTGGGGCAGACGGTGAGTAAAAGAAGGAGGAAAAATGAGGATTGAAGCCCAGAGCCGGCCAAAATCGTGACAGTCATGTCTTCTGTTTGTTTGTTTGCTAGTTTCAAAGGTCCTGTGACTTATTATCCTGTGTTTGTTCTTAATACCATCATTATTATTGATGCCAATTAAAATTGTTCAGTGGAGGTTATTGATGTATGTGCTGATTAAAGCAGCATAATCTATTCTGAAGCATACAGCATTACACTGTCCAGATTCAGCCAAATGCTGCAAAATGGATGGGACAGTGTTTGACAGTGCAGATAAATAATGACCCAAAACATACCATCAAAGCAAGCCAACAGCTTCTCAAGGCAAGAAAATGTTATATTCTTCAATGGCCAAGTCAGTCATCTAACCAAATAGTGAACTGTAAATGAAGCTGAACATGAAGGAAGGAGAAAAGGGACCAACTTACCAGACAAAGGGCTGACCTGGAAAGTATGTACAGCAAGTTAGGGTGACAAAGGGTGTTAATGGTAATGTGCTGATGAATGAGGAGAGTGTTTTGAGAAGGTGGAGGGAATATTTTGAGGAGATGATGAATGAAGAAAATGAGAGTGGCAAGGCTGGATGATGTGGAGAGAGTAAATGAGGAAGTGCAAGAGATTAGTAAGGATGAAGTGATGAGGAGTAGAAAGGAGATTGGTTCACATAGAAGTGGAACCATGGAAATGATAAGGAGAGATGGCAGTGGAGTTTCAGATTGGAAAGAATCTTAGAAAGTCAGAGGATGTCTGAAGAGAGAAGTGCCCTGCTATGGATTTTTAAGAACAAGGGTGATGTTTAGAGTTGCAGTAGCTAAAGAGGGATAAAGTTGATTAGACACAGCATGAAATTATGGGATAATAAAGGATTGTTAACTGAGCACGAGGTTAATAATTTGTTTATTATATTGCTATTATATATATAAACACGCAAACCTATGGTATCGCCTAAATATGAAAGCTGCTGACAGTGTTGGGCTTGTAGTCAGGTCTGTTTGCTTCACCTCCATGAAGAACTTGCTAACAGATGGTCCGGTATGTAGCTGGTAATCTTTCAATATGTGTGCATTTTCCTATGATGGTTCGATCTATATGGTGTATGTTCATATCTGACTTGGTTTTTCTAATATTTTTTTAGCTTTCTGGTTTCAAACGAATGTAACGTATTCCGGACCAATTGTCATGATATGGGAAACTATCAGACCGGAAATCAGCCAATCAGAGCATGTATAGCGCCACAGCATGTGTGTGTGTGTGTGTGTGTGTATACTAGCGTGTTGCCCTTGGGGATCCATGAGCTCTAGATTGAGTAGTGTTCATAAAATAGGGAGCTGACATTTTTCAAGGGTGGTAATAAATTATGCAACATTTTTATAATGATTTGAAATGGCATGTGAGTCCAGAATGTAATTATCAACGTCCATTGTTCCTGTTGTTACATAATATCTATAATTTCTCCAAAAATATTAGTCCTGTAAATGTTCTGTTTTGGCGACGTTCATCCTACGTTCACCCACTCTTCTTCTTCTTTGCCCAGCAGTAGCCACATTCTGCTGGCACCCTGTTGGGCAACGGCACCAGTGGCAGTTGTTGTTAACCTGGGCCTCGACCAATTCGTATGGAAATTCGATTTGTACTCTGCTTATTTATTTTGGCTTGTTTTACGTCAGATGACCTTCCTGACACAACCCTACTCATTTATCCAAGTTTGGGAGTAGCACTCAGAGTGTACTGGCTATACACTCCATGTGGCGATAGATAGATAGATAGATAGATAGATAGATAGATAGATAGATAGATAGATAGATAGATAGATAGATAGATAGATAGATAGATAGATAGATAGATAGATAGATAGATAGATAGATAGATAGATAGATAGATAGATAGATAGATAGATAGATAGATAGATAGATAGATAGATAGATAGATAGATAGATAGATAGATAGATAGATAGATAGATAGATAGATAGATAGATAGATAGATAGATAGATAGATAGATAGAGTGGGTAAAATAAGAATTGAATGTGTCACTATTTTCTCAGTAAATATGTTTCTAAAGGTGCCACTGACATGAAATGTGAAGAACTAGATCGCGGGTACGAGTGGCCGAAATGGGCTTCCTCAGGAGGGTGGCTGGTGTCTCCCTTAGAGATAGGGTGAGGAGTTCAGTCATCCGTGGGGAGCTCAGAGTAGAGTCGTTGCTCCTTCGCATTGAAAGGAGCCAGCTGAGGTGGTTCGGGCATCTGGTAAGGATGTCTCCTTGGCGCCTCCATAGGGAGGTGTTCCAGGCATGTCCATCTGGGAGGAGACCCAGGGGAAGACCCAAGACTAGGTGGAGTGATTATATCTCCACACTGGCCTGGGAACTCCTTGGGATCCCCCAGTCAGAGGTGGTCAATGTGGTATCATCCAGCCCAGTCCCACATTTTTTTTTCGTGCTCCCGTGACGAAATGAGTCAAATTTTTGTGACGGGTTTTTTTTAACTCACTATTTCTAACCCTACTCCTACCCCTGACCCTAACCTTAACCATAACCTAATCTTACTCTTCCCCCCACCCTAACTATAACCACCCCGATCCCCCTGCTTCACTTTTAATTTCATGCAGCCATCACAGAATGAATTAGAATTAATTCCTGCTGCCGTGATGAAAATGAGGCGCTTTTCGTCACAATATCACAAACCAATAGATTAATGTATATTTCGTGCTGCTGAATCACAACTTGCCGTGAGACCAGGTTGCACGGGAAAGGGATGTCTGGGGTCCCTGCTGGAGCTGTTGCCCCCGTGACCTGAACCGGAAAAGTGGTTGAAGATGAGTGATGAGTGAGTGAGTGTGCAATAGAGCATGCATTTCACTTTCTACAGACAAAACTGAAGGAAAAAAGACTCACAAACAAGCAATAATTTCAGGAGGCTGCAGTATAGTCCTGGCAAGTTCCAGATTTTGGCTAGTCACTGTCTGCAAAGGATTTTTATCCAAATAAACAGTAATCCTTATATTTCTAAGGTTAGTTTGTCCGATTACTTTTGACCTCTGAAAATATTTGAGTGTGTGTAAAACTGGCTGTAATGCTACATGATTAATGTGATATTTTTGTTAAATGGTTAAAAAAAATTATGCCAAATGGATAGGACAGTGCTTGACAGTGTAATGTGTGTACAGATTATAATTCAATGACTTTTGAGAAGTGTGGATGGACTGGTGGTATGCCTGAGCAGCAGCTGTGTGTGACCCTGGGCAGTTCCTCGGTGTGGTGATTCAAACCTGTCCTGACCTGTGACTAAGTAAATGGATTGCTATACAACTATAACTTTTTAGTTGTTGACAGCTGGTAGTACGAAAAGCTGATATTTTGATGAAGTTCTCAATATCAAACTCATCTGACATCATGCATTTTGTTCAGGAAATGGACATTGAGGTGGATGAGAATGGCACTCTGGACCTGAGTATGAAGAAACCCATCAAACGAGAGGGCAGTCTGTCCGGCACCAGTCCTGGGGTTCGGTCCCCAGACCCTTCTTCATCCTCATCTTCCTCGCTTCATCATGGTGGAAATAGTGGGATGACATCACCAACTCTTGGTCACACCTATAAGCAAGAAGAATGGGAGGGGCCTCTGGATTTCACTAAACCCAACCGCCAAAGGGAGGAGGAAATGGACGAGGTTGGTGCAGTTAAACTAGTTCAAGCTCCAAACACAGTATTTCCTCTGATATTTTTCAGAGAGGACGTATTGCAGCATAAATAACAACACAGAAAATCCCCCCTGAGCTTTTCTTTAATTAAAACTTTTAATTGTTTACATTACATTGTCTTTCTCTAATCCCCTTGTCTTGTTTATTGTCGCCTTTTCCTCTTTCTATTATTCATTTATTTCACCAAAATGCGGGTGTTACTGTACTGTTAAAACATTGTACTCTGTATCAGAGGTGGTGTGTCAGGTGCATTGCACCATCCAGGCTTTGGCATATGCTAATTTTCACTCCTTTGAACTGTTTCAAAAGAAATATAAAGGACCTTCAATATTAATTTTTTATGAGAACACTGCATTTGGAAACATCACTTGTCTACAAAGAACAAAAAGGAAAAATAGCAGAGTCCATGAGTGCAGAGTAGTTTTTAAAAGTTTCTGGGCTTGTGTACAAATATGCAAACTATCAAGCAAAAATCATCATTCAAAAAAGGCTGAGCAAAAGTTTTAGACAATAAATAAGTACAAATGATATATTATAATTAAAAAGGCTGAGATATTATAATTATCTCCGCAGTGACATTCATATCTCTGGGTCCTCAGCCTTTGCGAATGAGAGATGGCTGGAAAGAGTTCATGGAGTCATGGAGACACTGGACAGAGATGTTTGGCGACAAAGTCAGTGTCTTTGCAGAAGAACAAAGTCCTAAGTCTAGGTCCAGGTGCTTCCTGTCTTTTTGTCTTATTTACCTAAGTTGACAACCGAGTGTCTTTGACACAAATTGTCTTCCAAGGATCCTTGGGTAGCACTGGAATGGCTTTATGCCAAAACAGTTGTTACTTTAGCCCCGGTCACATGGCATAACGAAGGACAACGAATGCCAAACAGAACAAGAAAACTGGACTTACGTTGACTTTCAGAGGCATCGTTTATCCATCATCCAGCTTTGTTCCTGCAGCTGGCGCTTCGTCAGAATTTTCAAACTGTTGAAAAATGTGAACGAATCCCAACGACAACCTCAATTCATCCGTATTCCGTTTTGCTTTCTGTCTTGATCATTTGAGTACTTTCCGTGACATCAGCATTCCATTTGGGTGTTGTCCAACTTTACCCAACCTCCCAGGTCCGACGTCTTACACAAACATTGACAATATCTGAACAGATCAATAACTAAAGCTCCGAGGAGCTGTATGTAACATCCTTGTATATCGCTAATGACTTGTCCATGTGTGAGACAAAAAGCAGCATTGTCATACAGAAACAATAGCGGCAATAACGTTTTATCAACTACTTTAGCTAATTTACGCATGTTCCAGCCATTTGTGGCTGACCTGCGTGTGCACACGTTGTTGCTGTGAAGACAAACATCTCTCACTTTTTGTTAAGACAACCAGATCCCACCCCTGAAAGTGCTGTGGACATGAGGATAGGGCTGACTGTGCTCGGGCTCATACCCGCTGTCTGTCACGTCATTGTGAATGCTTCATTTTGATTTTGTTTAGAGTCGAGGTTGACATTCACTTCGTTTTTCTTTCCTTCGTTTCGGTTTTGTTTCTTTCCTTTTTGTACTCTTGATTCGCAGGCTTTTCCGTGATGGGGAAGGTGCAGGATCATTCGTCCACTTTTTTTAAATGATTTGTGACTTTTTGACTTTTTATCCTTCATTCAGCTGTCACCATGTGCCATGTGACAGGCACTTTGGGAGCTTCAGTAGTTGGGTTTTCCATTACAGATTTGAGCAAACGTTTAGGGATATTTTCAGAATGTCTTCAAAACACAGTAGTGAAATTACAGTATTTCTGTTGAGTGATGGAATGCAGCTACATCTTGTTCACTCGCAATATCTGTAATTCCAGCGAGGCTCTTGTGAGAACCATATGTAATTCTAACAGTCATGGTGACTGATGAGTAAACCCTGCTAAATATTGCCATTTTGTTGTTGTTTTTAATCCATTGTTGGTGTAAAATGATCACTTGTAAAGTTACACAAGCTTTCCATCTCTTACTCTGTCCAAGCCATCTATGAGGTCTGTGAGAAAAGTATCGTACCTTTTTATTTTTTTCAAAAACTATATGGATTTGATTCATATGTTTTTACGTCAGCCAAGCTTGAACCTTCGTCCGCATGCGTGAGTTTTTCCACGCCTGTCGGTTGCGTCATTCGCCTGTGGGCAGGCTTTGAGTGAGCACTGGTCCACCCTTCTCGTCGTTGTTTCATTGCGAGGAAATGGCGGAATGATTTGGGCTTTTTTTCCATCAGAATTTTTTCAGAAACTGTTAGAGACAGGCAGCTGGAAACCATTCGAAAAATTTATCTGGCTTTCGGTGAAAGTTTTACGGGCTTCACAGAGAATAAGGAGTGTTACTACAGCTTTAAGGACGGCCCACAATGGCGCACGGTGCGGCGCACTCCGAGCCGCCATCGAGAGGCAGAAACCACCACATCATTTCTAAACGGATGGCTGTGTGGAGCCAGGACCGTCGTGTGCAATTTCTCTGGTTATCACAAGAGCTGGACATCAGCCATTTTCCGGTAGATTTCACTTTTAACAAGAGATTTTGTCATGGAAAGCCGCGCGGAGGCTTTGCGCGTCACGACCGATTCGCTGATGAAGCGAGACAAAGGAACACCTCCGTTTCGGAGTGCCAGAGGACAAGTTGGGACAAGCCCAGCTCTCCACAATTTCTCTTATACTCACTCGACTGGTAAGCACTGAAAGCCGAGATAGACATGTCCCAACTTGTCCTCTGGCACTCCGAAACGGAGGTGTTCCTTTGTCTCGCTTCATCAGCGGCTCCGTCATGACGCGCGAAGCCTCCGCGCGGCTTTCCATGACAAAATCTCTTGTTAAAAGTGAAATCTGCCGGAAAATGGCTGATGTCCAGCTCTTGTGATAACCAGAGAAATTGCACACGGCGGTCCCGGCTCCACACAGCGATCTGTTTAGAAATGATGTGGTGGTTTCTGCCTCTCGATGGCGGCTTGGAGCGCGTCGCGCCGTGCGCCATTGTGGGCCATCCTTAAAGCTGTAGGAACACTCCTTATTCTCTGTGAAGCCCATAAAATTTTCACCGAAAGCCAGATAAATTTTTTGAATGGTTTCCAGCTGCCTGTCTCTAACAGTTTCTGAAAAAATTCTGATGGAAAAAAAGCCCAAATCATTCCGCCATTTCCTCGCAATGAAACAACGACGAGAGGGGTGGACCAGTGCTCACTCAAAGCCTGCCCACAGGCGAATGACGCAACCGACAGGTGTGGAAAAACTCACGCATGCGCACGAAGGTTCAAGCTTGGCTGACGTAAAAACATATGAATCAAATCCATATAGTTTTTGAAAAAAATAAAAAGGTCCAATACTTTTCTCACATACCTCGTATTTTAGAATATCATGTGACTTTTTCTGTACATCATGTGACCTTTCATAGTGGAAAAAATGTTTCCATTCCAGTTTTGCAAAATATGGCCTTTTCGAAACATCCTCAGCAGACCACCTCATGCGAACACAAAAACATTTTGTGATTTGAGTTGTTTCGAAATACATGTTTCCATTAAGTATAATTTCATATTCTCTTTTCTTATTTCATTTTCTGTACCCACTTACTACAACTAAGGTCATGAGTGGGTGTGTGTGTGTCTGTGTGAGGGGGACTGGAGTCTGTCCCAGCAGTGACTAGGTGAGAAGTGGGGTACACCGTGGTCCAGCCTATAGCAGGGCCAACACATACACATTCATTCACTTTCTATGTCCACTTACTTAATTTAAGGGGACGTGGGGGGCTAGAGCCTATCCCAGCAGTCACAGAGCAAGAAGCAAGTTACACCCTGGACAGGATGCTACACATAGAGAGAGAAACCCATTCACATCTACAGTCAATTTAGAGTTTACAGTTCACCGAACCAGCATGTTTTTGGAAGTGGGAGGAAGCACCCGGAGGGTGAGGAGAACATGCAAACTCCACACAGGAAGGACCAGGTCGGAAGGGAACCTGGGAACCTAGGACCTTCTTGTTGTGAGGCAACATTGCTAACCACTAACCCACTCTGATGCCTGTATTTTCAAATTGCTACTTCTAATTGTGCAATTTGGAGGTTAATGGAAACCCAGCTAGTGTTGAGAACCCCAGCAATAGGAAAATGCTAATGGGGTGCCCAAGTTTCACCTGGTTGCAGCAGAAAAATGGATACTTTTGAGAATTGGGGATGAACTGTTGTCTGCCTGGGTGGTTGTCATCTAGGACCCAAGATGGTTCCATATTGTGGTGGATGTGGGGCACCAGGGCATGCACTGAATTATGACTTGAATGAAAGTGGCATTCAGAAAATTAATACTACTACCAACACTGAGGAAGATGCTCAGAACTGTGACTGTTTCCCCTCATCAAACTTGCACAAACTCACGTGTGGATTTAATGTGGAAAAACTACAAACTCCAACTCACAACACAGTTGAGATTAATGCCCTGTACATATTCAGACAGCATGTGGAATATCTCACTATGGATTTTGGATTTCTGCTGGATCTCACTGATGGGAACACCAATTTAGAGGTGTGAGTGTGTAAATTATAATTCAGTTTAGTCGATTGACAGTACACTAAATCATAGCATACTGTAAGCCACCTCAAAGGGCTGTTTATGAGTAAGGATTAAACCATACCCAACTCAGTATTATAGATCTCCATGATGTCATAAAACAATCACATTGGAGAAGTGATCAAAGAAAAATCAATCTGGCAATGAAAGAGACAACAGTAAAAGAGTAATAATAATAATTTTGAGGCAAATTTGATCACCTGCAAAATATATTCTACTTTTCCTTAATGCAAGCATGATTCTCACCTAATTTAATTAATATTTGTTTATTTCCCCCTGGGTTACCATATACACAAACAGACAGGGATGAACACACTATTCTGGGAGCATGTGTTGGCTGCTCCTCTGTCTCCTCCATACATTGGCAGAGGTAATAAATGTATCACTGATGTATTACTTGTAATATTGTCAGGGAAGGAAATGAGTGCAGACAGGACCCTGAATTTTGTCACAAATTGAAATGTATTCTATTGGCAACAATACCAAAAGTAAAAATAAAACAAAACAAAAGGAACCACTGGTCTACAAAGCACATCCTGTGGGTATGATGGAGCTTTGATGAAGCATAAGAGCAGCTTCTCCTATGCATGATGTCACACTGACAACATCAATGTACGAGGTGCATTCAAAAAGTATCCAACCTTCATGTTGGGAAAGTGTAGGAACACGGACCCACAACAGGGGGCGCAAATGAACAGACAATGGAGTAAGTCAAAATAACAACGCTTTACTGTTGTGAATGTGCACAACGAATACAACCAATCACAGCAATGGACAACAGTCAATTCACAAAAGTGTCGTGTGGGCAGGCTCGAAGATAGGAGACGCCTCTCCAAGGTAAGACCGGAACCACACAGCTTCCTCCGCCACAGGACCCCGGGAATACTGGAGCCGCCAAGTCCCGAACTCCCAGGTGGCCACTGCCTCCGCGTGTCGGACCTGGTACTGCTGGCGAGGAGCAAAGAACAGTTAGATGGGGGCGCGTATGCACCCAGGACTCCGAACAGCAGGAAAGGTACCTCCACCTCTCGTTGGAACAGTAATCCAAAAAACTAGCTCAATCCAAAAGATGCACTCTATTTGCTTTGATACGTTACCTCTCTGGTAGAAACGATATCTCGGCAAATGAGGTGGAGATGCCGTCCTGCTGATATACCTCCGTAGTGATTGGGATCAGCTGTCTCCGGTGATGGGTGACAGCTGTCATCCTGGCTGCTCCTGTAAGGCAGCAGCGCCCTCCGGTGCCTGGAGCCCGCACTCCAGGCAGGGCGCCCTCTAGTGGTGGTGGGCCAGCAGTACCTCCTCTTCAGCGGCCCACACAACAGGACCCCCCCCTCAACGGGCGCCTCCTGGCGCACGACCGGGTTTGTCAGGGTGGCGACGGTAGAAGTCGGCCAGGAGGGCCGGGTCCAGGATGAAGCCCTTCTTCACCCAGGAGCGTTCTTCGGGGCCGTACCCCTCCCAGTCCACCAGATACTGAAAACCCCGGCCCATTCGTCGGACGTCGAGGAGCCGGCGCACGGTCCAAGCCGGCTCTCCGTCGATGATCCGGGCAGGAGGTGGCGCCGGACCCGGAGTGCAGAGGGGTGAGGTGTGATGGGGTTTAATCCTTGACATATGGAATACCGGGTGAATCCGCAGTGAGGCCGGAAGCCGGAGCCTCACTGCGGCGGGATTGATGACCTTGAGTATTTTGTAGGGGCCGATGTATCGTTCTTGCAGTTTCGGGGAGTCCACTTGAAGGGGAATGTCTTTGGTGGACAACCACACCTCCTGCCCTGGACGATACGTGGGAGCCGGGGCCCGCCGCCGGTCTGCATGGTTCTTCGCCCTCGTCCGGGCCTTCAACAAAGCAGAACGGGTGGCACGCCACACCCGACGGCACTTCCGTAGGTGGGCCTGGACCGAGGGCACACCGACCTCCCCCTCAACCACCGGAAACAACGGGGGTTGATACCCCAAACACACCTCAAAGGGGGGGAGGCCGGTGGCGGACGACACTTGACTGTTGTGCGCGTACTCGATCCAGGCCAGGTGGGTACTCCAGGCCGTCGGGTGCGCGGCTGTCACACAGCGCAAGGTTTGCTCCATCTCCTGGTTTGCCCGTTCTGCTTGTCCGTTGGTCTGGGGGTGGTACCCAGAAGAGAGACTGACCGTGGCCCCCAGTTCCCAGCAAAAGCTCCTCCAAACCTGCGAGGAGAACTGGGGACCGTGATCGGAGACGATGTCTGATGGTATCCCATGCAGACGGACGACGTGGTGGACTAGGAGGTCCGCTGTCTCCTGGGCCGTTGGGAGCTTCGGGAGGGCCACGAAGTGGGCCGCCTTGGAGAATCGGTCCACTATCGTGAGGACGACGGTGTTTCCCTGGGACGGCGGGAGACCCGTGAAAAAATCCAGGCCGATGTGGGACCAGGGGCGATGAGGCACGGGCAGCGGCTGTAGCAATCCCGGTGTCTTACGGTGATCCGCCTTGCCCCTGGCACAGGTGGTACAGGCCTGGATGTAACCCCGGACGTCGGCCTCCAGGGACGCCCACCAGAAGCGCTGCCGGACGACTGCCACGGTTCTTCGCACCCCAGGGTGACAGGAGAGCTTAGAACCGTGACAGAAGTCCAGAACTGCAGCCCTGGCTTCTGGTGGGACGTAGAGTTTGTTCTTCGGTCCGGTTCCGGGGTCCGGGTCTCGTGTCAGGGCCTCCCGGACGGTTTTCTCCACGTCCCAGGTGAGGGCGGCCACGATAGCGGACTCCGGGATGATGGGTTCCGGGGGATCCGACGGCTCCGTTTTGACCTCATCTTCGTGTACCCGGGACAAGGCATCCGATCTTTGGTTTTTGGTCCCGGGACGGTAGGTGATCCGGAAGTCAAAACGGCCGAAGAACAGTGACCAGCGGGCTTGCCTGGGGTTCAGTCGCTTGGCGGTCCTGATATACTCCAGGTTCCGGTGGTCAGTGAAAACCGTGAATGGCACGGACGTTCCCTCCAACAGATGTCTCCACTCCTCAAGAGCCTCTTTCACCGCAAGGAGCTCTCGATTGCCGACGTCATAGTTCCGTTCGGCTGGGGTCAACCTGCGGGAAAAATAGGCACACGGGTGAAGGACCTTATCGGTCTTCCCGCTCTGGGACAGCACGGCTCCTATCCCTGAGTCTGAGGCGTCCACTTCAACCACTAACTGGCGACTAGGATCGGGCTGCACCAGAACGGGTGCAGACGAGAAGCGCCGTTTCAACTCCTTAAACGCGGCATCGCACCGATCCGACCAGGTGAAGGGAACTTTTGGTGAGGTCAGGGCTGTCAGGGGGCTAACTACCTAACTGTAGCCCTTAATGAACCTCCTGTAGAAATTAGCAAAGCCTAGGAATTGTTGCAACTTCCTACGGCTTGTTGGTTGGGGCCAGTCTCTCACTGCCGCAACCTTGGCCGGATCAGGAGCGACGGAGTTGGAGGAGATGATGAACCCCAGGAAGGACAAAGAAGTGCGGTGGAACTCACACTTCTCGCCCTTCACAAACAGCCGGTTCTCTAACAACCGCTGCAGGACCTGACGTACATGCCGGACATGAGTCTCAGGATCCGGAGAAAAGATGAGTATATCGTCTATGTCACCACCAGTGACCACCGAGGGGCGTCTACCAAAAATGGCCAAGCTGGAAGAAGCTGATAATATTGAACACTACTTGACTACTTTTGAAAGGCTAGCCATAGTTTGTGGCTGGAGCAGAGCAACCTGGGCCGTGCATCTCATCCCGTTGTTGACGGGGAAGGCCCGCAGTGCTTTCGTTGCCATGAACCCAAATGACACAACCGACTACGATCGCTTGAAGGAGGCAGTGTTGAAGAAATATGAAATCAATGCTGAGACGTATCGGCAGCAGTTCAGAGCCCTGGACATCAGTCCGACTGAGACGCCGCAGGAGCTGTATGTCCGACTGAAGGACCTATTTTGTAAGTGGACCGGATATGAGAAGAGTAGTAAAGAGAACCTGATGGAGATGCTGGTACTGGAGCAGTATCTACGTGTGTTATATCCAGATGTGAGGACCTGGGTTAGGGAGCGTAACCCGGAGACTGCAGCAGAAGCCGCAGTACTGGTGGAGAGCTATGTGGCTGCGCACAGAGGTCCCCGAGGCTACCGCTATGCTGGAGTGTTGGAGCAGAGCATTAGGGGTAAGTCTGTTGGGTTTGGGAGGGGAGTTGGTTTTGGTACGACTAATAGTCATAACCTTGGTAGAGCCCCGCTACCACCCCCCACAGACCGTGTTAGATCCCAGAGCATTTCCTGTTATAATTGTGGCCAGGAAGGTCATAAGAGCCCTGCTTGCCCCCTGAGGAAGTCAAATTACAGCCATTTATGCTATGTTCCCCACCCCACCACTCTTTTAAATATTTTGGAGAATAGAGATCCTGTTATCACCATTGAGTTAAATGGTAAATTTGTTAAAGCATTGGTGGATACTGGATGTTCACAGACACTTGTGCAAGCTGACCTAATCCCCCTAGAGTTCCGCAATGGTAATGGAAAACTGACCATCTCTTGTGTACATGGAGATAAAAGTGAGCATGATACAGCCGATGTGTATGTCAGAGTGCAGGGACAGACATACTTGTTAAGGGTAGGACTGGTGTCTAAGTTGCCATATCCTGTGTTGTTAGGCCAGGATCTTCCAGTGTTACTTGAGTTGGTGAATAGAACTGCTTTGTGTGGTGTTGTAACAAGAGCACAGGCTCGGGAGCAGCAAGTAGTGTTGACAGAGTTGCCATATTATGGCGAGGAGGTTCCTGTTGAGTCCACATTGACTAAGCAGCAGAGGTGTGATAGGCGTAGACAGACTGTTGAAGACACTTTGAGTCAAAAAGACGTGCGGATAGAGAATATTGACCCCCCTGAATTGATAGATGGGGATTTTACTGGTAATCTGGCAGAGGAGCAGCGGGCAGACCCTACACTGACACAGAGTTTTAAGAGAGCAGAGGAAGGCGTAGGTTATGTTCCTATGTTAGGTAAGGAGGGCTATACTGTGCAAAATGAGCTACTGTATAGACAGAGTGAGGATGGACTGCAATTGTTGATCCCAAAGAAGTACCGTAGGCAGGTACTGGAATTGGGTCACACTATACCTTGGGCTGGACACCTGGCCTCTTTGAAAACATTACAGAGAGTAAGCAAACGTTTTTATTGGCCAGGGTTGTTCTCTGATGTTAAAGAATTTTGCAAGTCTTGTCCTCAGTGTCAGTTGTCAGGAGGTAAAAACCTTGCCAGTGCTCCATTGATCCCCTTACCTGTTATTGACACGCCGTTTGAGAGGATAGCTGTTGATGTGGTAGGCCCTCTTGAAAAGAGCAAGTCAGGGAATAGATTCATCCTGGTGATATGTGATTATGCCACAAGATACCCCGAAGCCTTTCCCCTGAGAGATGTTACGGCTAAGCGAGTGGCGACAGCTATGCTGCAGCTCTTCTCTAGAGTAGGGATACCCCGTGAGGTGCTTACCGATCAGGGCCCCAACTTTATGAGTAAAACCCTCAGGCAGGTTTATGATATCCTGGGCATTAGGCGTATCAGAACCACTCCTTACCATCCACAGACCGACGGACTTGTTGAATGGTTCAACCGGACCCTTCTCAACATGCTTCGGAAGTTCGTGGAAGATTCTGGCAAGGACTGGGACCAGTGGCTACCATACTTGCTCTTTGCTTATAGAGAAGTCCCCCAGGCGTCAACAGGATTTTCCCCCTTCGAGCTCCTGTATGCACACCAGGTTCGAGGTCCCCTTGATGTGCTGAAAGAGACTTGGGAGGGTGAGATGTCCGCTGGTACGAACATCATCTCGTATGTGCTGAAGATGAGGGAGAAACTTGCTGCTGCATCTGCTCTGGTACGGGAGAATTTGCAGAAGGCACAAGAGAGACAAAGGCATGGTACGATCGTTCGGCCAGAGCACGCTGTTTTCAGGCTGGTGACAAGGTCCTGTTGCTGCTGCCTAGCTCCGAGAACAAACTGCTGGCAAAGTGGCAGGGGCCATACACTGTTACCAGGAGGATGGGACCGGTGACGTACGAGATTCACATGCCAGATCATCGTAAGAAGCACCAAGTCTACCATGTGAACATGCTGAAGAAGTGGACTGGGCGTCAAGAGCAACAGCTGGAGGTGTCTGCTCTGTTCATCCGTGCCATTGAGGAAGAGGAGGAGCACAGTGAGCAGTACTTACCGTGCTGGGGCGAAGGCTCTACATTGGATTTGAGCCATTTGCCCAATGACCGTCAGCGGGAGTTGACCGCCATCTTACCCGATGGTCTCTTCATGGAGAGGCCGGGACGGACGGAGATGGTGGTGCATCGCATAACCCTGAAAGACCAGCGGCCGGTGAGACAGCCATGCTACCGGGTTCCAGAGAGCCTGCTGCCCGTGTTGAAGGATGAGTTGGACATGATGCTGGAGCTGGGGGTGATCAAGCCTTCCTCCAGTGAGTGGAGCAGTCCTATCATCTTTGTTCCCAAGAAGGACGGCACTCTGAGGTTCTGCCTGGACTGTAGGAAGGTCAACACCCAGTCTGAGTTTGACTCTTACCCTATGCCGAGGGTTGATGATTTGGTCGAGCGTCTTGGCAAAGCCAAGTACTTGACCACGATTGACCTATGCAAGGGGTATTGGCAAGTGCCGTTGGCTGAGGACAGCAGGAAGCTGACTGCCTTTAGGACACCTTTTGGCCATTACCAATTCACGGTGCTCCCTTTTGGGTTGCACGGAGCGCCTGCGACGTTCCAGAGGTTGATGGACAGGCTTCTCAGGGGGACTGAGGGCTTTGCCGCCGCCTACCTGGATGATATTTGTATATACAGCTCCACGTGGGAGGAGCATTTGCAACACTTGCAACTGGTCCTCTCCTTGGTGAAGGAGGCGGGCCTGACCATCCATCCTGGAAAGTGTATGCTGGCCAGGGAGGAGACGGCGTATCTTGGTTACATGTTGGGCCGGGGTGTCATTCGGCCTCAAGTTGGGAAAGTTGAGGCCATCAAGGCTGTTGAGCGCCCCACCACCAAGAAACAAGTGCGCTCCTTTTTGGGCTTGGTTGGGTGGTATAGACGTTTTATACCCATCTTTTCGGAGAGAGCGGTTCCACTGACTGAGCTCATACGTACTAGTCAGCCTAACAAGGTGGTATGGACTGAAGAGTGTGAGGCGGCATTTCAGGGTTTGAAGGACTCCTTGTGTAGGGAGCCGGTGCTGCTCAGCCCGGACTTCAGCAAGACTTTCACTGTTCAAACTGATGCCTCAGAGCGGGGCCTTGGTGCGGTGTTGTTGCAGGAGGAAGATGGACATTGGCGACCTGTGGCTTACATCAGCCGCAAACTGTTGCCGCGGGAGTGTAACTACTCCACGGTTGAGAAAGAATGCCTTGCTATTAAGTGGGCATTGGACTCTCTTAAATACTATTTGTTGGGGAGGAAATTTATTTTAGAGACTGACCATAGGGCATTGTCTTGGTTAGGGCGCATGAAGGATACCAACTCCAGGATCACTAGGTGGTTCCTGGCTGTACAGCCATTGATTTGAAGTGCGGTACAGGTCTGGGAGGTTGAATACTACTGCAGATTTCCTTTCTAGGGCGTCGTGGGGGCATCCTTAGAAGGGGGGGGAAATGTCACAGACTGAGCTGTGACGCTTACGCAGTCAATAGCGGGTGGGCAGCAATTAGTTGGTAGCTAACAACTATGCTGCATGGACGCTGACTGTGTTTCACAGGTCATCCAGCTGTATGTATTGTTTTCATTTTCCTGGTTCATTATTTATTGTCAGTAATCATCATTGCCATAACTTTTATCTAGTATTGTGACTAAGACTGCAGGGAAAGGCCTACCGGCATCTCTTATGTTGCAAAGTGTTTGTTTTCACCGCGTTTCAAAACGTGTATTTTATACCGTTACTCATTACCAAAGTTCATCTGTTTTGGTGATCTTTAAAACACTGGTAAAACATTTCTGTAACAGTTTAAGCTTACTCACCAGGGTTGCTGGTATGCAGGTGCTTCCTTGGTTAGGGCAAACTGAGTGAATGGTCCATTCAGTGTAAATACCGGGGTTGGGCGGAGTGAACTATTTTAGACAGGGGTGTTTTATCTGGTCATGTTCATATTTCATTTTATTATACTTAGAGGGAGTTTTGGTTAAAGGAAATGGTGTTGGGTGTTTATATATTTTGTGTGTATTTCTTTGGGTTGTTATTTTGTGTTTATGTTATTGTTCTTTAGTTGATTGATTTATTTTGTGAATGGAATTTACCTGTGGGAGGGGCTGTTACTCTTTAAAGGGCTCAGAGCCTCAGTTGGGGAGGAAGATCGGAGGGGAAGGTTGTGTTTCAGTGAACGTGTATGTAAGTAGTGGTCCAGAGTCTTTGATAGATATAGTCTGGCACTCTTGCTCATTTGTTTTGATGTCCATCTTGGGATGCACTGTAAATATCTGCATTTTTGGAAGAAAAAAAAAATAAAAGGAATGTTTTTAGTTGGAAAAACTGTCTCTTGGCCACTCTGTCGCCGGTCATCCTGCTACAGTCTAGATATACGAAGACGAACCGGTGCAGGAAGTCCCGCAATACGTCGTTAACCAAGGCTTGGAACGTCGCGGGGGCGTTTGTGAGGCTGAACGGCATGACCAGGTACTCAAAGTGACCTAAGGGGGTGTTGAATGCCGTCTTCCACTCGTCTCCCTTCCAGATCCGAACCAGATGATACGCGTTTCTAAGATCAAGCTTGGTAAAAATCTTGGCTCCATGCAGGGGCGTGAACACCGAATCCAACAGGGGTAACGGGTATCGGTTGCGAACCGTGATTTCGTTCAGCCCCCTATAATCGATGCATGGACGAAGTCCGCCATCTTTTTTACCCACGAAAAAGAAACCTGCGCCCATCGGGGAGGTGGAAATTTCGGAATCAACCCGGCAGCTAACGAGTCCCGGATGTAGGTCTCCATTGATTCGCGCTCAGGCCGTGAGAGGTTGTACAGTCTACTGGACGGGAACCCACTGCCTGGAACCAAATCGATGGCACAATCGTACGGACGGTGGGGGGGGGAGTGTGAGCGCCAGATCCTTGCTGAACACGTCGACAAGGTCGTGGTACTCCACCGGCACCGCCCCCAGATTGGGCGGGACTCTGACCTCCTCCTTAGCTTGGGAGCCGGGAGGAACCGAGGAACCTAGACACACCCGATGGCAGGTCTCGCTCCACTGAACCACTACCCTGGACGGCCAATCAATCCGGGGATTGTGCTTCAACATCCAGGGAAAGCCTAAAACCACACGGGAAGTGGCCTGAGTCACAAAAAACTCGATCACCTCCCGGTGGTTTCCTGACACCACCAGCGTTACAGGTGGTGTCTTATGTGTGATCGGAGGGAGCAGGGAGCCATCTAGTGCTCGAACCTGCACAGGCGAGGTAAGCGCCACCAGAGGGAGCCCTATCTCCCTGGCCCATCTGCAGTCCAACAGATTCCCCTCAGAGCCCGTGTCCACCAGTGCTGGGGCCTTCAGGGTTAAATCCTCATACAGGATCGTGACTGGGAGTCGTGTAGCAATGTGGGTGTGTCCCACGTGAATGTCTCGGCCCACCCCTAGCCCAGTCTCTAGGGGCGGGCGTTGGTGTTGTAACTGCTCGGGGCAGTCTCTCACATGGTGCTCTAGTGCACCACAAACAAAACAAGCTCCATGGCCCGTCTCCTCTGTGCAGCTGGTGCCCTAAATGTGCCCTACTCGTGTCCATAGCTTCGTCAGTTGGGGGAGCTGTGGCCCCACGGAGCGCAGGGGCCGTGGAGCGTGGGGAAGGCGGAGCGCGGTCGGAACCGGAAGGGAGAGGGACGGCGCGTGCCCGGCCACGCCCTTCGTCTCGTTCCCCGCCGACGTTCTTCTAACCGGTTGTCCACCGTATGACAAGATCGATAAGCCCGTCTAAATCCCGCGGTTCGTCCTTAGCCACCAGGTGCTCCTTGAGAACCAAAGACAGTCCGTTTACAAAGGCGGCGCGGAGGGCAGCGTTATTCCAGCCGGATCTCGCAGCCGCGATGCGGAAGTCGACTGCATAAACAGCTGCGCTCCGGCGCCCCTGTCTCATTGACAGTAGCACGGTTGAAGCGGTTTCTCCTCTATTAGGGTGATCGAACACGGTTCTGAGCCCCCTCACAAACCCATCGTATGTCAGAAGGAGCCGTGAATTCTGCTCCCAGAGCGCTGTAGCCCAAGCGCGTGCCTCACTGCGAAGCAGGTTTATGACATAAGCTACTTTACTAGCATCGGTCGCGTACATAACGGGACGCTGTGCGAAGACGAGCGAACACTGCATCAGAAAATCCGCGCACGTCTCCACACAGCCTCCGTACGGCTCTGGAGGGCTTATGTATGCTTCCGGGGAAGGAGGGAGAGGTCGTTGAACAACCAGTGGAACGTCAACGTTACGCACAGGATCTACGGGAGGGAGAGCCGCAGCGGCGCCCGGAGGGCGCGCTTCCACCTGCGTGGCGAGAGCCTCCACCCTGCGGTTCAGAAGGATGTTCTGCTCGGTCATGAAATCCAACCGAGTCGTGAAAGCGGTGAGGATCCGCTGCAACTCACCGATTACCCCTCCCGCGGACGCCTGCGCGTCCTGTTCTTCCATTGGCCGTTCAACAGCCGGTTGACGCCCCTTGGGATCCATGACGCTGGCCGAGATATCCTGTTGGGAAAGTGTAGGAACACGGCCCACACAGGGGGCGCAAATGAACGGACAATGGAGTAAGTCAAAATAACAACGCTTTACTGTTGTGAATGTGCACAACAAATACAACCAATCACAGCAATGGACAACAGTCAATTCACAAAAGTGTCGTGTGGGCAGCTCGAAGATAGGAGACGCCTCTCCAAGGTAAGACCGGAACCACACGGCTTCCTCCGCCACAGGACCCCGGGAATACTGGAGCCGCCAAGTCCCGAACTCCCAGGTGGCCACTGCCTCCGCGTGTCGGACCTGGTACTGCTGGCGAGGAGCAAAGAACAGTTAGATGGGGGCGCGTATGCACCCAGGACTCCGAACAGCAGGAAAGGTACCTCCACCTCTCGTTGGAACAGTAATCCAAAAAACTAGCTCAATCCAAAAGATGCACTCTATTTGCTTTGATACGTTACCTCTCTGGTAGAAACGATATCTCGGCAAATGAGGTGGAGATGCCGTCCTGCTGATATACCTCGTAGTGATTGGGATCAGCTGTCTCCGGTGATGGGTGACAGCTGTCATCCTGGCTGCTCCTGTAAGGCGGCAGCGCCCTCCGGTGCCTGGAGCCCGCACTCCAGGCAGGGCGCCCTCTAGTGGTGGTGGGCCAGCAGTACCTCCTCTTCAGCGGCCCACACAACACTTCAGCTGCAAAAAATACATTTACTCACCTGTAGGTCTGAAATCCTAATCTCCTTCAAACTCATCTTCTTGGGACTGCACATACTTCTCCCAGTGGTTCTCCCATTTTTGGAAGCATTTCTGGAAGGCCTCTTTTGGAGTGGTGTCTAGCTGGGCCATCTCATTTCGCATGATGTCTTGTCGCGACTTTAATCAGGGCCGTTTTAGTGTCATTTTGATCTTGTGGAACAACTAAAAGTCAGAGGGAGCCATGTCAGGAGAGTAGGGAGTCTGACAAATCACAAGAGTGTTGTGTTTAGCAAGGAAAGCCTGAATCAGCTGAGCAGAATGGGCAGGTTCCTTGTTATAACAGAGTTGCCAACTTTTCACCACAAACAGATCCAGTGGTTTGTGGCACACAGCATTACAACAGTGACGTAGGACCTCCCAGTGTGTTGTTTTTGTCAGTTCAGCTGCTCCCGTTATTGCTCTGGGTCACCACAGAGGATACAGTCAGCTTCTGAGATCTGACGGGATCAGGCTTACACAGAGCAGACCAGCTGCATGTAGGACCTCCCAATAATACTCTCTATTAATATTTTGGCCTTCTGTTGCATGCTCATGGTGCACCTCCCCACGGGAGTCAAAGAAAACAAATGGTCAACATGACTGACATTGTTGTGCACCTGGTGTGCTTTCTTGGGCCTCGGTGATCTTAGATGTTTCCATTGCAATGACTGAAATTTGTTTTCTGGGTGAATATCAGTGAATATCTCTTAATGTATCTACCAAAGTGATTACACCAACAAATGAATGCTATGGTAGAAATTACAGGTGGGGCTCTTTGGTGCACAAGCGTGCATTCTTGTTTTGCCATCAAGGAGATCAACCTAGCCCATGCTAACATGACACTAATTATTTAAAGCCTATTGTTACTTCCTGTCTTTTATCTGGCTGTTAAAAATACAACCTATCATTAAAGTCACACAAACATAAATAATCCTGTCATGGTGTGATTGTTGCGGACTCCAGTGTCCAGTGCATGAGCTCTCCTTGGAAAGGAAAATATCTTCTCATCCTTTCTGACGCATGTGTGACGTGTAATAAAAATGTCTTAAACTTTAGACATGGTGAAAATTTAAAATTGAAGAAGATGAAAAGTAAATGTGTCTTTCCATAATTAAAATGCAGTATGAAATTGCAGAATACATTACTGCTGTTCTTGTAGACCAAAATGACCAGATAACATCAATACAGATCTGTTTTATCTGTCTAATCTGGAATCTGCCACTCATCTATCCCAAGTTTATATCGCCATCCAGTGGCAGTTGCTTTGAAGTACAAATGAGTGACAATAGACTGCCAAGGCTGTTGCTCCATATTAAGGGTTCAGTAACACTGTGTGGTTAATGGTGGGAAATCTAACCATCACAAATTGACTTCAGGACTGAAACCAGCAGAAACACAGTAGTTTTAACCCCTGTAGGAGATGACTGCAGTTCACCGTATCACATATAGTCATGTACGAACCACTGTAGGGAGCGCACTACCATTATTGCCTTGTTTGCCAAGTTTTACAGTCAGCTGTACTTCCAGTTTGAATTGTAACTGACGCAGTGTTAAAAATACATCCAACAAGTGTAAACAACTGCACAAACTAAGTAATCAATAATAAATACATACCTTGTAACGCATCCACATCCTGCTTATTTTACTTCTCTTGAAGTGACACACAGCAGCCATGTAGAATATTGTCCTGCTGTCCAACACTGTTTGGACATCGTGCAGTTTCATAAGCTTCGATACCCCCAAATTCCACAAGTTGGCATGATGGTCAATGTGATGATTGCAATCATCACATTTGTGTTTCTTGATTCTTTCATTTGTTCTTGTTGAGCTTGTGAATACAGCCATCTGCTTCGATAGTAGTGACACACAGCTGCTTTGTTCATCATGCGGCTTCATAAGCTTTGATACTCCAAGTTTCACAAGTTGGACATGGTAGATATTAAACGTCGGACTGCTAACATCACATTTGTGTTTCTTGATTTTTTTTTAATTGTTCAACCACAGTCAATAAGCAGGTCAGCACAGAACACTTGGCAGTGCTGGCAGGTGTCCTGTTGAAATCACTAACAGAGCTGTACACTGTAGATGCTGTCTGGGGGGGGTGTTACTGGATTTTCATGAAGCAATGTATTCTGGGTCAATTTTGCCTGTTTTTTTATTTAACCTTTATATAACCAGGTAAGTTATTAAGAAAAAAAATTCTTATTTACAATAACGACCTGGTGGATAGGGAAAAACACAGAGGTAATCACAAAAAGTGGATCAACACACACTTTTACAGTATATACAACAGACTAGAATGAGTAAAAACAATACAATTTTCAGTCATATACACAGAAAAAAATAGTAATTACTTAATTTTAGCCAAAGCATGAGCAAGTTTCAGCCAGCAGATTCTTTAAAACATGCTTAAAAATTCCTATCGACACAAAGGTGTTCAGTTTTAATGCCTTTTGAATCTCATTCCAGTATCTGCATTAGGAAGAATTATATTATATTATATGATGTGTCTGCTACTGACTTATTATTCCCACTAGTGGTTCCCCTTACCGCTGTTGCAAAGAAGAAACAGTTTCCTCAACACCAACTTCCACTGGATCAGCAGCTTACAATTGTGACATCATCAATGCTTCACATGCACTGAACACGTCTGTGCTCAGTCCAAGTTCTTTTCTTTATTATTCAGATGGAGCATGGCAGCCAGTTTGTCTCGTCCGACCTAGAGGACTGTGACATGATGCAGGACTGTCTGGAGGAGAGGAAGTACCCAGGAGAGGTCACAACCCCAAGCTTCAAGGTCAAGTTCCAGCCCAAAGATGGCAAGAAAGAACTGCTTTCGTAAGTGGAGACAACAATAGAGGCAAACAAAACAAAATAACACCCAAATTTTGTTTTGATACAGTTAGTGGTCTTCTTTTTCTCATCTCAACCTCTCTAGGTGTCCCACACCTGGTTGTGATGGCAGTGGCCACATCACTGGAAACTATGCGTCACATCGCAGGTATGGACCATTACAGATTTATTCGGGTGATCTTGTTTTCTCACACTCTAAATATAACTCTTATTTGATTAGTTAGTTCTGCTGAGACCAGTGTGCTGCCGGCTCCGCACCTGAGTCTAAATCGGGCGCACCATGCCTAATTCAAACATTTTATTTGATCCTGACATGCCAGAGGCAGTAATGTAGCGTGAGCCTGGGTAGCTTAGATGGTCAATGACTTTGATATGCATCAGTAATTTATTTCTTGCCGTCTGTCCTCTTTTTCCTAAACGACCTTGATATGCCTTGCATTCTTGATTTCCTTTCACTCATGTCTTTCTTCTCTCTTTTCAATCCCTTCTCACTCGATTATTTGCCCTTGTCTGTCCTTCTCTTCTCCTGCCTGTCCTTTGCTCTCTCTCCTTCTCTTCCGTCTCCCTCAGTCTATCTGGGTGTCCTCTCGCTGATAAGAGCCTTCGGTCCCTCATGGCGGCCCACACGCCTGAACTCAAGTATGTCTGCTCTACACCTTTACTTTTCACCACCACCTCAATGCACTGCTCCTGATACCGTCCGACACCACAATGCTTCATTCTGCTGACGTTAACTTAGCTTTTGTTGGCTGGCTGCTGCCTCCGCTGCTGCATCTGTCACGGTGTTTTTTTTAATGCATCTGGCTCGGACTACGCTTGCTTTCACTTCAATCACTTTGCATAAATGTGAAATGGAAATGCACTTCTGGAGCATACATAGCACTTTTTCTACATAATAGGTTCTCTACAGCTCACTGTAGGCAAACACAAGAACTGTTTTAAGGGCAGAGAAGCTGAAAAATGTCATTTAAAGTGAATGTCACGCCAAAATGAATAAAAGATTTAAAACAACCCATTAATCTCATCTGCATAATCCTATTTTCACAAAAAAAAAAAAACTCTCCACCATGAAACATCTATAGTATTAATTTTACTTCTTAAAGGAGAATTCCAGAAAATCTACAACCTAGGCTGCATTTTTAGATGTTTTTTGGGGGCGGAGGGGTCATCTTTTGACTCGAGACAAAAATTGCTGCATTATATTTTTAGTGATTTCTTGATTCCACTGAACAGGCAAAATATCATTAGAAGTGTCCGGTTGCATGGACCATTTCAGTGCAAAGCTAAATGTGTGCATGCTTAGCTCACTAAATGTAAATTAATTTTTTAAAACCTTTATAAACTTAGCCTTACCTTAGCGTAGCCTCTGTTTTACAATGGCATTTTAGGGAAAAAAAAATGAGGTTTTTTTTTTTTTAGATTAGAATAAACTCATAATATTATGAGAACAAAGTCGTAATTTTATGAGAAAAACTCGTAATTTTATGAGGAAAAAAACTTGTAACATTACGAGAATAAAGTCATAATATTACGAGAATAAACTTGTAATATTATAACAATAAACTTGTAATTTTACTAGAATAAAGAGGTAATTTTATGAGAAAAACTATGTATCTCAAAATGAGAGCAGCACATACAGAGAGCACTGGCATCTGCGTAGCACATGCCACCGGAAGTGCCGAGACAACATCGCGCTGCTAGAAAATGCACTTGCCCTCTCTTGCTGATGGTGTGCAGCACCACAGAGGAGGTTGTCACGTAGGCTGTTTTGTGTGCTGTCAATGTTTAATTTCCAAAATTGATTTTTTTTCTCATAAAATTACGACTTTATTCTCGAAGTCTTAAAATAATAATAATAATAATAATAAAAACTCAGTGTGGCCCTAAAATGCCATTGTGCTGTTGTGGGTGTCCACAGAGTGCAGCCAAGTTGAGTGCTGAATCGGAGGTCATTCTGTCTCCACAATTGGCTTGTAATAAATACTGTGCCCATTACATTTTATTCTTTTTTTTGTACTGAGTGATCTGAATGGTCTGCAAAGCATATAAAAATAGGGCCTTGGTTGTAATTTTCCAGGCTTGTCCTTTAATTTGGCAGTAATGTTGCTTTGCCATTTCTCAGATGTCCTACTCCAGGATGTGACGGCTCGGGTCATATCACAGGAAACTATGCCTCCCACAGAAGGTAACAAACAAGAACACCAATGTGCACAAACATACACACACGCAAGAACACACAGTCAGACAGAGAGGACTAGAGACAGATCATGGTAGAATTAGACAGGGACCGCATACTCATACATTTATTTCTACACCTTCACATTATCCTATTGTCGGCCACATTTAAGTTGATTTGGTTTGCAGTTTGTCATTTGGTTCAGCAATATCTGTAAAAATATTCTTCCTTTATCAAGCAATTATTGCACCTACCCCATGTTATCAACTCCATACTTTCTGTTTTCAGTCTCTCTGGGTGCCCACGTGCCAAGAAAAGCGGAATTAAAACTCCTACCAAGGACAACCAGGAGGACTCGGAGCTTTTAAAGTTCGTACTGCTCAGAAAGCCATAATGTCTGCTCTTAGCGAGACTGACGGTAAACGTAAAATGGAATTTTAAAAAGAACACAGAGGAATGTCACTGTGAATCATATGCTGAGGTAGTGACCTCCCCTGATAACTGCATCAAAAAGCAGCCCCCTACTCATGACACTTAATGCAGACACTGACTCTGAATGCAGTTCATGGTAGCGTATGGTAGCATAGATTGCTGATACATCAGAAAAAACATGGGCTTCACTCTGCATTTCCACATATAAGCAGTAACCTAACACCATGGTTCTTACATTAATGCATAAATAATGGCAGCATCAAGAAAAAAGAATCTGGCCTAGTAGAGAAGGTGTATAACTTCAAACTTTCTACTGATATTCTCAACTATCTCTAACTTTTCTTTCTTTGAACTCATTTCATCTAACCTTTGTGTCTTTTGGTTCTCTGACCTCCCCTCCTTTCCACCTCGCTCTGGTTTTTTTTTTTCTTGTGTCTGCACTTCTCTGCTGTATGCAGGTGTCCAGTTCCTGGCTGCGACAGTCTAGGACACATCAGTGGAAAATATGCCACGCACCGCAGCGCCTACGGGTGTCCGCTGGCAGCCCGCAGACAAAAGGAGGGCCTCCTGAATGGTACGCCCTTCAACTGGAAGGCCTTCAAGACAGAAGGGCCGACCTGTCCCACCCCAGGATGTGACGGCTCCGGACACGCCAATGGAAGCTTCCTCACGCACCGCAGGTACGCTAGTAATGGAAAAAGATTTTAAAATCTGGTATCTGTGTTAATATCTCACATTGTCATGACTGTCCTTCTGTGGTCATTAGTTTTGAGAGCAAATATGAGTCGCACAGCTGCATTTAAACATAGCACATGCCACAACCTCGAATATTTAGGTGAAAGGGTATAAGCTGTAGGTGACTGTTGCCAAACCTCTATGGGAATGCGACCTAAGGAACGCACCAATCATCACCCTTACGGTTTCCAGGTGGAGTCTGCTAATCCCATCACAAACCCTGTTGGGTGATTTCACCACTTACACACACACACACCCACACACTGTATGATTTAGGGTTCAATCTTCCACCCAACACAAAGTAGCTAGCAGTGCAACACAAGTGTTACTGGTATAGCTTCCACCTGACCACCTGTTGTGGTTTTTGCACCGAGCACTCACCTCATCTCACTACCAAATAAAATTACACTTGTGTGCACCCATGAATGTGTTAGTCTAAAAAGGATATGTATTCAGGTGCGAGCCGAGCTCACTGATATGGTGTGGCACCAGATAGCCTTTGTGCCATGACCAACAAAAACCTGGTAGTCCATGGCACAAAGTACACTCAACAGAAATATAAACGCAACACTTTTGGTTTTGCTCCCATTTTGTATGAGATGAACTCAAAGATCTAAAACTTTTTTCCACATACACAATATCACCATTTCCCTCAAATATTGTTCACAAACCAGTCTCAATCTGTGATAGTGAGCACTTCTCCTTTGCTGAGATAATCCATCCCACCTCACAGGTGTGCCATATCAAGATGCTGATTAGACACCATGATTAGTGCACAGGTGTGCCTTAGACTGCCCACAATAAAAGGCCACTCTGAAAGGTGCAGTTTTATTACACAGCACAATGCCACAGAGGGAGCATGCAATTGGCATGCTGACAGCAGGAATGTCAACCAGAGCTGTTGCTCGTGTATTGAATGTTCATTTATCTACCATAAACCGTCTCCAAAGGTGTTTCAGAGAATTTGGCAGTACATCCAACAAGCCTCACAACCGCAGACCACGTGTAACCACACCAGCCCAGGACCTCCACATCCAGCATGTTCACCTCCAAGATCATCTGAGAACAGCCACTCGGACAGCTGCTGAAACAATTGGTTTGCATAACCAAAGAATTTCTGCACAAACTGTCAGAAACCGTCTCAGGGAAGCTCATCTGCATGCTCGTCGTCCTCATCGGGGTCTCGACCTGACTCCAGTTCGTCGTCGTAACCGACTTGAGTGGGCAAATGCTCACATTCGCTGGCGTTTGGCACGTTGGAGAGGTGTTCTCTTCACGGATGAATCCCGGTTCACACTGTCCAGGGCAGATGGCAGACAGCGTGTGTGGTGTCGTGTGGGTGAGCGGTTTTCTGATGTCAATGTTGTGGATCGAGTGGCCCATGGTGGGGGTGGGGTTATGGTATGGGCAGGCGTCTGTTATGGACGAAGAACACAGGTGCATTTTATTGATGGCATTTTGAATGCACAGAGATACCGTGATGAGATCCTGAGGCCCATTGTTGTGCCATACATCCAAGAACATCACCTCATGTTGCAGCAGGATAATGCACGGCCCCATGTTGCAAGGATCTGTACACAATTCTTGGAAGCTGAAAATGTCCCAGTTCTTGCATAGCCGGCATACTCACGGACATGTCACCCATTGAGCATGTTTGGGATGCTCTGGACCGGCGTATACGACAGCGTGTACCAGTTCCTGCCAATATCCAGCAACTTTGCACAGACATTGAAGAGGAGTGGACCAACATTCCACAGGCCACAATTGACAACCTGATCAACTCTATGCGAAGGAGATGTGTTGCACTGCATGAGGCAAATGGTGGTCACACCAGATACTGACTGGTATCCCCCCCCAATAAAACAAAACTGCACCTTTCAGAGTGGCCTTTTATTGTGGGAAGTCTAAGGCACACCTGTGCACTAATCATGGTGTCTAATCAGCATCTTGATATGGCAAACCTGTGAGGTGGGATGGATTATCTCAGCAAAGGAGAAGTGCTCACTATCACAGATTTAGACTGGTTTGTGAACAATATTTGAGGGAATGGTGATATTGTGTATGTGGAAAAAGTTTTAGATCTTTGAGTTCATCTCATACAAAATGGGAGCAAAACCAAAAGTGTTGCGTTTATATTTTTGTTGAGCGTATTTGTGGTGTTTATAAGGTGCAATATTCAGATGCACCTTACCTAGAGTTCACAACGCATGTAAACCCTGCATGCCCATGACAATATATGCCAACATTCAGTGCACATATTGTTATAGGTCTAACAGTTTACACACACACACACACACACACACACACACACACACACACACACACACACACACACACACACACACACACACCACACACACACACACACACACACCACACACACACACACACACACACACACCTATTCATTCAGGTAACACATTATCCAGTGCATCTGGAAAGTATTCACAGCGCTTCACTTTTTCCACATTTTTTATGTACAGCCTATTCCATAATGGATGAAATTAATTTTTCCCTCAAAATTCTACACACAATTATCCATAATGACAGTGTGATTTTTTTTTTTTTTTTTTTGCAAATTTATTAAAAATAAAACAAAGAAATCACATGTACAAGTATTCACAGCCTTTGCTATGAAGCTTAAAATCCTGTTTCCACTGATCATCCTTGAGATGTTTCTACAGCTTAATTGGAGTCCACCTGGGGTAAATTCAGTTGACTGGACATGATTTGGAAAGACACACACCTGTCTACATATAAGATCCCACAGTTGACAGTGCATGTCAGAGCACAAACCAAGCATGAAGTCAAAGGAATTGTTTGTAATTCTCTAATACAGGATTGTCTCAAGGCACAAATCTGTGGAAGGGTACAGAAATGAGCACAATGAGCACAGTGGCCTCTATCATCCGTAAATGGAAGACGTTCAGATCCATCAGGACTCTTCCTAGAGCTGGCTGCCCGTCTAAACTAAGTAAACGGAGGAGGGCCTTAGACAGGGAGGTGACCAAGAACCTGATGGCCACTCTGTCAGAGCTCCAGCATTCCTCTGTGGAGTGAGGAGAACCTTCCAGAAGGACAACCATCTCTGCAGCAATCCACCAGTCAGACCTGTATAGTAGAGGGTCCAGACATGGAAGCAACTCCTTAGTAAAAGGCACATGGCAGCCTGCCTGGAGTTTACCAAAAGGCACCTGAAGGACTCTCAGACCATAAGAAACAAAATTCTCTGGCCTGATGAGACAAAGATTGAACTCTTTGTTTGGAGGAAGCCAGGCACTGCTCATCATCTTGCCAGTACCATGCCTACAGTGATGCACGGTGATTGCAGTGTCATCCTGTGGGGATGTTTTTCAGCAGCAGGAACTGAGAGACTAGTCAAGATTGAGGGAAAGGTGAATGGAGCAATGCGGAGACATCTTGGATGAAAACCTGCTCCAGAACGCTCTTGACCACAGACTGGGACGAAGGTTCATCTTTCATCAGGACAGTGACCCTAAGCACACAGCCAAGATATCAAAAGAGCGGCTTCAGAACAACTCTGTGAATGTCCTTGAATGGCCCAGCCAGATCTGAAATGGCTGTGCAATGGCGCCGATGGAGCTAGAGAGGTGCTGCACAAAAAATGGGCAAAATTGCCCAAAGATAAGTGCGCCAAGCTTGTAGCATCATATTCAAGAAGATGTGTGGCTGTAATTTCTGCCAAAGATGCATCAACAAAGTATTGAGCAAAGGGTGTGAAAATGTACTTATGTGTAATTTCTTAGCTTTTCATTTTTAATAAATTTGAAAAGTTTCAAAAACAAAACTTTTTCATGCTGTCATTATGGGGTGTTGTGAGTAGAATTGTGTGTGTGGGGGGGGGGGGAATTTACTCCATTTTGGAATAAGGCTGTAACATAAAATGTGGAAAAAGTGAAACGCTGTGAGTACTTTCCGGATGCACTGTATATATTCCACAACAATACACACACACACACAGATATATATATATATATATATATATATATATATATATATATATATATATATATATATACGAGGTCTATTTAGATAAGAAACCGACACTTTTATTTTTTTTTACCTATATGGATTTGAATGACGTGCGATTACACCAATCATGCTTGAACCCTCGTGCGCATGCGTGAGTTTTTTCACGCGTCGGTGACGTTATTTCCCTGTCAGCAGGCCTTGAGTGAGATGTGGTCCAGCCCTCTCGGCTGAATTCCTTTGTTTCACACGCTGCTCGAGACAGCGCGCGTTGCTTTATCAAAATTTTTTCTGGACCTGTGAGGAATATCCGAGTGGACACTATTCGAGAAATTAAGCTGGTTTTCGGTGAAAAGTTTAACGGCTGATGAGAGATTATGGGGTGTTTCTGTCGGTGTAAGGACTTCCCATGGAGCGGGACGTCGTGCAGCGCTTCCAGGCGCTGCTGTCGGCCTGTTTCGACCTGAAAACATCCTAATTTAAGGCTTAATTCACCCAGGACGTCGTGAGAGAACAGAGAAGATTCAGAAGAGGCCGGCATGAGGACGTTATGCGGACATTCCACTGTTTAAGGACATTTTTTAATGAAAGAGGTGCGCGCAAATTCGCAGAGTCCTCACGGAAACTACTTGGCGAATCTGTGTGCGCCGCGACAGGAAAAACACCTCCGTGTTGAAAACCATTTGTAAAATTCAGGCGGCTTTTGATGGCTTTCAACAAGTGAGTAACTGAGAAATTGTTTAACAGCTTGGGCATGTTCCAACTTGCCCGTTACGGTTTCCAACGGAGGTGTTTTTCCTGTCGCGACCCCCCGCGGTCGGGTCCGGCCCGACGAATAAGACCTGCTGCCAGGGAGTCTTGAATATACTGCTCCATCGCTTCCCTCTCCAGGCGCGACAGATTGTTCAGGTGGCTGGAGGGAAGCTCTGCGCCCGGAAGCAAATCGATGGAGCAGTCATATGGTCGATGAGGAGGCAGTGATAGTGCACGGCTCTTACTAAAGACTTCTTGGAGGTCAAGGTACTCCTTGGGAACTACAGAGGTCTATAGGAGGTCAATGATAGACTCCCTGGAATTTTGGGTGGGTGGAACTGACGAACAGAGACAACGAAGGTGACAAGCTTCGCTCCACCAGGAAATGGACCCGGTCGGCCAGTCAACGTGCAGTGGATGTGTAAACAAAAAATTGAATTGACTCATAATGATTACCATAAACTAACGAGACAGGAACAGTCTCATGAGTTATAGTGGGGAGAGGAGTGCCGTTAAGTGTCGAGACCTGGATAGGGGAGGGTAATTCAATCACAGGAATGTGGGCCTGGTCGATCGCGCTGGGATCCAACAATTGGCATCAGCACCGGAATCTAAATGGGCCTGGAGTTCAAATGACTGATTGGAAAAGAACAGTGTGACTGGGATTTGGGTACGTGACGCATTACTCAGTAAAAAAACGAGTGCGGCTCACCAATAGCCCGGGGTCTATTTGTGAGCATTCTCTTTTGGGCTGAACCGGGCATTCACGAATAATATGTCCCCGGGCACTGCAATACAGGCACTCCCCGGCTGACAAGCGCCGTCTACGCTCTTCTGGTGTCAATCGAGCCCTACCAAGCTGCATAGGTTCCTCGGCAGGAGACGCTGTTAGTGCGGGGAGTGCATTCCTGGTGGAACGCGAGGAAGAAGGAACAGGATCCACCTGCGGAGGGATCTGAGGGGAAGATACACGTGCCGCCCTTCGGCTTCTCTCCCACCATCTTTCCCTTAAACGATTATCAATCTTAATGATTAAAGGTACGAGGGAAGATCGCGGACTGCCGGCTCGTCTTTAAGCGTCTTGGATAATCCATTGACAATAACGCTCCATAGCACGGTGGCGTTCCAGCCCGATTCAGATGCCAAGATGCAGAACTCAGTGGAGTATACGGACGCACTACAGTTCTCCTGCTTGAGGGCCAACAATCGCTGGGAGGTCACTTGCCCCGGCATCGGATGATCGAAGACCTTCTGGAACTCCTGCTTAAACCGGCTAAAAGAAGCTAACACTGTTGACTGCTGCTCCCATAACGCGGTTGCCCACTCCAGGGCCTCCCCCCGAAGCAAGCTAACCATGCTATCTTATCTTTATCTGTGGTGTACATGGATGGTCTCTGAGAAGAAACAAGTGAACATTGAAGCAAGAATGAAGCACATTTATCTACTGAACCAGTGTAAGGTTCAGGGTGACAAAGGAAAGGTTCTTGACGCTGAGGTGTTAACGCTACTGTGGGGGTGCTATCGGCAGCTTGCTCGGCTGATGGAGCTGTTTGCTGGGGTGGTTTAAAGCTAAGCTATCTGGTAAACGTTGAGAGAGTACCGAAATGCTGGTGCATAGCTGAGATACCTGTGACTCGAGGGATTGCTGCTGATTCGATAAGGTGGACAGAAGTTGCTGTTGCAGACCGAGTAATTGTTCCTACGAGCTGAGGGACAGGTGAAGTTGCTCTGCTTCCGCTGAGTCCATTTGGTGGCCGGAAACTCCTGTTAGGGATTAACCCACAGAACAGTTAGTTGAACCCAAAATGCAGAAAACAGGTCAAAGTACAAAAATATAATGATTTATTGATATGTATGGTAAAAGTTTAAACCAGGAAGCCAGGCACTGGAGGAAGGAGAGACCGCTGGAGCACACGGGAGGCAGGAACGTCACACCCAAACACAGATTGTCCAAAGCCCGCTCAGAACTGGACTAGGTGGCTCAGTTAAGCTGACGGAGCACTGAGGACACAAGAAACACAGAGTTAGTTTACAACGTCAAAACATGGACGAAAGAATGCTGCAGAGACGAGGCCAAAGAAACCTGGAGGCAACTGTAGTTTCCGGTGTCTGAGAGCGTGAAGAGAAGCAGTATAGTGACCCTCTGCTTGAGCCATGCTACAAACCCATTTAACAACACAAACTCAAATCCCATTATCATAACATATCTAGTGAACACCGTGTCTTCATCTACATACATAGATACATACATATATACATATACACACACCTACATACATCTTCAATTTTCTTCAACCTATATTCAACTGAATACACCACAAAGACAAGATATTTAATGTTCAAACTGATAAACTTTATTGTTTTCGTGCAAATATTTGCTCATTTTGAAATGGATGCCTGCAGCACATTTCAAAAAAGCTGGTACCACCGTGTTACATCACCTTTCCTTCTAACAACACTCAATAAGCATTTGGGAAGTGAGGACACTAATTGTTGAAGCTGTGTTGGTACAATTCTTTCCCATTCTTGCTTTATGTACGACTTCAGTTGTTCAACAGTCCGGGATCTCCGTTGTCGTATTTTGCACTTCATAATGCGCTACACATTTTCAATGGACAGGTCTGGACTGTAGGCAGGCCAGTCTAGTAACCGCACTATTTTACTAAGAAGCCACACTGTTGTAACACGTGCAGAATGTGGCTTGGCATTGTGTTGCTGGAATAAGCAGGGACATCCCTGAAAAAGACATTGCTTGGATGGCAGCATGTGTTGCTCCAAAACCAGGATGTACCTTTCAGCATTGATGGTGCCATCACAGATGTGTAAGTTGCCCATGCCATGGGCACTAACACACCCCCATACCATCACAGATGCTGACTTTTGAACTTTGCGCTGGTAACAATCTGGATGGTCTTTTTCCTCTTTGTCCGGAGGACACGACGTCCATGATTTCCAAAAACAATTTGAAATGTGGACTCATCAGACCATAGCACACTTTTCCACTTTGCGTTCTGTCCATTTCAAATGAGCTCA